>NC_055995.1:115422322-115743325 GCF_018446385.1 Zingiber officinale
GAGAGCTCGATAATATCTAAACGAACCAAGCTCGAACCAAGTCATGTCAAGCTTGAATTAAGAGATCAATAAAAGCTAAACGAATCAAGCTCAAACCAAGTTTCAAACAAGCTCAAGATCATAAAAAACAAACCAAGCCAGGCCTATACAATCATTTTAAAGGCTTGGTTCATTTTAAACTTGGCTCGCTTGGCATTGTTACCTTATCAAACAAGCTTGAACACCCTAAATCTCGGCTCAGCTCGTCTCGTTTACAACTCTAGTTGGATCTCCTATTTTTTTGGAATGCTATAAATTCCACTTAAGCATCCAAATTTGGATCAATACTAGCAAAAACATCTCTGAACAAAGTTCTAGCACCATACCAAATGTGTCTGAAAAGAAGAACAAAGCAAACGTAGCATGACCAAAAGTGAACTAACCCCTTGAACTGCTATGAAAAACGCCATCAAATTTCAAAGTAGCCCGATCTAATTCAAAATTTTCACCTAATTGGGCACATCTACCATATTTTTTAACAGTAAAAGGATCACTATAACTGACTCCATTGAGTTCACCACCATAGAACTCAATAGTTACACCTATTTGTTCAACATTATACTTTGATTCTACTCTCCTAAAAGGAACATAGGCTCTCACAATTCGTCTCCATCCACCAAACCACTAGAAATGATTCAAAGAAAGTAGGCATATGACGTACAAAAAGCTCGCGCCCTTATTTATCTCTAAAGGCAGGGTGCCCTAACCATCCAACAGCTATTCCACCCCTGTTATCCATTGACCCTGCTGTAAATAATCCCCCTTTTGTCAGATTATTACCAATGTAATCATAAAAAGCTAAGGGGGCGTTTGGTTTGCGTTTTCCACGCTGTTTTCTGTTTTCATTTTATGAGAAAATGAAAAACGCGTTTGGTTTGCGTCTTCCACGTTCATTTTTAAGAAAATGAGAGTGTGTTTTCTAAGAAAACGAAAAAAGCGGAAAAGTCATTTTCTAAAAAATAAAAAATGCGTGTTTTTCAGAAAATGAAAATGAAAATGGGGCAAACCAAACACACCCTAATTTTTCAAGAATTTTAGACCAAGCTTCCGATCAACTTAGATTTTCATCTAGTCCAGTGCTAACTCTTCGGTATATTTCTTGTTGAAAGTATCCTTGATCCCACTGATAATGAGTGGGACCAAATAATTCAATTGAAGTTGTTGCTGAACCATACCACATAGTTCCAACAACAACGAAAGCTGCAAAAGAAAAAAATAGCAATGATACTACTGGAAAGTACAATTTCAATATTGCCCATACATAATCCTTTGTATAGACGTTGATGCGGATGGACACTAAGATAGAATAAGCCTGCCAATATGCCCAATGTACTTGCGACAATATGATGAGAGGCAATTCCTCCGAGAACAAAAGCATCAAATCCTTTCGCACCCCATGCAGGACTTACAGGTTGTACTTTTTCAATTAGTTCATAAGGATCGAACACCCATATTCTAGGACCATACAAACGTATTACATGAAATGTGCCAAAACCAAAGCAAGCCAATCCTGAAATAAATGAATTATAAAGATCTTAGGCAGATCCAAAGAGGATTTGCCCGTACGTTCATCGCAGAATATTTCTAGGTCCCAATACACCCAATGTCAGATAGCTACCAAGAAGCACAAACCAGAAAACACAATATGTGACCCTGCCACACCTTCATAACTCTAAATACCTGGATTCATAATAATTCCCCTTGAAATACTCCAACCACCCCCCATGAATTGGTTATTCCTAAACGAGTCATGAAGGGTATAACGAACATACCTTATTTCCCATTGGATCGAGAGTGGGGTCAGAGGGATTAAAAATCGTTAATTCATATAAAGTCATCAAACTGTCCCAACCAACAACTAGGGTTGTATGCATTATATGAACCTAAAGAAATCGACCAGGATCATTTAGTACGATAGTATGGGCACGATACCAAGGCAAATCCATGGAAATACCTTTTTATCAAAAAAAAACTAGACACTATGCCACTTTATTTTATCGCATTGGAATTGGAAAAGATTGTAGGACCGTTGGCGGTCGGGGTTGAATAGCCCTTGCACAAAATCAAGAAAAAGAATCTTTCTCGGACAAATAACTTTATTAAAGAACACTTGCATTAAATAATAAATAAATCGAAAAGCAGAGACTCAAAGGTTTTACTTGGTTATAACCGGTGAGGTTGTTAATCCAAGGAACAGAGTAGCACTAGTTTTTTCTTTAGGCGGAGAAGTCTCTTTACAGTAGTGAAAGCACAGAAAATAAGAAGCTAAACAAAAACTGAGATGTGTACAAGTGTTGTTGCAAGAATGTTTGTTGTTGATAGCTTCTGGGACAAAGGCTGTATTTATAGCTTTGGTCAAGGTGCCTGGAAGGGTTCCAAGCACCTGGAGTGGGATAAAAACTTATCCCCGATGTAACGGTCAAAGACCACTTCGAAATGGCTAAAACTTGGGTTCCGGGCAACCCGAAGGGGGAAAGTCAATATTTTGTTGACTTTCTCTCCGGGCCTCCAGCTTCGACTTCGCTTGCTTCGGTCCGGATTTTTCCACTCGCTTGGGAGATTTTGGCCATCCGGAATAGGGCTCACCTAAACTCAACTTTCGGTCTTCTTGAGCAACCTTCCGCTCTGGCTTCTCGTCCCTCGAAAATGTCGAGCACCTCCTTTTTGTCTGCCCGCGTACTCTTCCGTAGTACCTCGTCCCTCAGACGCACCGAGCCCGTCGGCTCTCTCCCGTGTCGTCCTTCTCGCTAGCTGCGTCTTTTGCTCGACTCCCTGTGCTCTTAAGTTTCTGCACACTTAGACACAAGGTTAAACACAACATGATGACCTAACTTAACATGTTTGATCACATCAAAACTACCTTGGGGTACCAAAAAAAATTATACTATGTACCAGGGGTAGATCCAGGATTTTTAATTTGGGGGGCACTATATTAAATAATAAAAATAATTATGATAAAAATATGTTCACTCTCAAATAGCTTCGGAATTCTCTATTTATGATTGGAATCAAGCTCAAAACTTCCTAGAAATCACCATCCCAAGTTGTATGGTGGTCGATGAGATGACAACGGCGAACAAGTTCGTGTGTAGCTCTGACATAAACAAGGGCCAATAGCTCGTCTCAAGGTGGCTATATTATTTTAAAATTTTGGGTTCCAAACTAATAACAAAAAACTTAGATTGTGGACTTTCCCTATAATAGTCTATAACCTCTACTTCCAACAGTTGCTTGGTCATTGTTCTACAAAAAGGTCTTCAGATCCCTGCCCTCCAGAATTGCATGTTATTTCTCAAGAACTAGTGAGAGTGTGCCAAGGATTGGCCCTGGCCATCATGACACTATTTGGTCTCTTGTCCAAGAAGAATTGTATGTTGGAATGGACTATGTTGCATGATAATCTTCACGTTGAGTTGGCTAACAATCCGAAGCTCGAAACTGTCGTGAGAATTTCTTGCTGCGTTATAATGATTTGCCTCACCCCCTCAAATCATGCTTCTTGTACTTCAACATTTTCCCGAAGGAGTACTTAGTTAGATGTATCACTCTGCTTTGGCTATAGATGGCCGAAGGATTCATTGAAAGTGATAATGATGAAAGCATGAAAAAAATGGCCAAAGAATAACTCTAAGGGAGGATTTACGCGTGGACTTGCGGCGACGGCCAGGGGGGAGGTCGTGGCCCCCCCTAGTCTCCATGTAAATCCACCTCTGCTATGTACCTAACTTTTCAGTAGATTCTGTATGAGAAAAGGTCAATATTAATTCTGTTATATCCATTAAAAATAAGGTAAAAATTCTGTTCATAAGAGCAAAGATAAGCGGATCTATTCTATACCCAATAAGTACCAATACGCAATGGCAGGATTACTCTTACTTTCGAGAAACAAATACATAAATACCTGTTTATCATTCCAACGATTGATGCGTTAGTTAAATTTTCTCTTTATTCATTCTATCTTACTCTATAAACCTTTGAATCTATGTATAAAATACAATAAAGAGAAAAAAAGATAAAGATGATAAAATCATTGTTACGTTTCCATTTTAACGTGTAATATAGTACTCAATTTTGTCTTTAAATTAATGTTTGTTGGTGTTCCAAAAGTACTTGTTCGGAATCCTAGAGAGGAAGATGCAATTTGGGTTGAGTTATAGTGCGACTTGTCAGACATATTGAGTCATATGAAATTTACCCATTTTCTTCCCCGATTGAGATATCCTCTATTTCGCCTAAGAAATATTGTATTGAGGGAAGCATCAATCATTCGGAGCATGAAGTGTAATTAGATCAATTTATTTATATTTGCATTTTGAGATCTATATCATCAATTAGGAGGATTTATGGTTCACTTGGAAAAACAAAAATAAAGTATTGAGATTATAAAATAGTTGAGTTGGGAAAAGACATGAAACGAATTAAAAAAAATAGTATTGTGACTATTTGTCCTATATGTGCAAATAAAATTCAGATAGATCTTTTCCCCGAGTAGAACATGAACCTAAAAGAATCGCAAGGCCCATTCAGAAATAAGAAATTGAATCGTGATTTGAATATCGATTAAATAATACATCAATGAGAGAGATTAGTTCAATTTCGATAAGTTCAATAATTTTTTATATATATATAGGTAAGGAAATGAGAACACAACTCATGTTTTTTGAAAAATGCAAGAAAAACATTTTTTTTTTTGAAAAAACTACTTTAAGTTAAAGAAAAAAGAAATAAAACAAGAATCGATACAGTGATTCCTTTTTTTCCGTTTCATTTTGAGTTTGAATAGTATGCATCCAAAAGTACGTGTATGGCTCCTAAAGGACTAAAGGAGAGTATTTTATTTTAATCAACCAACTTTATCAAAAAAGATTATTTTTTGTAGGACAAGAGGTTAAGGAGGAGATCTTGAATACTATTATTGGTCTCATGGTATAACTTGGTATAGAAGATCAGACTAGGGATCTTTATTTATTTATAAACTCTTCCAGCGGATGGGTAATATCAGGAATAATTATTTTTGATGCTATACAATTTGTGATACCCGAAGTACATATAATATGTTTCCAATATTGTGATGGTTTAAAGTATACATAAGCTCGCCGATCTTAATTGCCTCAAAAATATTATTTGTATAGTAAATCTTTGATAATTTAACTGAACACACCAATCCCAAAATTCAACCATCGAACTAATCGAGAATAGGATTAATCAATCAACTGATCTAATTTAAAATTTTAATTTGTTTAATTTAAACCTTTTGTTTTTTAATATTATTTTTTATTTATTTGATTTGATTTTAAAATTTATAAATCAGTTTAACTAATTAAATTGAAATAATATCCATCAACATTCAAATACTTAACATCAATCAATTAATGATGTTATCAATCGTGATTATTTAATTCTATAATCAATTGAGTAAATATGTTTTATTCGGTTTGGTTTGTTAGATTTTGATAATAAAGCTCGGTCAATTTGATTTGTCTAAAGCTCGGTTCGGTTTGATTTTAAAACGATTGCTTATCCTTATAAAAGAATAATGCAAATAGTAAATAAATACAGAGATTAAATCAATGCCTTCGATTCTTTAAAAATAATATTAAGAATAAAATAATATAATAATATTTAAAACATCCGAGCAAAAGATTTATCTTATCATATTTTTTTCTAAAAACAAATATAATATTTTGATTATGCTGACAGTATAATTTTTAATTTTAATAATTTGTATGTTATGAAATACATCAGTCTTCATATATTCTTATATAAATTATAATCACTATAAATGATTTACACAAGATAAAATTAAGAGAAAAAAAATAATAAGTCCAAAGATAAAATTATCAAAAAGTCAATCTGCTAGATCAACATCTATCTATATACACGCTGTATATATCCCTCTATTTATACCACAACAATTCTATTTCAATTATCTCACATCTCTTTTCAATTATTTTACATCTCTTCCTCTTCTTCATGGCTTTTAGCTGCCTCCAATGGCTCCTCCTCGCCCAAGCCCTTCTCGTTGTAGCCGCCTCCTCTGATTCTTGCCACTTCCCAGCCATCTTCAATTTCGGCGACTCTAATTCTGACACTGGTGGGTTGTCAGCCGCCTTTGGGGCCGCCCCGCCGCCCCACGGCGAGTCCTTCTTTAGTAAGCCGGCTGGCAGGTACTGTGATGGCCGCCTCCTTATCGATTTCGTCGGTACGTTCATTCATTTATATCAATCTAAATTACGATAATTGATAGTCTTCCACCATCTCACCTGCAAAACTATAATATTATTGCAGCGAGTAGCCTAGGTCTCCCGTTCCTCAGTGCCTATCTCAACTCTATTGGCACCAACTTCTCTCATGGTGCGAATTTTGCTACGGCCGGGTCGACGATCAGGCAGCCTTACGCCACACTGACCCAGTCCGGCTTCAGCCCCATCTCCATGGACGTCCAGACTTGGGAATTCTCCCAGTTCAAGTCTCGCTCCCAAGCACTCATCCAGCAAGGTACACAACAATACTAAAAACTCTTTATTTATTAGTTAATACATAACTTAATCACTTGTTCATTAACTCCATAATATAGTTCATATATTGTATTTAACCTCCTCCCTTATGTGCTACTCATTATTCCAAAGGTTAGTAGTCGTCCATGATTTACCTCATCCGTGTTTGCCCTGGGATGGGTTGGCGAGGGCGCTGGGGGCAAGCGTATTCGCCTTTTACCACCATATATTTTATTTAACCTTTTTTTTAATAAAATTGACGCCTTCTCTTGCATTGCAGATCTAGCACTAATACCTGAATTCATAATACAGATATTAAATTACTGTTTGTGTGTAGGATTATTTAAGGATCAACTTCCGAAGGAAGAGTACTTCTCTCAGGCTCTATATACGATCGACATCGGCCAAAACGATCTCACGGAGGGTTACTTCAGAAATTGGACCACTGACGAAGTCAAATCGGCCATTCCTGATATCTTGGACAAGTTTGTTCTTGCCATTCAGGTGGATTTAATTTCTCGATCTTTTGTAGTAGTTTGTTTTCAAGATATCAATTCTAATGCTAGGGAGTGTTTTGTTTTGTCTGTCTTTATTTGGGTGTTTGTAGAGTATTTACTGGGAGGGAGGGAGGTACTTTTGGATCCACAACACTGGGCCTTTTGGTTGCCTCCCTTATGTTTTGGACCGGCTCACCCTTAAAGCGCCAGAGGTGGACCGATTCGGCTGTGGGGCTCCCTTCAACCATGTGGCCCAGCTCTTCAACCGAAAGCTAAATCAAACTTTGAGTCGACTGAGGAAGGATCTGTAGAATATATTGTTCTAAATGCATGATAGACGAATTAAATAAATACGGTAAAAACTTACAGCGATCTCCCGCAGATCTGCAATCGACAATGACGAAGCTCGCTATCGGAAGAGCGATCACAGGATCGGAAAGCCCTCCGCAATTCCACAAACCAAATCCCGCCGCTTTGAATGTTCTCCTCTTACTCTCGTCGCACGATCGCGATTTCTCACACTGAGCCTTGGACGGACCCCCTTTATATAGGGAAATACCCTAGGGGCATAATGGACATTTCCATTATGTGTAGTGGGGAACATGGGCCACGTTCCCCACTATCCCCATTTCTAACATCTCCCACTCGTCCAAGGTAAGTCACTAAGACTAGTTCATTCAGGTAAGTCACAAAGACTTAATAAGTCACATAGACTATTAGAGAGTTTGGTCACATAGACCATATGAGAACATCCAATCCATACTTAGAGAAAATGGTTCGTGCGACAGCAAGCACACTGAGCGATAGTTGCTAAGAAGATTGTTACACCTTGACTTAGCCGCTCGTTGAGCAATCAATGCTAATAAAGTTGTTACACTTTGCTTAGCTGCTCAAATAAATTAGAGACACACTCTTCATGGCACATAGCCTCTTTCCTGGTGGCACATAGCCTTTATCCAGGATCCATCCAATCTTCAAGTGACACACAGCCATTATCTTGAAGATATCCATGTCTTGCTATTTACCCAGATTAAATAATTTTCATTTACATCGATATGAACATCTCTAATCCCTTATAATGACCATTATGTCATGAGCATGTTCCATATCCAATATTCACATTCATTTCCGTACATAACAGAAATGGGTCAACCAGTGAATAACAACAAAAGATGTAAATCTATTTAATCTTCCTTTTTAGCTAGAATCAATTCATTTTAATCAGTCGCTTTCCTAGTTATGCTCCATAGATCAAATCATCCATAGTCATAGGATACACGCTAAAGTAGCAGACACTGATCAAAACTTCAAGTAGACAGCTAAATAGTCACTAAGGCAAAAATTGAGATTAACATATAATCTCAAAGGTCTCACATAGTAGAGAAACAGGGATTCATTCTCCTACATCCTTTATTGTCGCAATAGCACATGTGGTATGAATCACATGCTACGATGTTATTCTCTTTACGAAAAAGAGTGCATGTTGTCTTCAAATTCAACATCGTACAGATTTCGATCTAGACATACCTAACGTCTAATCCTGAATTCAACATATGAATTCTAATCTGGCTTTCAACAGGTTTAGTAAATGGTGGGTTCATTTACTTTGATCATTATTTACACATAAATGATCTCATCTTGACACAATTATCAAGGCGACCTCAACTTATGAATCTGTCTCTAATTTCATAATTTCAGCTACGTAAGCTGTTTCATAAGTAACGGTCTTACCCCTATTTGTACTTAACAAACAGAGATGATTGTCCATGTGAGTGGACCAATCTCCACCTGCCAACATGCTCACCGAGATCTTACATGAATGTAACACATACAACATATACACTGAATAAATTATGGCAAATTACATAATCATAACACAAAGTTTGATTGTTATTTCAATATTGTTACATTCTACGAAGTCCCAAAGACTTTACATGTTCTTTAAATGACTCTTTAGTCATTGGCTTAGTAAAAGGATCTGCAAGCATAACACGTGTAGGGACATACTCAAGAATGACTTTTCTTTTAGCCACAATATCCCTTACAAAATTATATTTAATTTCTATATGCTTGCCTTTGCTATGATATTTGGGATCCTTGGAAAAAGCTATTGCAGCTTGACTGTCACAGTAGACAGTTACTGGACTCCCACTATCCTCAGTAATTTTCAGATGCTTCAGAAACCTTCTCAACCAGACTACTTGCACAGCTGCTGAACATGCCACATATTCAGCTTCCATAGTCGACAAAGCTACACAAGCTTGTTTCTTGCTGTTCCAGGAGATGGCGCCACCATTCAGCAAGAATGCATAGCCTGATGTGGATTTTCTATCATCCAGGTCTCCAGCCCAATCTGCATCTGAATAACCTTTCAGACTCATATCTGATCCTTGAAAACAGAGACAATAATCTGTTGTCGCCTTCAGATATCTGAATATCCTTTTTACTGCCTTCTAGTGTCTCGTTCCTGGGTTTGACTGTTAGCGACTGACCAAGCCAACAACATAGCTGATATCGGGACGTGTACACAACATAGTGTACATTAAACTACCAATAGCACTGGCATATGGTTTTTTATTCATCTCAGCTATTTCCTCTGGAGTTTTAGGACACATACTCTTGCTCAACACAGTACCTTTCACAATAGGTGTATGTTCTATGTTGCAATTAGACATGCTGAAATGATGTAACATCTTATTTATATAAGACTCTTGTGACAGACCCAAAAGTCTTTTAGGACGATCTCTTATGATTTTTTACTCCTAAGATGTATTCAGCTTCTCCCATATCTGTTGTATCAAATTGTGATGACAACCACTTTTTGACTTCATTCACATATCTTATGTCATTTCCAGCTATCAGCATATCATCAACATATAATGATAAAATGACATACTTTTCTTTTTCCCTTTTCAGGAAAACATAATGATCCTCATTGATCATCTCGAAACCATAAGATAAAACGACTTCGTTAAATCTTATGTTCCACTGTCTTGATACTTGCTTTAGCCTATATATAGACTTTCTTAGTCTACATACTTTCTGCTCTTTGCCTTCAGCAATGAAACCTTCTGGTTGAACTATATAGATTTCTTCGTCAAGATCACCATTAAGGAAAGCGGTTTTTACATCCATTTGATGTAATTCCAAGTCATAATGTGCCACAAATGCCAAAATAATTCTTATTGATACAAATTTCACTACAGGAGAAAATGTCTCTTCAAAGTCAATACCCTCCATTTGGGTATATCCTTTTGCAACTAAACGAGCCTTGTATCTGTTAATCGATCCATCTGCTTTCCTCTTTATTTTGAGAATCCATTTATTCCCAATAGCCCTTCGGCCCGGAGGAAGATCAACTAAGTCCCAAACATGATTTTGAATCATGGACTCCATCTCTTCAACCATTGCAGCTTTCCATTTTTCTCTAACTCTACATCCCAATGCTTCCTCAATGGATTGAGGCTCGTCGTCGTCAATTGGAAGTGTAACCAATGCCTCATTCTCAATATCAAACCTCTTCTTAGGTTTGATCTTACGAACACTTCTCCGTAAGTTGGGCTGTTGAGAAGTCAACTCATGACTCGGCATATCACTCCCACTCGGTTGACTAGACTCAGGTATCTCTTTTGACACCTCTCTCGTTGATAATATCTCATCCTCCTCAAATAGAGGAACATTTTTATCAACATCACCTCTGATTGGGAACTCTGTTTCGAGAAAAGTCGCATCTCTCGAGTCTATTTCGGAGATGGTTCCATCTAGTTGCTCACCTATGAAAACATAACCTTTGGAGGTTTCATGATATCTTATCAAGATACATTTCTTACCCCTAGGCCCTAGTTTTCCATACTTGTGAGAACTATCATGAACATAAGCATCTGACCCCAGTGTCTCAGATTACTTAAATCTGGTTTTCTGCCTGTCCAACGTTCATATGGGATAGATGGAACTGACTTTGAAGACACTTTGTTAAGTATATAGGCTGCAGTTAATAATGCATCTCCCCAATAGGAGATCGGCAAATTAGCTTGCGCCATCATAGACCTAACCATTTCAAGAAGAGTCATAGTTCTTCTTTCAGCTACCCTATTTTGCTGTGGAGTTCCAGGGATTGTCAGCTGTCTAATAATCCCTCTATCATTACATATTATCTTGAACATATCAGATAAATACTCCCCTCCACGGTCAGTGCGTAAAGTCTTAACTTTACGTTCCGTTTGATTCTCAAGTTCGTTCATATAACGAATGAAGCAATCTAATGCTTCAGATTTGTGAGAAATCAAATGCACATGACCGAACCTAGAGAAATCATCAATAAATGTAATGAAATAGGAAGCTCCATGTCTAGCCTTCACATTCATTGGACCACAAATATCCGAATGAATTAACTGCAATGTTGATTCAGATCTAATGGCCTTACCAAATGGTTTCTAGTTGTTTTTCCAACAAGACAATGCTCACATATAGACAATTAAATCTTAGCCCGAGTGCCCAATAGACCCTCTCTAGCTAACCGATTCATACGCTCTTGTTCTATGTGTCCTAATCTAGCATGTCAAACCTCATCAGTTATATCTGCATCACTAGTTAGAGTAATGTTTGAAAAACAACCATCAATAGCATAATTGACATATGGTTCTACATTAAGAAGCATAAAGCCATTTGTTAAAAAATCATGTCTAATTGACATTGAGTCAATCTTAAGTTCAACACACCGACTGTAAAAATCAATATAATACCCTAAATCAAGAAGACACGTAATGAAAATAAGATTTCGTCACATTTTAGGAGCATACAAGAGTTCATGTAGAAACAAAACACTACCACCATGAAGGTTGAATTTGCAAGTGCCGATTCCTTTGACTTCAACTCTTGCATTGTTTCCCACATAGATTCATTTGTTGCCAACTGGTACCCGACGATACTCAACAAATGTAACTCGTTCCTGAGCTACATGGTTGGTTGTTTCCGAATATATAATCCACAAAAGATAAGAATCAGCTAACAACACCGAACTAGCAACAAAATGCTCTTGAAAAGAAGACACACTTGGATTTACCTTTTTCGGCTCAGTGCACTCCCGAGCAAAGTGGCCCTTTTTGCCACAGTTAAAACAAGTCAACTTGTTTTTAGGTTTCTTTCCAGTCTTCTTGACTATCTTCTTGATTGGGCCCTGTCCCACACCAGCAGCTTCCTTCTTCTTTCCCTTCCCTTTCTTGAACCATTTCTTTTTCTTGGATCCATATGATCCTGCAGAACCTACAGCCACATAGGCTTGTCCAGAAATCCTTGCGGATTCAACTCTCTCCGCCTCCAATTCTACATGGCGTGAGACATCAGTGAAAGTCTTGATACTCTCACTGTGAGTTAAGGTCTGCTTCATGGTCTCCCAAGAATCTGGAAGTGAACGAATAACTGCTTGAACCTGTTGTTCATCAGTCAACTCATGACCAGCAGTTTTAAGCTCCCGAATCATGTTCGACATCTCCCTGAGGTGTTGAACAATTGACACATTCGAACGCTTTTTGTAACTGTCAAATTTAATTGTCAGCTGTCGAAGCTTGCTCAGACTTACTCCACTGTATTTTTCTTTAAGGGCAACCCAGACTTCATGAGCCGTAAGATATGACTCATATTCAAAAGCTAGGTCATCTACCATTGAACTAATCAATATACCCTTTGCAGTGGAGTCCTTTTTCTTCCATGCCTTATAGGCATCAAGATCTCGTCTGTGTTGTGCAGTGGGACCATCTACAGGTACTTCCATAACTTGATTTACAGCCTCTAGAACTTCTTGTTCCTCAAGTACATATTGTATCTTGAGGTGCCAGATCTTGTAGTTATCCCCATTAAGTTTCTCACCTTTGTTGAGTTCAGCTATTATGTTTTTGGTTGCCATAATCTATCATAAATAAACAAATTATTTAATATTCAGTGTATATCATATGTATGCAATTTATGATTGACTTAATATTACTTTGAGTTGGTTTACAAAATCAAGTGACAACTATGTTTTCACTCATCATCCGTATGACCAATCAAATTAATATTAATCAATTCTATTACATACATCCCAACAAATGAACTAATCATTTATAATATCATGAATTCATTAATTAAATGAACTAATCATTTAATATATCATGTTTTTTTTTAATTAAATGAACTAATCATTTAATACATCATGAACTAATCATGCATCATGTCAAGCAAACAGCATAAATAAATGAACATATCATTAATATAAAATTATGCTGCAAATTGTTAACATATAACCAACTGACATGAATGAAATGGACTAACTATTGTTCATAAAAAACGACAATAAAAATAACAGAACTCTAATAAACTAAATAGGCAACTACCACTCCCACTAGGACAGACACTAGTGCAGTGGCTAATATAATCCCTCTCAGCCTGGACTCATTTGGGGTAATCCCAGGCAGGACAGCTTCAAGGCTCTCTATTGGATCCACAATTGGATCCTTTTCTGGTTCCTCCTCGATCATTTCCGGGTCCTCTTCGAACTCTTCCGGATCCTCTTCAGTCATCTGATAAAGCAGTTCCTCACATAATACAGAATATGTGACGCATCCTTGATGACGCCCCCAAATATAGTCTGCTATCATCCTAGGATTTGTTGGCAATGAACGCATCAAAGCCCAAATCCTATAACTGTCCAGGACTGGAAACTCTTCTCGCTCAAGTTTCCAAAACAGATCATCAAGCCGTCCAATGTGTCCGTCGATTCCATAAGTAGAGTTATACTCTATCTCCTGAATCTGCTCCCTGAGCTGATTTCGTCGCACTTCGCGACGAGTCAATGTGGTAATCGTCCGTGCCATCTGAAAAATTGAAAATAAATAAGTCAGTACCAAACCGACTAACCAGTACAAAACCGGCTTATTTCAATTTATACAGGCATAGTACCAACAACATAATCAATCAAGAAAAACAAATCTTCTCGATTTTCAGGAGTTAAATCGACAATTAGAACTAATCTAATTGGTCAAACCCATCGGATCGGTTGATTAGGGATCCAGATCCTAAGCTTGGTCCATTGTCCTTAATTAGAACTAATCTAATTGGACAGGGATTTTTGTACCTATGTTCTGTTAATTTTCCTCTAAGTCCATTTCAACCAATTTCAGATTTATTGATCAAACTCAGATCCGTTTGATCAAATCAATGCCCATTGGTTTAAGTCCAACCAATTAGAACAAATCTAATTGTTTTGATCAAATCTGACTCAATTGAACAAATCTAGTCATTTGATCATATTTGGTCCAAGTCCAATTAATCAACCCAAATTAATTTCGGGTTTAGATCAAATTGGTTCGGTTAAATCAACTAATGATTTAAATCTGAACCAAATCTAAATGGACCAAACTGATTCGACTAAGCTAACTAATTACCTCGGGTCTGATTCTAATTATCTTTCAATCAAGCCCATTTAAAGTTGAACCAGTTCAATTGAATAAAATTCATTGCTTTCAAGTGAATTAAAAAACATTGCATTCCACTTGAACAGTTCGAAATTAAATGCATGCATCAAATTTAACTTAATGCTACAGTAGACATGTAGGCATGCATTAGCCTATTTCGACGATGCACACATTTTTTTACTTTTACACAGAAGCTTAAAAAACATGCAGCAACCGTTTATTTTTTTATTTGATTTTTGAAAAAAAAAATATTTCCTTACACGAACGCTTCTTCTGCCGATTTCTCCGCCACTACCCTGTCTTCATGCCGTGCACCTTGCACATGCCGCACACGCTGCCTTCTCCAATCACGCTGCCCACTCCGCAACTGCGACAAACACAGTTGCCGGCCATGCCAGCCTTCTGCCGGTAGCAGCCGGTCCTTTCCGGTACCATAAATCAGTCATCTTTAGGCCCGACGAGATCGCCGACAGTGGTTCTGCCTGTCCTAGCCACCAACACATAGCCAGCCAGCCAGGACGCCAACAACGGTCACGGACTGCCATCGCCGGTAAATCCAGCGGTAGCGATTTTACAAATTGGGCACAACGTGTATGCTACGACACATTAGTCGTGCAAAACGGCGACGGGATTTGGCAAAACAAGGAAACATCCGAACAACGATTTTATAATTCGTCTCTAAGCATTTAGAACGAACTACGCGCTCTGATACCAATGTTGAATATATTGTTCTAAATGCATGATAGACGAATTAAATAAATACGGTAAAAACTTACAGCGATCTCCCGCAGATCTGCAATCGACAATGACGAAGCTCGCTATCGGAAGAGCGATCACAGGATCGGAAAGCCCTCCGCAATTCCACAAACCAAATCCCGCCGCTTTGAATGTTCTCCTCTTACTCTCGTCGCACGATCGCGATTTCTCACACTGAGCCTTGGACGGACCCCCTTTATATAGGGAAATACCCTAGGGGCATAATGGACATTTCCATTATGTGTAGTGGGGAACATGGGCCACGTTCCCCACTATCCCCATTTCTAACAGGATCTCCCACTCGGTGTCTTCACCTATGTAGATATTTACTCGGTCAAGCGCGAACTCCTAAGCCATGCGCACCAACATGGTATGTAAGAATTACATTTAAACCCTAAATTTTAAATTTTAAACTCTTATAAATATGATTTTTGTAGGATTTGAGTTGCCACTCGTAGCGTGTTGTGGACACGGAGGAAAGTACAACTACAATATAAATATTGGATGCGGATCGACAGTGACAAGAAATGGAAAATAGGTGATGATTGGAAAGGCATGTCAGAATCCATCGAAGAGGATCATTTGGGACGGAGTTCACTACACTGACGCCGCCAACAAATGGATCTTTCAACAAATTATGGATGGAAAATTCTCAGATCCACCTGTTCCTCTACGGTTGGCTTGTAAAGCGAAGGCATAATGAGCTGCTTACGCATTAGGTTTTACCTTATTGATTTTGAATTTTAGTCGATCTTGTTAGAGAGCTTGATAATTAATAAATTGCCATTTATATTTATTTTTATTAAAAGTGAAGTTTGATTCCTATAACTTTAGTATAAACATTATTCAGAAATAAGTTATTGCGCGTATATATCTAGATATAGATGTTGTGATGGTTTAAAGCATACATAATCTCGCTTGATCTTAATTGTCTAATCGATTTTTGCTATTAAAATCAAATAAATAAAATCGATAAAAAAAATTAATTAATTTAGTCGGTAATCAAATTAACTGATTTTTAAAAAATAAAAATATTATAGTTTTTTTAATAAAAACTTAATCAGTTTAATAAAAAATTGAAAAATCTTAATATTTTTATTTTTATTATTTAATTAAAAAATAGTTTAATTGATTTTTAAATTTAAAATCATAGAACAGATTTAATCAAAATAATTGATATTAAAAATAAATTTAATAAATTGAATCAAAAATTTTGAATTATTCTAAGAATAAATAAAAAAACATTATAGAAGATTGATAAATCTGATTTTATTTTTTTTTAAAAAAAACATAGGGTGATGGCTTCTTTATTATAATTGGCAAATAACTTTCTAATTTTTTCTTCCAAAATAAAGAACTCATCAAATTTCACAAATAGATGTCCAAATAAAAAAAATAGTAACATGCATACTCAATTATGTATATTAAGAAACAAATAATTACAAGAGAAATAGTGTATTGTTAATGTGATTTTTTCAAACTTTGAATCACTATAGTATGGTGGCTTAGAGTATAAATACCAGATATTTTATTTAAAAATTTTACTTTAAATTTTAGATAAGGTAAAAAAATTTGTATCGATTATTCTATCCATTTTTTAAATTTAGGAAATGAATTCTATTCCTTAAACATTATAGAAGAGAGAAAAGATGAATGAATTCTATTCCTTAAAAGTGGGTATCTAAATTTAATAAAGTACTTACCTTAAATTATGTATTTTAGATAGAGAAATTGGTGTGATATTCTTAGTGGAGAATACTTAAAATTGAAGGACAAATTTGAAACTAATTAAACTCCATTCGAGAAATCATGAGACTTCTTGTAAAATGCTTCAAGTGGAGTTTGTGTAGTGAACGCAAATTGTTATTCACCTAACCTACACAGACAATTTACGATATGTCTTTCTCATCTACTCGTAATTTGTATATAATTTCTAAAATACTTAATACATTATGTTTATGGAAGATTTAAGAATTTTATAAAAGACTTATATCAATTAAAGCTCAAACGAACAAGTTGTTGTGATCTCAAACAAAATGCATGTCCTATTTATCTTAAACATTCTTCAAGCCTAACCGAGTAAATAGCTTCTCGGTCGCGACAAAAAGAGGCCTTTAATATGATAAATATTTAATAAAGCTCGGTCAATATGATTTGTTAGATTTTGATTCTAAAGCTCGGTCAATTTGATTTGTCTAAGCTCGGTTCGGTTTGATTTTAAAACGATTGCTAATCCTTATAAAAGAATAATGCAAATAGTAAATAAATACCAGGAGGGACCGAGATTAAATCAATGCCTTCGATTCTTTAAAAAAAAATATTAAGAATAAAAGAATATAATAATATTTAAAACATCCCAGCAAAAGATTTATCTTATCATATTTTTTTCTAAAAACAAATATAATATTTTTATTATGCTGGCAGTATAACTTTTTAATTTTAATAATTTGTATGTTTCCAAATTTATATATTATGAAATACATCAGTCTTCATATATTCTTATATAAAATTATAATCACTGTAAATGATTTACACAAGATAAAATTAAGAGAGAAAAAAAATAATAAGTCCAAAGATAAAATTATCAAAAAGTCAATCTGGATCAACATCTATCTATATACACGCTATATATATCCCTCTATTTATACAACAACAATTCTATTTCAATTATCTCACATCTCTTCCTCTTCTTCATGGTTTTTAGCTGCTTCCAATGGCTCCTCCTCGCCCAAGCCCTTCTCGGTGTAGCCGTCTCCTCTGATTCTTGTCACTTCCCACCCATTTTCAATTTCGGCGACTCTAACTCTGACACTGGTGAGTTATCAACCGCCTTTGGGGTGACCCCGCCACCCTACGACGAGTCCTTCTTTGGTAAGCCGGTCGGCCGGTATTGCGACGGCCGCCTCCTCGTCGATTTAATCGATACGTTCATTCATTTATCTCAATCTCAATTACAGCAATTGATAGTCTTCCACCATCTCACCCGCAAAACCATAATATTATTGCAGCTAGTAGCCTAGGCCTCCCATTCCTCAGCGCTTACCTCAACTCTGTCAGCACCAACTTCTCTCGCGGTGAATACTTCGCCACAGCTAGGTGCACGATTAGACAGCCTTATGCCACACTGAACCAGTCCGGCTTCAGCCCAGACTTGAGAGTTCTCCCAATTCAAGTCTCGCTCCCAAACACTCATCCAGCAAGGTACACAACAATACTAAAAACTCTTTATTTATTGGTTAATACAAGACTTAATCACTTAATCATTAACTCCATAGTACAATTCATATATTGTACTTAATTTTTTTTTAATGAAATTGATGGCTTCTCTTGCATTGCAGATCTAGAATCAACTGGCTAATATACAAATTCATAATACAAATATTAAATTACCGTTTGTGTGTAGGATTGTTCAAGGATCAACTACTGAAGGAAGAGTACTTCTCTCAAGCCCTATATATTCACGATTGATATCGGCCAAAATGACCTCACGGAGGGTTACTTCAGAAACTGGACCACTGACGAAGTCAATCGGCCATTCCCGATATCTTGAACAAGTTTGTTCTTGCCATTCAGGTGAATTTAATTTCTCGATCTTTTGTAGTTCGTTCGTTTTCAAACTGTCAATTCCAATGCTAAGAAGAGTATTTTGTTTTGTCTATATTTTTTTTGTGTGTTTGCAGAGCATTTACTAGGAGGGAGGAAGATACTTTTGGATTCACAACACTGGGTTTTTTGGCTGCCTCCCTTATGTTTTGGATTGGCTCACACTTAAAGCGTCGGAGGTGGACCGCTTTGTTGTGGGGCCCCCTTCAACCACTTTGAGTCGACTGAGGAAGGATCTTCCGTTCGGCGTCTTTACTTATGTAGATATTTACTCGGTCAAGTGCGAGCTCCTAAGCCCTGCGCACCAACATGGTATGTAAGAATTACATTTAAATCCAAAATTCTAAATCTTAAACTCTTGTAAATATGATTTTTGTAGGATTTGAGTTGCCACTCGTAACCTGTTGTGGGCATGGCGGAAAGTACAATTATAATATAAATATCGGATGTGGATCGACAGTAACAAAAAATGGAAAAGAGGTAATGGTTGGGAAGGCATGTCAAAATCCATTAAAGAGGATCATTTGGGATGGAGTTCACTACACTGACGCCAACAAATGGATCTTTCAATAAATTATGGATGGAAAATTCTCGGATCCACCGGTTCCTTTACGGTTGGCTTGCAAAGCGAAGACATAATGAACCGCTGATGCATTAGGTTTTAGCTTATTGACTAGTCTATCTTGTCAGGAAGCTTGATAATTAATAAATTACAAATTATATTTATTTTTATTAGAAGTGAAGTTTGATTTTTTTTACTGTAACTTTTTAGCATAAACATTTTTCTGAAATAAGTTATTGTGTATATTCAACAAATTGTGGATAGAAAATTATCAGGTCCACTGCTTCCTCTACGGTTGGCTTCCAAAGCGATGACATAATGAACCGCTGATGCATTAGGTTTTAGCTTATTGATTTTAAATTTTAGTCTATCTTGTTTGATAATTAATAAATTACAAATTATATTTATTTTTATTAGAAGTGAAGTTTGATTTTTTTTTTATTATAACTTTTTAATATAAATATTTTTCTGAAATAAGTTATTGCGTATATTCAACAAATTGTGGATAGAAAATTCTCGGGTCCACCACTTCCTCTACGGTCCTTCCAAAGCGAAGACATAATGAACCGCTGATGCATTAGGTTTTAGTTTATTGATTTTAAATTTTAGTCTATCTTGTCAGGAAGTTTGATAATTAATAAATTGTAAATTATATTTATTTTTATTAGAAGTGAAGTTTGATGCAAATTATATTTATTTTTATTAGAAGTGAAGTTTGATTTTTTTTTTACTGTAACTTTTTAGTATAAATATTTTTCTGAAATAAGTTATTGCGTATATTCAACAAATTGTGGATAGAAAATTCTCGGATCCACCGCTTCCTCTTGGTTTCCAAAGCGAAGACATAATGAACCGCTGATGCATTAGGTTTTAGCTTATTGATTTTAAACTTTAGTCTATCTTGTCAGGAAGCTTGATAATTAATAAATTACAAATTATATTTATTTTTATTAGAAGTGAAGTTTGATTTTTTTTTACTATAACTTTTTAGTATAAATATTTTTCTGAAATAAGTTATTGCGTATATTCAATAAATTGTGGATAGAAAATTCTCGGGTCAACCACTTCCTCTACGGTTGGCTTCCAAAGCGAACACATAATCTCGTTAGATCATAATTATCTCAATAAATATTATTTGTATGGTACATCTTTGATAATTAACTCTAAGCACCAATCTGAAATTTCAACCCATCGATAAAAAATTAATTAATTTAGTGGGTAACCAAATTAACTAATTTTTTAAAAAAATAAAAATATTATAGTTTTTTAATAAAAATTTAATGGGTTTAATAAAAAAATTAAAAAAAAACTTAATATTCTTATTTTTATTATTTAATTAAAAATAGTTTAATTGATTTTTAAAATTTATAATCATAACTAATTTAAGCAGAATAATTGAAAAAAAATCAAATTTTTTGAATTAGTCTGATTATGTCAGGTTATTCTACTAGCTGAATTAAAATTTTGCTTATTTCTAATAAAGACAAGTTCTAGATAAATGTAAATAAGTTTTCACTAACTCCCAAAATACTTTCAAAAATGATTAATGAACTTCTTATCATAATTGAAAATGGTAAACTTTGACACTCTTTTGCACTTTTTAAAGAAATTTCAATCAAATTTGAACTTTAGTAAGTCGGTATTTCTTAGTTTATAATTTGATGACTTATCCTCTGGAGCCACAATACAATAGTAAAAGACATGGTAATTTATCCGTGCACAATTTAATTCTCGGACAAACTTACACCGATAGTACTTGAACTATTGGGATAATTAGGATATCATGTCAAAAGTCGTTGCATTTCTAAATTTATCAGATGGACGATTAAGAAAAGGCTACTCACCTCAGGATTAATTGGACTCGAGACCGTATCTGATTTTTTTTTTAAAAAAAAAACGTAGGGTGATGATCTTTTAAATAGATGTCTGAATTGAAAAAAAAAAAAAAGTTACAATCCTTACCCATCTCTATGTCACTTGTATTACGTGTATTACATGCATACTCAATTATGTATATTAAGAAACAAAGAATTATAAGAAAAATAATCTTACTAAATATTGTTTGATTCAATGTAGTTAATGCAATAAAAATTTATTTGTTCAAAAATTTTAATGAATAACCTAATTTAATATTTTTCTATATCACGCTGAGTTATAAAATCAACTATACATAATATTATTATTATTATTATTTAAACTCTACAATATTTTACTATATTTTCATGTTGTTCTTTATTTTGTTTTATTTTGATGTTTTTTCTTTTTTTTTTTTTTTTTTTTTTAAGATTTTTTTATTTTTTCGTTTTTTAGGTTTTTTTGTTTTTTAAAATTTTTTTATGTTTTTTAAAATTTTTTACGTTTTTCTATTTTTTTTCTCATTTTTTAAATATTTTTCCTATTTTTAATGTTTTTATTTTTTAATTTTTTTTTTAAAATTTTTTATTTTTTAAGGTTTTTTATTTTTTATTTTATTTTTTATATTTTTTATTTTTTCTTTACGTTTTTCTTTTTTATCATATTTTTCTTTTATCTAAGGATATTTTGAGTAAAAAAAATCGTTAACGCTCGGAATCCAGAAAACTCTCAGTTTTCCCAAGTTTTCCGATTCCTGGTTGTATGACCCTTTCGCTGACGTGTCGGGCATGGAACATTACTTGGGAATCATCGATTACCTAAATCAAACAGGGTTTTTGTTGATAACCTGAGATGGATAATCAAGATTATTAAAAATAACCTTCAACCAAACACATCCATAAAATTAAAGAATCTATAACCACTAGGGACGATCTAAGAAAATGAGGTAGATTGGATTTTAGATGTGAAATGAGTAAATTAAATATAAAAAATTAAAAAATTACAAAAGAACCGATATGTACTAAATTTAATAGAGAAAACTTTTTTATAATAAGTAATAAAAAAATTCTTTAGACTGGACTGTAGAGTTCAAGACAATCCTTAAGCAGATCCGTCCTGACAACCATTTAGATATGTTCCCTAAACAATCTTAAATACTCTAGAAAATGATATTCGTAGATAATATTTAAAATTGAAAGACAAGTTTGAAACCAATTAAACTCCATTAGAGAAATCATGAGTCCTCTTCTAAAATGCGGCAATTTATGATATATCTTGCTCATCTACTCTTTGTATATAATATCTAAAACACTTAATACATTATGTTTATGGAAGATTTAAGAATTTTATTAAAGACTTATATCAATTAAAGCTCAAATGAACAAATTGCTACGATCGTGCATATCCTATCTATCTTAAACATTATGGAGCCTAACCAAGTAAATAATTTCTCGGTCGCAACAAAAAGAGGCCTTCAATATGATAAATATTTAATAATATTAATTAATCATAACTAACAATTACTTGCACAATAATATTTAATCATAGTAATAAAATAATTGACACTAGATTTGTCAACTATTTTATGAGGATGTCACATGATTAGCTTCATAATCAAATTCAACACAAGAACACCTCTTAGTTCCATATATATCTAACTCACTCATCGTTACTGATACCTGCACGATTCTAAGGGCTGCAAACCAAACAAGTTTATTTTAGAATCACTTTGGCCATAACATAAAAGTTCAAATCAGCTCTCCAATAAGTCGGTTGCCTTCATTTCTACATATCAAACATATTTTAGTTATATTTTAGAAAACAATAAAGAATAGAAAACATTAAAAACTCGAACCAATTTATTAATAATCTTATCTAATTAAAATGAGCTATCTTTATCTTTAATTACCTAACTAAAGATAAGAAACTTACAATCGGATGTACATAAGATAAAATTAAGAGAAAAAAAAATAATCAAATTATTCCAAAGATAATTTATGAAAAAGTCAATCTTATCAACATTTCTCTATTTATACCACAACAATTCCATTCCAATTATCTCACTTCTCTTTTCCTTCTTCTCCATGGATTCTAGCTGCGGCCTCCAATGGCTCCTCCTCGCCCAAGCCCTTCTCGTCGTAGCTGCCTCATCTGATTCCTGCCACTTCCCGGCCATCTTCAATTTTGGCGACTCTAACTCTGACACTGGCGGGCTGTCAGCCGCCTTTGGGGCGACCCCGTCGCCCTATGGCGAGTCCTTCTTCGGCAAGCCGGTCGGCCGGTATTCTGACGGCCGCCTCCTCATCGATTTCATCGGTACATTCATTCATTTATCTCAATCTCAATTACGGCAATTGATTGTCTTCCATCATCTCATTTGCAAAATCATAATATTATTGTAGCGAGTAGTCTGGGCCTCCCGTTCCTCAGCGCCTACCTCAACTCTATCGGCACCAACTTCTCTCACGGTGCGAACTTCGCCACGTCTGGGTCAACGATCAGGCAGCCTTATGCCACACTGAGCCAGTCTGGCTTCAGCCCCATCTCCATGGATGTCCAGACTTGGGAGTTCTCCCAATTTAAGTCTCGCTCCCAAGAACTCATCCAGCAAGGTACATAATAATACTAAAAACTCTTTATTTATTGGTTAATACATAACAATTCATATATTGTACTTAACTTTTTTTTAATGAAATTGATGACTTCTCTTGCATTGTAGATCTAGAATCAATTGACTAATACATGAATTCATAATACAGATA
This sequence comes from Zingiber officinale, assembly GCF_018446385.1. Taxonomy (NCBI): domain Eukaryota; kingdom Viridiplantae; phylum Streptophyta; class Magnoliopsida; order Zingiberales; family Zingiberaceae; genus Zingiber; species Zingiber officinale. Next base: position 115,446,341 of record NC_055995.1, read on the forward strand.
TTAAATTACACTTTGTGTGTAGGATTGTTCAAGGATCAACTGCCAAAGGAAGAGTACTTCTCTCAAGCTCTATACACGATTGACATTGGCCAAAACGACCTCACGGAGAGTTACTTCAGCAATTGGACCACTAACGAAGTTAAATCGGCTATTCCTGATATCTTAGACAAGTTTGTTCTCGCCATTCAGGTGGATTTAATGTCTTGATCTTTTGTAGCTTGTTCGTTTTCAAGATATCAATGCTAACGCTAAGAAGAGTATTTTGTTTTCTGTAATTTTTTTTTATTTTGGGTGTTTGTAGAGCATTTATTGGGAAGGAGGAAGATACTTTTGGATTCACAACACCGGTCCTTTTGGCTGCCTCCCTTATGTTTTGGACCGGCTCACTCTTAAAGCGCCAGAGGTGGATCGCTTTGGTTGTGGGTCCCCCTTCAACGAAGTGGCCCAGCTTTTCAATCAAAAGCTAAATCAGACTGTGAGTCGACTGAGGAAGGATCTCCCGCTCGGCGTCTTCACTTATGTGGATATTTACTCAATCAAGCGCGAGCTTTTAAGCCATGCGCACCAGCATGGTATGTAAGAATTGCATTTAAACCCTAAATTTAAATCTTAAATTCTTATAAATATGATTTTTGTAGGATTTGAGTTGCCACTTGTAGCGTGTTGTGGGCATGGAGGAAAGTACAACTACAATAAAAATATCGGATGCGGATCGACAGAGACAAGAAATGGAAAAGAGGTAATGGTAGGGAAGGCATGCCAGAATCCATCAAAGAGGATCATTTGGGATGGAGTTCACTATACTGACGCCGCCAACAAATGGATCTTTCAACAAATTATGGATGGAAAATTCTCTGATCCACCGATTCCTCTACGGTTGGCTTGTAAAGCGAAGGCATAATGAGTCATTGATGAGTTTTAGTTTATTGATTTTGAATTGTAGCCGATCTAGTTAGGAAGCTTGATAATTAATAAATTGCAATTATATTTAAAGTTAAGTTTGATTTCACTTTTTAGTATACTCTTTGTAAATAAACTATTGCGTATATATATATAATTAAAAATCTTAATATTTTTTATTTTTATTATTTAATTAAAAAATAGCTTAATTGATTTTTAAAATTCAAAATATTTAATCAGAATAATTGATATTTAAAAAATCGAATAAATTGAATCAAAATTTTGATCTTGAGTCTCCTTCAAGAATTTTAAAGGAATTTCTAAGTTTATAACGTGTCATGAACTGTTGCTTTTTTGGATGATTAATTGGATGGTTTTTTTTATTATAATTGATAAACAACTTTGCAATTTTTTTGCTCCAAAATAAAAAAACTCATCAAATTTCACAAATAAATTCGTTCATGCATACTCATGTGGTTTTTTGAGCGACACTAACACATAAGGTTAAAAACAATCTTAAATAATTTTTAAAAAAAATCACAAAAGAACCGTATGTAATAAAATAGTGTAAACTTTTTCATAATAAGTAATAAAAAAATTCTTTGGACTGGACAAGAGTTGAAGACTTTCGAAAGATTACTATATGGAGGAAGCAAGCTGAGTTATTGTTGAGGCTAGTGTTCGACACTATCTTCGTAAAATGATATTGCTCCACTACGATGCTCACGGATAGCAGCAATTCGTTCCTAAGATACAACGACGATGTCTTGAAATAGTAGCAATTCAAATTTCGAGACTGACAAACCTTCTTGTAGGTTTTTTGGACTCTTCTTATGCAAGAGATGGGTGAATGGTTTGAATACAAATGTTTTTCGAATGAATGATTTCCAAGAAGGAGAGAGATCTATTTATATTGGGTGAAGAGGTAAGTAATCCTTGGTTTGGACTGATCCGGATCGTTCATTTTAAAAGGGTATAATCCTTTAAAGGTCCTTTGATCTCAGCCAGATGACTTTTAATCTCAACTATCATATTTGAAGAGATATAACTCTTCAGATTTTGATATGATCTCGTCCCTTGATCTGAAGAGTTATAACTCTTCAGATCTCATCTTAATCTCAGCAGTCATATTACAACATTTAATATGACGCTTCAGATCAAGCCTTCCTTGCGATATGTCATCATCTTTGATCCGATGGTCACCGTCTCTTCACCCAATCCAATCATTGTTCTCTACACAGTCACATGCCACATAGGCACTGCTTCGTCACCCGACATGTCACGTCACCACCATGTGGAGCATAAATTAAAGCTCCTCGCGACAATGCGAAGTGCAAAGTGCGCCAACAAAGTGTCCATTGCGCGGATGGCGGGAGGCGGGCTCACAGATCATAAGAAGTAAAAAGATTATGCTCCCATTGTTAAAAGAACGGACTAAGAGGGTCAGCTACCTAGCTATTACTCTATAATTGATGGGTAGAGCCAAAGAGTGTGAACTATACAAGTTCACAATACCATTTGATTAAATGAAAGAAGAAGCTCCGGTGTATAGAGAGGACTTCGCCGTTTAAGAAATAACCATAGAAACGAAGGGTAGAGAGCACCTGTGCTTTTGTACTAACAACATTAACACAACAACATATATAAGGAAACACTGGCTCTTGTCGGTTAATAATATGGGACTAAAACCCCATCTTTTTCCTTAATGTTAATTTGAGCACATCTTTGAACAATTAATTTCTCATTCACCCGTAATTGGTTTTGAGCAAATTAATAGTCCGGATTTATCTACGTGAAACGTAGATTTTGATTTTGAAGTCAAACTTGACTTTCAACGATCGATGGCACCAAGATTTTGGTTTGTAAAATCGTATCCAACATATCCATACTAACACCCACTTAGAGATGTTCCCTAAATAATTTGAAATATATTTGAAAATGATATTCGCAGTGGAGAATATTTAAAATTGATGGACACATTTGAAGCTAATTAAACTCCATTAGAGAAATCATGAGTCTTCTTCTAAAATGCTTCAAATGGGGTTTATGCAGTGAACTCAATATTGGAACTCCAAAGTTATTTTGATGTGATCAAATAAGTTAAGTTAGGTCCTGTGGTTTTTGATCTCTGTGTCTAAGTGTGCAGGAGCTTAGAAACACAGAAAGTCGAGCGGAAGATACAGCTAGCGAGAAGGACGACACGAGAGAAAGTCGACGGGCTCGGTGCGTTTGAGGGACGAGACGCCGCGGAAGAGTACACCAGTCGATGAGAAGAACGTGCGTGACGTTCGAGGGATGAGAAGCCGGGGTGGAAGTCTGCTCGAGGAGAAGGCCGAAATTGGATTCGGGTAAGCCTTATTTTGGTTGGTCGAAATCACCCAAGCGAGCGGAGTCGGGGTGGAAGACCCAGACCGAGGCGAGCAGCACCGGAGTAGAGAGCCCAGACCAAAAAAGTTAACTTTGCTGACTTTAAGGGTCCAGGCGCCCGGACCCATTCCGGGCACCCGGACCAGTTCGGGCGCCCGGAACCCGATCCTATCCAGATCACGTTTGACCGCGATCCGTTGCGGAGGAGATAAAGTTTTATCCCCCTCCAGGTGTCTGAAACCCTTCCAGACTCCCCGACCAAGGCTATAAATATAGCCTTGGTCCAAGAAGCTAGACAGAACAAGCAATTTCATTTACAACACTTGTGTGCTTTCCATTTTTGTGCTTTCACTGCTATAAGAGACTTCTCTGCCTGAAGGAGTATTTTAGTGCGCTTCATTTCCTTAGATTAACAACCTCCCCGGTTGTAACCAAGTAAATCCCTTGAGCCTCTGTTTTTTTTATTTATTTCTTGTTTTAATTAGTTTTATGCAAGTGTTCTTTTAAAGTCCGAGAAGAGTTTGTTTTTGAATTTTTGTAGGGCTATTCATCTCCCCTTAACCCCTTCTAACCGGCCCAACGGTCCCAACAAGTGGTATCAGAGCCAGGACGCTTCAGGAGGACTAACCGTCGATCGAAGCAAAGACGATGGCCGGACCAAGCATATACCCGCCGAAGTTCGAGGGGGAATTCGCTAGCTAGAAAAAGTGAATGCAGGTATTCTTTAAAACCAACTTTGAATTACTTTTAATATTGAAGTTTAGTTTTGTAGCACTCGAAGGTAAGGAAGAATACCAGTGGACGAAGAAAGAGCAGGTCGACTATATGGAAAATGGCAAAGCAGAATTCCATCTGCTGAGCATCCTTCCGCCACAAGAAGTCAACCAGATCAGCACCTACAACTCAACAAAGGAGCTTTGGGAGAAGTTCCTTGAGCTACACGAAGGGATGTCCGAGGCCAAGCTAGCGAGACGAGACTTACTCCGCAACCAGCTGACGAACCTATGGCTTGAAGAAGACGAAACGATTGCACATCTTCACTCGAAAACTAAGGAGCTCATCACCAGACTTTCGAATCTCGGAGAAAAGATAAGTAATCGAGATTCGCTAAGGTACACTCTTAATTCCCTAGGAATACCAAATGAGCATCATTGGTAGATGCCTTCTATATCTCTAAGGACTTAGAATCTATTATCTTAGAAGAATTCTTTTCAACTTTTGAAGTGCATGAATCGAGATGTGCAGGTACGAAGGAGCCGAAGCACAACATCACTCTCAAGGTAACAAGAGACGAATATGAGTCAGAATCTTCTCTCTACGACGAGGAAATGGTGATGATGGTAAGACGTTTTAAAATGTTATGTAAATCAAGAAAAACTAACCATCCGCATGGTAGAAAGAAAAGGACGATTAGATGCTGCCACTGCAATGAAGAAGGATACGTCAAGGACAACTGCCCCAAGCTAAGGAACAAGGACAAGGACAAAGGAAAGAAGTCTGTCCAAACGAACAAGTATAAGACTCTAAAGGCGACGTGGTGTTAGTATTAGCCCTAGTACCAATTATGAGATGATTGTAAAGGGCACATTTTGTATCATATATCACTATTAATAAAAGGCAAAGGTTTTGATTATTATATTTATTTCAGTTCAGTGCCAATTGAATAAGTATAATAATGTCCTTGGGTAGTACCAATTATGAGATGATTGTAAAGGGCACATTTTGTATCTACAGTATATCAATTGGTTGAATTAATAGTGAGATATTGTAGAGAACACTACTCTTAACTATTCATAGTCGAACATTAATATACAAGGACAATATTAATGCATTAAGACTAGCATGTAGGTCAACGGATGACTTGATCTCACAAGTCATGGATATGAGATATCAGGTTGACACATGAGTATATATTAGAGAATATATACTGAATGACCCGCCATGAGAATATTTCATGGATCGTCGTATGAGTGTCATAGACATTCTCATGTGACTATTGGTATGAATAGTCCTTAGACCTGAAGTCACTATGGTTCCCTACATAAGGAGTTGTATACTTTGGTATCGTCAAACGTCACTCGTAACAGGGTGGACTATAAAGTCGATCATTGAATATACAATGAATTATGCGGAGGGATGTGAGTGATGTAGATGGGATCTATCTCTTCCATATGACGGAAGCGATATCTATGGCCCCCTTGATTAGTAGGACATAAGAAAGCATGGTCATGCGCAAATGAGTCAATATGAAATATTGAGCTTATTTGATTGAGTGTGTCTACTTGGAGATCAAGAAACACAAAGATTGATAAGAGGATGACACGGTCTATGCCTTATTGATCAATCTAGATATCAAGGATAGAGAGACCAAGTCATACATGATGATAGCCACGGAAAGGTTAGGTCGATCACGGCTTTCTCGTCACTTGGGTAGCAATGATGTCTTGCTAGATGCTACTCATTGTTTATGTATCGCAAATGTTGATTTGGATACATTGCCAACGTTCCGAGAGCCTATAGGGCCACACATAAAGAACAAGTTGATATGGAGAGAGGTTCATATGATGGATCATTGGATTAAGTATAATCCGAATTTGACTCATTGAGTTAGACTCAAAGGGATCCAATTGTTGGATTGAGTCGAGTTGCTTGAGAATCAATGGGTTGGACTCATTGGGTGAACTTGAGTTCACCAAGGAAGTTGAATGGTCAAAATTGAACCATTGGATTGAATGATTAATTTTGAGCTATGGGATTAGAAGATGAAAGGGTGGAAACTCTTGGTATTCCATGGGATGGTTATAAATATCATTTGGATGATATTTTTCATAAGATTTTCATCACTTGAGAAGGTGAAAGGTCTCTTTGCTTCTTCTTCTTCCTCCTTTCCTTGCTTGGCCAAACACACCCTTGAAGGTTGTTAGCACAACTTTTGTATGTTCTTCTCCATCTTGCTTTGTTTGTGAGACAATCAAATGCAAGGTTTGTTCGTGTGGATACCGTAGAGGCACGGACGCTTGAACGCGCTGAGATCTGCATCTAAACAGAAGAGGTTGCTGTCGGGATTGCGAAGGGCACGCAATAAAGATATAATCCTATCATGTAGCTTAGTATAGTTTTCAGAAATTGTTTCTTCTCTTCGCATGGATCTGCTGGATAAGAGGATCTAGTAATTTTTCCGCTGCGTTTCCGCGTCTTTGGCACGCTAGATCCCAACACGTGGGATGATACATCGTCCGAATCGGAAGTCGAGGTTTTCTCCGGACTTGCATTAATAGTAAGTCATCAAGAAGATGAGCACGAGGCAAGCTCGTCCGAAATAAGCATCGAGAGCATTGATGAAGGGAGAGCTATATCGGAAGAAAGCAGCAGTTCAAGGGGAGCTACAGATAACGAGGTCAACAAGGTAAGTCATGTACGTTCTCTCCCACCTGATAAGTTGTTTAAGTTTGTAAAATTATTAACTAAAGATTGTTGCAAACTTGAAAAAGAAAATAAAAATTTAAAATTAATTCTAGCAAAATCTTGCCCATTAGAAGAATTTGACAAGATTAAACTGGAAAATGATATTTTGCAAAAAGAAATAAATAACTTGAAAAATAATGCATGCTCATATAACACAAGTTTTAGAAAATTCAATAACCTAAATTGGTATTTTAGATATCATAAAGGATAAATTAAAAATATTTCAAAGAAATATGTCTCTAAGAAATACCTAATCAATCTAGTTGGCTGGAATATATATTGGGTTCCCAAGTCTTGCCTAACTTGAACCTTATTTAGGCTTAGAGCTTTTAGCGAGAAAATTAAATGTTTAATTTCCTTATGAGGATTTGTCTAGAAGTGGTTGATGATCCAATAACTAAGAAGGTCTGTCTCGCCATAGTCTGGAAGCCAAATATTGAAATAAAATGTTTAATTGAATAAAGCATTAAATTGAAATTAGATAATGCTTTAAAAAAAATTTTAAACATTTTTTTCTCTACTTGGAAATTTCTTAAAATAGTTACTAAAATTTATTTTGGAAAATCCTCAATTTTTTTTAAAAAAATTTGGTTAACTTAAAAAAAAAGTTTTCCTTTTGCAAATTTGTTTAACTTAAGATTTTTTTTTACTAGTAAAACTTAGGAAAATTGTTATTTTATAAACTTTGCTTTATCAAACTTTATTTTTACGGTGCACAATTTTTTTCTCTGCTTGAAATTTTCTTACTTAGAAATTATTTTTTGCAACACTTAAATATTTTAAAAATTAGTGCCAAATCCAATTTTTTTATATATCAAAATAATTTTCAAAATTTTTTTCTAAAGTTTTCCAAAATTGTTACCCAGATTTTTTTTTACCTCATTTTTATGTGATCAAATGGGAAGAAGGAAAAGATTAAGTCTAGGGGGAGGTAGATATTTTTTTTAAAAATTTTTACACATTATTACAGAATTTATTGTTTTATCTTTATGTCTGTTTACCTTAACTTAATTTGAGTTGTTCACATCAAAAAGGGGGATATTATTGGAACCCCAAGGTTGTTTTGATGTGATCAAACAAATTAAGTTAGATCCTGTGATTTTTTATCTCTGTGTCTAAGTGTGCAGGAGCTTAGGAGCATAGAAAGTCGAGCGGAAAACGTGGCTAGTGAGAAGGACGGCACGGGAGAGAGCCGATGGACTCTGTGCGTCTGAGGGATGAGGCGCCGTGGAAGAGTACACCGGTGGACGAGAAGAACGTGTGCGACGTTCGAGGGACGAGAAGTCGGAGCGGAAGTCTGCTCGAGGAGAAGGCCAAAATTGGGTTAGGGTGAGTCTTATTTCGGTTGGCCGAAATCACCCAAGCGAGCGGAGCCGGAGCAGAAGACCTGGACCGAGGCAAGCATCACTAGAGCAGTGAGCTTGGACCGAAAAAGTCAACTTTGTTGACTTGAAGGGTTTGAGTGCCCGAAATCCGATCCCATCCTGATCACGTTTGACCGTGATCTGTTGTGGAAGGGATAAAGTTTTATCTCTCTTCAGGCGCTTGGAACCCTTCCAGACACCCCGACTAAGGCTATAAAAGCTAGACAGAACAAGCAATTTCATTTACAACACTTGTGCGCTTTTCATTTTTGTTTAGCTTCTTCATTTTTGTGCTTTCATTGTTGTAAGAGACTTCTTCGCCTAAAAGAGTATTTTAGTGCGCTTCATTTCCTTAGATTAACAACCTCCCAGGTTGTAACTAAGTAAATCTCTTGAGCCTATGTTTTTTTTTTGTTTATTTCTTGTTTTAATTAGTTTTATAAGTGTTCTTTTAAAATCTGAGAAGGATTTGTTTTTGAATTTTTATAGGGTTATTCAACTCACCCTTCTAACCGGTACAACGGTCCCAACACTCAAATGGTTCTTCACTTAACCTACACGATAATTTACGATATGGCTTGCTCATCTACTCGTAATTTGTATATAATTTCCAAAACACAATACATTATATTTATGGAAGATTTAAGAATTTTATAAAAAACTTATATCAATTAAAGCTCAAATAAATAAGTTGCTGTGATCTCAAACAAAGTGCATACATATCCTATCTATCTTAAACATTCTCGGCCGTGTTAAAAATGAGGCCTTTGACATGATAAATATTTAACAATATCAATTAATCACAATTATAATTAATTGCATAGTAATAAATATCTTATCATAGTAATTAAATAATTGACAATAGATTTATCAACTATTTTATGATTAACTTCATAATTAAATTTGAACACCTCTAAGTTCCATGTATATCTAACTCACTTGTATACTATTGAGGGACCAAACATCTTTTATATGTAAAAACATGATAATACTAAGTCAAATGTTCAATCCCACCATAAAATGAAGAGAAACAAATGAGCCGTCCCTATATGTAAGGATTTTTTTTATAAAAGAGGAACAATATTATAAAAGCGTTAATGATAAATCTTTATTTATTATTTTATTTAATTTTAATCATTTTATGAAATATTAAAAATTATAATAATAATAATAAAAATAATTTAGGAAGAAACGACGTTAACAGATCGGTGTCGTCTCTCTTAAATGACGAAGTAAACTCCCGACTTTCCAAACCCTAGACGTGGTCGGTTGCTTCTCTTGTTCTTGCCTTCCCCCGCTCGTCAGGACCGCAAGACAAGGCGTCGGTGATTTCTATCGTTCTCCTCCGTCAACTCGTGATCCGGCGGCCGGCGCGATTGAGGAACCCTTCTTCTGGTTCAACTCTTCTTCAACCTGTAAGTGGAAATCTGGTACTTCCTTTTTCGAGTTTACTGATTTTAAGTTGTAATCTGGTAAGGGGTAAGTGGTAGTCCGGCAAGTTTTGATTGCTAAATTGGACTGCATAACGACTGAATTAGTCGAATGATCTAATCGTTGTGGCGCTCTTAGATCATTTGATCATCTGCAGACATGCTACTATCGTCTCCTGAAGATCACTCACACCTTACATCCCTCAAATCTAAATCCTTAAGGAAACCGAGATTGCCATGGCAAGCATTGCATGGCTTGGAGAGTGCCTTCATTTCCAGCCAATATAAGGCTTTAGTATCTGTGATTCACCAAGTTCTGATCTTGTCTATTTAACCCTGAAGGATTGGCAACATAGTAGAGGAATCCCTATACTTTAACATGGATATGGATACCTGCACGATCCTAAGGGTTGCAAACCAAACAAGTTTATTTTAGAGTCACTTTGGCCATAACATACAGTTCAGATCAACCCTCCAATAAGTCGGCTGCCTTGTCTCCTCATTATTGAACATATCAAACACATTTTAGTTACATTTTTTCCATGGAACACTAAAATCTAGAGCAAGGACTTTACTCAACATATCTACTAGGATATCATGTGTGTTGATACTCTATACCAAAATATCCCCTCGAGATTGTATTACTTACAAAATTATACCTTGCATATCTGTGCTTGGTCCCTTTATGAAATATTTGACCTTTGGTTAAGATATTGCACTTTTGGTGCCACATAACATCATACTTAAATGAGAGGAACACTATAAAGCATTAACTAGATCACCACATGAATTTCTTCATGGCATCTGATATGTCCAAACACAATATGGAATAACAACTCTAACTAATAGAAATATTCCAAGAGAAGAAAAACATAACCCATTGAGAACCTTCTATTTGGATACACAACCAAATCCTGTACATTCTTAAATTGACTCTCTCAACATGCCTAAGAAAATGTACGAACTCGAGTGTAGGTATCTAAATATCCATTTCAATGTTTTCTTGTGTTACTTGAATTTGTTAACCACCAACTCATGACACTAAGTCCATATGCTAAATCATGTCTACTGCAGATCATACATAAATATTTCCCGTTATAACACCTATTGGACATCTCACCTAGATCTCCTTATCCTTCTTTGGTATCTCTTTTGCAAAGAGTGAAGTGATTTACAAAAGGTGTTTTGATTGGCTTGGCAATTCTGAATATCTTGAATTGCTCCATTACTTTCTTATTTTAGCTTTGTAAATAAAAACATTTTTTTCGTTATGCCTCGTGACACGGATTCCCAATATTTCTTCACGTTGCCTAAATCCTTCATGTCAAACTCAGATTCTATGCTCCACAAACTGTTTGTCTTACAGAGATCAATTTTGCCACAAACTTACAATTGTGTCTCCGTGACAATCTTTGGAATATCTTTTTCAAGAGATGTAAATGGATTTGTGTTGTGCTTTTTATTTATCCTTTCTTGTTCAATTTTTGGCCATGATGAACATGTCTTCTCCATCTGATTAAGAGCACATTCAAAATCCATTTTGAGTAGGAATCACCCATATATTCCCTTGCCACCCATATATTTATATACCATAAAGTGAATCTGTTGTCATGATCAGGAATGATTAAACTTAAGTGGCACCTTGATTTTGATTTCAACTTGTTATGAAAAATTGCTTTGCTACTGATTTATTAACAATTCACTATAGATGATTCTATGGCAAAACAACAAAGCAACAGAGAATGGACACAGGGAAGATGCATCAAACATGCACTCATAAGGATTTAATAGGAAGAAAATCACAGGTGTGGAAGTAGATGAAGATCACTAATGGTGGAGAACTATAATGGGTAATAAATTAGCACACGAGGGTGACATAATCAAGAATCCTAACTTTTGAGTCACTCTAACAACTCAATAATTTCTAGAACCAATTCTAATTTCAACAATCTCACTCACTATATGTGACCACAAAATCCTAAGCTAAACTAACACGATGTATTTAGAAAACCTGGCACCGAAAAGTTGTTTGTGATCTCAAACATCAAATGCGCATGTGAGTTTTAGTCACATGTCCGAGGAGGTGTGTATGTTTTTGCTCATGTTTGATAAGGACTGGCTTGATAAGACCTTAGGGACAGGAAGCCTAAGCTTGATATTTCTTGATCCACCATACACTTACTGGTTTGGAACATAAATGATTAGCCTTGATGCATCGTTCACCCTAGCATGGTGCTGATATTTGACTCTAAAGTTGTGCAACCATTTAGGTTTTGCTTTCAAATGATCTATAGCTTCGTTAAACACTTTAATTTGGCACTCCATAAGGTCAACATTATGACTTTTCATTATCATAGCCAGTCGGAGAGATTTGAGTCATGTACCCATACAAACTGAATAATGTATAAGGCTGCAGTGTCTTTTCCATAAAAACAACTATATTTTTTAAATTTGCTCACTAGATTGTTCAATTAGTGCATCTGGCTGTGATTTTCCATTTTGGACTTTGTCCATTAGTCTGTGTTTATTCATTCTTTGTAATTGTGAATTGAAACTCATCTGACTCTAGTGAAAAAAATATTGTTTCATAAATCACTATTGAAATACGAAGTATTTTGTTATTTCATAGAAAAATGTTAAATGTGTTACCTTCAAAGTTGTGTCCTACAAGATGACCTTGATCATGCATAGGCTTGTGAAATTTTTACTGTGTTAAAGAAGTTAAAAGTGATATACTATTCAATCATAAATTTAATAGTTGTCAAGATTCCTTAAATAGTATGGATGGTACATTATTGGGAGACGGTTTGCAAATCTGGCTTAACTTTTTGACTCAGATGAGGAAATTCTGCCTTTGAGGAAATATCATCAAAGGTTATTCACTTTGAAAAGGTAGGAGAAAATCCCCAATGGCGTTGCTAAGATTCCATTAGTAAATTCCCACCATAGTAGATGTTTCAGTGATGATTTACAATATGCATAAGATTCACAGTTTCAAAGATCTGACAAAACTTTCTGATTCAGATGAGGAAATTCTGACCGTGATGAGGAAATACCATCAAAGGTGGTCACTTTGAAGAGGTAGGAGAAAATCCTCAGTGGAGTTGTTAAGATTCCGACAGTAAATTCCCATCTTAGTAGATGCATAAGGTCAAAGTTAGTTATTTTAAATTGTGTGGAACATCTCCAAAGACTCCTAGGCTGAGCTCTCTTAAGCACATGAAAGACATTGCTATGTGTCAAAAGAGAGATGCTAATTATTAAGTGCTTTAGCTTTTCTTTGAGAACTAATCTCTTTGACCAATCAGTAGTATTTTTCACAATTAAGCCTGACATCAACCCTCACAAGGGTCAAGCCCTGTAAAGAAGCAACAAGAGCTCAAAGGGTTTTATGTGAGCCCAACATAGACAAAGGTGAAAAGAGTAATGTCCCAAACTGTAGACAATGTTCTATTGGGCCCAATATGAACCAAAATGAGAAAAGGAATTCATAGGCAATTAAAATTTAGTTTTGAGCCTGTGCAACTCTAACATGAACCAATCTAATGATAACAATGTTACGGACTTTTAAGATGAAGTTTCAAATCCATAGGTGAACAGAGTTGCAAAAACCAACATCCCTGGCCAATGGAGTGGAGTCCTGACTATTTGCGAGCCCAAAATGGGCTAAGCCAAGGAGAGCAATGCCCTTGAATCATACTGACCAGAGCAACACCCTAGTTTAGTTAGAGATTCAAATTCTAGCCAGTAATAAGAGTTTCTACTTTGACCGAGACCCTTGAATCAAACTGAACTGAGCAGAAGCAATGCCCTAGTTGAGTTAGATGTTCATCAAACCCTTGATAGCCCAATGTGAACTAGCTGAGAAGAGCAATGCCCCTGGTTGGTAAGACAGTCTTGAATCTTACTAGTCCAACATGACTAATGTAAGAACAGCAATCTGTTGAATGGCAAGATGGAGTTTCTACTTCATACATTTTAATACAAACCAAGGTGAGAAGAGCAATCTCATAGGCCAAGCAATGTACTAGACCTAAGATGGGACTTTACACAGGTTAAAACATCCTATGTCCTAGCTCGATCAGACATAGATTGACTTTATAAGCCCAACTCAGACTGACCCATAAGTTGGATGATGAAGTCAAAATTCTCACCCAAGGTTGGAGGAAAGCCCAACACTAATCCTAAAGTTGGAGGACATGCAAAAATTTTGAGCCAAGGTCTATTAATGTGGAGAATTTCATCCTAATTTATATTTTTCTTTTTTTTCTTCTTTTAGTTTCCTCTTCAGGAGAATATACTTAGTGAAGTATTTAAGATGAAAATTGTTTTATTTTAGGGTGTTAAATGGTTTTAGTGAGATCTAAATTAGATAACGGAATAGTTTTAGTAGGAGTTTAATTTATATTGGTTTAATTCCTAATTTGCAATTTGTTTTTTTTTCCTATTTGTTGGGGACTATAAAAGAGGTCTGATCCAATATGTTTTTGATCTCCAAGTAAATAATGTTTCTCTTTCTAAGTTTTCATTGGTAGCTATTCCTTCTGTCGTGCCAATTTTGTTTCAATTCATTGGGCGACATTGAGTTTGATTTTGGCGTGCATCAATTTGGAATCAAAACATCCTCGGATCAATTTGGTATCAGAGCATTCTCGTGTTGCATCAATTTGGAATCAAAACATCCTTAATGCTACATCAATAGGACTTAATTTTAATATACAAACATTGGGTCTGTAGATGTAAAATCACAATCATGATATTAAAATTTAAGGTAGAGGGGGCTTGACTACCTATGGAAATAATTCTAACAAATATCTCCATCTGAACTTGTATGGTTGGAATATCCTCAATGCACTTGTAACTTTCATAAGAATCTTTAACAAGTGTATGCTACTTGTGCTAGCACAAGTTGTTTAAGTCATTTTTTATTTTGTTCAATATGAAAATTGTAGTAAATCCATTGCACTGGAAAGCTATATCTAAAGCAATAAAAACCTTTTAAAACTCTTGTGTTTCTTTTCCCTCCATCTCTTGCTTGATCCACAAATTATGGCAAATCCACCCATACTGGAAGCAAAACTGCTAAATCTCATGCCCACCAGGCTATGGTGCAGCGGCAGGGCACCCATGCACTCTCCTAAGTGTCCACGGTTTGATTTCCAGCTACGATGCATTGTAGGACATTTTCCTCTAGTGGGATGACAAACTTGGAATATTGGGTTGTCTGCTGTGAGCACCTCTGGATTTATCGGCGAGTGAGAAATTTCTGTGGGGTGGGGCTGGGCTGGTCATCCCAGGATTAAATACTTGGTGCTGGCTAAAAAAAAAAAGAAACCACTAAATCTCATGGAATGATTTGATTTGGAATTTTCTAATATGATCATAGGAAAAACGTTATGTCTTATGAATCAGGAAAACCAAATGACAGCATTATGACCTCTTGTTGTCGTTAAAACTAAATGTTCGGTCAAATCTGCAGGGGACATTAATTTGTCGACTTTCAGATGAGAGGAAGAGTGATGTGCATATCAGTTATGTGTGACAATTTCTGAATAGTTAATATTTATTTGTTTAAAGACTCTATGAACATTTTGCATGCAACCAGTTCATGCTCTTTGAATGAATGCATGGTTGACCAAATCTCTCAAGATATGGACCTTGAAAGCACTCTTTTGTAATTTTACTTTTTCAGAATACTTCCAAAAAGTCATGTTTTGCTCGATGAATATACACATTTAAAACCTGCATAATCTTGATTAGAAACAATGGATGCCCACGGACGAATACCATCAGCTCATGGGGGGCGGACTATCCAAGCACCTGGAATGATGCGGCATGGCCCTCTTCCTGGGCTTGGTCCATCTGATCCCCACATTAGAGATCCCCTTCCACTTGAGCTCCTTGAGAAAAAGGTTGTAATTCAAGGAGCTGAGATGGAAAAACTTGCACGAGAAAATCAGAGACTGGCATCTAGTAACGTAACAATGAGACAGGAGCTTGTTGCTACTCAAAAAGAAATGCAGAGCCTGCAAGCTCATCTTGGAAACATTCGATCTGAAAGTGATATCAAAGTTAGAGGATTGCTGGAAAAACTTGGAAAAATGGAAGCTGATATCTATGCAGGTGATGTCCTCAAAATGGAATTCCAGCAAGCACACTCAGAGGCACAGAGGTTGTTTATTGGCAATCAAGAACTGACTGCGGAAATGAAGCTTGTGACAGAAGAACTAGAGACCTTGTCAGTTGGCACCAAAAAGTTGCCCGATTTACAATCTGAGTTAGATGGTTTGAGACAGGAGCACCAGAAACTACGGTATGTATTTTGTGATTTTTGTATCTAATGGAAATTCTCTACTTCCTAAGGATGTCACTAGACTCCATGTTGTTTTGGCAAAAGCACTACTTTTGAGTATGAGAAGGGTAGAAATGTCGAGCAAGTGGAGCGGATGCGATCCATGGAAAGGAACCTGATGTCCATGGCAAGCGAAATTGAGAAGTTAAGAGCTGAAATAGCAAGTGCTCAACAAAGAACAGCTCGTAATTGCTTTCATCTTGCCCTCATTATCTTTCAACTAATTATTTGATCGTTTCTTTCATAGATTTCTTCATTAACTTTTATGTAGCACCAAACGCTCATGGGCACGCCTACCCACAAGCAGCAAACCAATATGGAGCTACATATCCACCACCACAAGCAGCAAACCAACATGGAGGTGCATACCCTCCAGCTGCTGGACATGCCTTAGTGTACGCCGGTGGTTATGGTACCGGTCTCAGTTACACCGATGCTGGTTTTGATTATGCTAATTCTTCCTACTATTCTGAAGCATATGGAAGACCTCATACCCACATAAGTGGAACACCTGCTGAAGGCATTATTCCTTATAGTGGCACAGGTAATCTCGGCAGTATGAACACTTACAGAGGGCCTTAGCCCCATTGATCTGTAAGAAGCGATGCATTTCAGTCGGATTGGTGTGATTTGACAATCCATTGTATAAGGTGTATTTGTCGATCTGAACCCAGTTTTAGCATTATATGTTTTGCTACTTAAACATGCTGCAATTGAATTTCTGTAGCGTGTTTTTAGAAAACAAGAATGAGAATTGCCAGAAGATGATTTCAGGTGAAATGCTCAGTGACAAAGCGTTCTCACGGTTCTTTAGCTTCCCATGTTTGATGTTTGCTCATGATTTTACTAATTCCTTTGTGATTTATTTTAGTTCTTGTGAGTTTTTCATTCCATTGTAGAAAGAGTAATCATGTTACCTATCACAATATGCATCCTGCATTGGATAGCATGCTATTAAATGTTCTAAATTTACTTTTAGTGTGTAAATGTGAAGAGAACAGAATTACATCAGATAGTTTACATATACTTTGATGTCGTCCGTTGGATACAGTTGCACATTTATAATTTAGTTGAGTCAAAATGAGTAGATGTGATGAATCCTTCTGTTTCTTGCTAGCTTAGCTGAGCAAGCTTATCCATCTGTTTTTTTGGATTCGCTAACCTTCTTTGAGGGTATCTGAAAGGTTGGAAGGATATTAAGAGGACAATTTGATAGAAATTAGGGAGGTGCTTTGGTTGGGCAAAGATCTGTTTAGGTTTATGAGTACTCTTATATAAACTTGAATACCATGTCTTTCATTAACCATTTTGTCTTCTTGATTATCGATAGAATCATGCCAGAAGTATCGTCAATTAGCATTATTGATGCTTTAGGTCTGTTGGATAGGTTAGAACTAAGTATCATCGGCCACAGTTTGATGTATCATTTGCATTTTAGATGCATTATTCAAGTAGGGATATAATCTCAGGTGAGACTAAAGATCCATTTATGTCATGTTTACTTGGGAGGATGAATTTAAAAATTAAGGAAAGTTTTTTGCGTGGAAATTTTTTTTGGTGTTTATTTCATGAAAAAGGATAAATTATTTATTTTTGTTGTATAGAATATTAGACTTCTATCCGTTGATTAATTTTTAGATATTTTTGCATTTGTCCAAATTAGATGGAAGCAACTTTTCTTGTTTTGTTGCATTTGCCTCAGCTGGGGGCGGATCTTCTGGTCCGCAAAGACTGTACTAATTCATAGTCCAACCTTTACATTGGTGGGAGGCAATCCCCTTGTCCCAGTCCAAGAGCGGACCAAGACAAAGGGATCAGAGGATTCGGTCCCGCCTCAGCTGCGCAAGCCACGAGGGGTCCTATGTGGGCGGCACTACTAGGCTGGCGTAGCACGACTACTTGATGCGGCCCTATGGAGCCGCCTTGCATAGTGACAATGCATGACCACTCGTGTAACTTGCGTGGCTGACATTGTGCAGTCCTGTGCAGGCGACCTTGCGTGATCGCCTTGCGCGGGCGACATTGCACTCCCGCCTTGCGCGGGCAACCTTGCGCGATCGCCTTGCGCGAGCGACATTGCATGATCGCCTTGCACAGGCGACATTGTGTGATAGCCTCGTGGGTTAACATTGGGCGACTGCCTCATGTTGCCTTGTGTGGGTGGCATTGTGAGATTGCCTTGTGTGGGTGACATTGTGTGATAGCTTAGCGTGGCCCTGCTAGCCTCCTCATGCAGGGTGGCTTTATACGGTTGTTCGCGTGACCCGGTGCGAGCGACATTGTATGATCGCCTCATATGGCCTTTTACAGGCGGCATTGTGCGACCACCTCAAGTGGCCTAGCGCAACCTCATTGAATAGGGCCACATTGAACGGTTGCTCATGTGGACCTGCGCAGACGACATTGGGCAACTCCCTCACGTGGCCTCCTCATGCAGGGCCACATTGTACGACCACTCATGTAGCCTTGCACAGGTAGCATTGAGCAACTGTCTCGCATAGAATGACATTGCATGGCCGCTCACACAGCCTTATGCAGGCGGAATTGCAATGGTGCCTCACACAACCCTAAGAGCATCTAGGGTGGAAGCTTTTTCGAAGCTTTCATTGTGACGTGGATGCCACGAAGGAGCTCTCTCCCATAGTGGGAGAGAGCTCCTTTGTTGATTTCGAGGAAGCGGCTTCGTGAACACGGAGCCACTTCTTTATTAAATATTTGTTTTATTTCTATTTAAAGAAAAAATATTAAAATATTAAAAACAAAAATGATGAGAAATATGAGGGAGATGGGAGAGAATATTATAAAAAATTTATAAAAAATTATTAATTTAAATTTTATAAAAAAGTAATTATATATAATATAAAATATGTAGAATTGTGGAATCTATAAAAGAGTTGTTGAAATATTTTTTTTCGATAGTAAAGAGATGTGTGAGGTTTTATACTTTTGATGTGGTACGGATATGACAATGAAAAAAATACATATATAAAAATTATTTTTTAAAAAAAGGAGCCTCACTAGAGGTGGGATCGTATGCACCGACCCCATCTTGACAGCCCCGAATCTATCCATGATTATAAATGCCCTAAGTAAGGGGGCATATATAGGCATCCCTCCTTTTTTTTGTTTTTTGCGTTTTAATTCCTTCCCTCCTCAATCCGCACCTTTTAGTAAGGTAACTAAAAAAACGGGCAGAAGTTCCTGAACCCTAAAAAAAATTGTCTATAAACTTTACACAAATGTCACTGGTTAAAATGTTTTTCTACTTATTTATTGAACTCGAAATTATATTTTGAAAACTTATATATTGCACGTGGAGAATAATATTTAGCTCTAATTCATTTCACTTCAAGATGTTGAATTTCCAGCTTCCAGATATTGGAAATATCTCCCCTAAAATAATTTTAAATTGATATTTATTTTTTAAAAATTAGTAACATGTATTTAATATTTATGATGTTATTTAACACATGGAGATCAATATTAACCTAACATTGAGAATAAGTTTACTATATTGAATTTTATTTTTTTAAAAAAAACTATGATGACTTTGTATTGTTTTTTTAAAGCTCTTACGTATCAAACTATTATAAATTATTGCATTGAAAAGAAATACGGGATTTTAGTTAGAAGCTTAGCAAAAGATGTTTTTCAACCAATTTTAAGTAATTTTCCAAAAACAAAAATATAATTTTTGAGAGAATTTCTAATAGTTTTGTTTTAGTATATTTTGTAGGATTAAGTTCACGTGGTGAACTAAATCTGATTATGGATGGGCTTAATCTTCATGTGATGAGTTTATACTTGATTAACATCGAACTAATTGTCATTAAAGAAAATAAATTCTAATTAAATAATCTAATACTTAATTGCATGTAAAGGGAGTTTGAATTAAATAAATATGGATTCAATATATAGATCTAATAACTTAGTTCATTAACATTTATGAGTTGGTAATGATAGATAGACTTTAAGGTGGATGATCCCTATAGAATGAGCTTGATATATAAGAGAAGATGCTTATTGATTAGGGCATGTTCTTGAGCTTCTTCATTGACCTCCTCTCTTCCCTAATAAGAAGGAATATAGATTGTCGCTGCCTACTTCTGTAGAAGATTATTCCGTGCTTACATGAACTTCGGCGATAAGTAAGAAGCACTAGTCCTTAGTGATGGATTCAAGTCAGCTCTTCGCTAGCTATTGTTTCAATTTTCTATATTGCTTTAAAGATTGATAATAGTTAGATCCTCTTGTAGATGCATCCTTTAGTTTGTTATTAATGTATCACAATTCAAATAATTGGTATTAGAGCTAAGGATTAGCTTATTGTTAGTTTTAAATGATTTGACATGTATACATTATTTTTTTACATTTGATTTCATATGGATAAACGAAATTGATGTATATCCGTTGAATGTAGTATGGATAGATTAGGATTTAACCTATGAATCGAGTTTTTTGCATTATCCATGAAGAACACGATTGGCAGCATGGTTTTAGTGTTCTTTTGGTTGAAAAATCATAATCAGAAATCATATTTTTTTTTTAGTTATCAATCGATTGAGTAATCAATTGGTGTTCACTAATCAATTACCATACAAGTTCAATCGATTAAGATACCCAAAATTGCGAACAGAGAATTCCCAAATCGATTGGGCTAATCGATTGGTGTTTACCAATCGATTAGCATGAGCACCAATCAATTGGGATTGCCAAATCGCGATGAAGGTTCCCAAATCGATTGGGCTAATCGATTGATGTGTACCAATCTATTAGCATGAGGGTCATTTGATTGTGATTGCCAGATCGCGACAGGGTTCCAAATCAATTGGGTTGATCGATTGGTGTTCACCAATTGATTACTCGAACATGATTTGCAAACATAGATTTTCAAAATCGATTGGGTGATTGATTGACATTCAATAATTAATTACCATGAGGAGTCAATCGATATGGAATTTGATGACGCCCACATAGAGTTTCTGAATCGATCGGCTGATCGACTGATATTTACTAATCGATTGGACAATCAATTATAGTTCATTAAGTTGTCCACAGATGGTCTCTAAATCGATCAGCGAATCGATTGACGTTCCTGAATCAATTACACCAATCGATTAGAGTGGATGAACTACAAACAGTGACCTTCGGAATCGATCAAGGGATCGATTGTTGTGTACTAATTAATTGTCAATGTTGGGCAATCGATTAGTCTATTCTTATTTGGCTCAGTTTTTAACAGTTTTTATTGGATTCTTCTTTGCTCTTACTGCCTAATGGAACATATACTATTGCCAAAGTGAGAACTATTGGGGATGCTAGGAGTATTAGCGTATGGGGATGTATATCCATGTCAGATACATATTTAAGAAAGTTTACAAATTAAGTTAAACTTCTAAGTCATGCACATTGTTATGCCAGATACATATTGTCCACTTTGGGTCTAGCCCTCATGGCTTTTCTTTTAGCCTCTCCCCAAAAGGCCTTATGCCAATGGGGATATCTTACATTCTTTTAAACCCATGATCTTTACCAGATCTTTCCAATGTGGGAGTTTGATTGAATTCCAATAATCCTCCTCTCAAACGAAGGGCCACAATTACTCTCATGGTCCAGAACCCCCCCTTCGCGCAAGATCCTGTCACCCTGACATGCTCTGGGCCTCCCTGCAAGCATCTGCATCCAGTCACTCTTGACCTGCTTCGCGTCTCCTCGCAAGCATCCGATCATTCTAACCTACTTCGGGCCTCCCCACGAGCATCTGGTCACTCATGACTTGCTTCGGACCTCCCCGTGAGCATTCGGTCACCCTGAGCTACTCGTTTCTACCCAAATATCTGGTCACCCTCACCTGCTCCAGGGCCTTCCCACAAGCATCCGGTCATTCATGACCAGATTCGAGCCTACCCTCAACTTAATTCAAGGCTACCCCACATTGCATCTGGTCTGGACCATGACTCTGATACCATTTGTTGTGCCCAAAGAATGTCCACATATCTCTACAATGACATGATATTATCTACTTTGGGCCTAGACTCTCATATCTTTGCTCTTGGGCTCTCTCTAAAAGACCTTATGCCAATGGAGATATCCTATATCCTTTTAAACCCATAATCTTTACCAAATCTTTTCAATGTGAAACTTTGATTGAATTCTAACACGTGTAATATGTTGGCCTAAAGGAAGGGGCATTATGTGGTCAATTAGAGTATTGTGAGTGATGGTTGAAAATACAGGCTAAATAAGGAAGCTCATAAATAAAGTTTTATGTGCATAATGCGTCGGCCTAAAGGAAGGAGAGTTACATGGCAGATGAAGGTAATTATGAGGTATTTGGAGAGTACTAATAGTAATTTACAATTTAGTCCAAAGATTTGATGTAATATTGCACTAGGTATCTCTATTAATGGCCATATAGTAGCATGTTTTATTTGTTGTATTTTATTATTGCACAACTATAAAGATACATGTCTTATTTGTTAAATTGAGTTACGTTCTTTGCTTTTATTTATGTAGTACTCTCAATGTCTACTAATCTGAACAACATTCCCATGCTTATTAACATAAACTTTAGACTGGAAAGAGCATATTATAATTTTATTGGGTTGCATAGATATAGACTTTGCATTTACGCATGATCGCCCTACATCTTTAACTGATGATTCCACTGCAAATCAAAAGGTGAACTTTGATAAGTGGGAGCGATCAAACCGCATGAGTCTAATGATCATGAGGATGTCTATTCCGGAATCACTTAGGGGTTTAATAACTGAGAATGAAGATGCTAAAATCTTCCTTAAGGAATTAGCGGACCGATTCACCTCAAACAAAAAGGTCGAGACTACTATACTTCTCACGAAATTAGTGTCCATGCAGTACAACGGGAAGGGTAACATAGCGAGTACATCATAGAAATATCCAACTTGGTTACAAAACTTAAGACACTAAAGCTAGACATGTCTAAAAGTGTCCTTGTAAATCTTATCTTAATCTCTCTGCCTACACATTTGACTCCTTTTAAGATTAGTTATAATACTCAAAAGGAGAAATGGACACTAAATGAGTCATAACTCAATGTGTACATAAAGAAGAGAGATTGAGAGGTGACACATTTCATAGTGCTTACTATACATCCTCATCTCAGTATTCGAACAAGAAGAAGAAAAAAGATAATAATAAGAGTAAGAGTAAACAAATTACTATGATTGGGGGTATAGGGCATAAGATGCAAAAATAACAAGATCTGGACCCAACTTATTTCTATTGTAAAAAGAAAGGTCATCCGAAGAAGGATTACCCTAGATATGTCAACCGGCATATCAAGAAAGGTAAACTTTTCAATTTTATTAGTTCAGAAGTCAACCTAGTTATTGTTCTAATAACACTAGGTAGATAAATACTGGTGCAACTACTCATATAAGTGTAACTATGCAGGGTTGTCTCAGGAGTCAAATGCCAATTGATGCTGATAGATTCATCTATACAAGAAATGATAAGAAAATAAAAGTAGAGGTAATAGGTGTCTTTAGAGTTTGTTTAGGGAACAATATACTTTTAAATTTGGAAAATACATTTGTAGTGTCGTCTTTTAGACAAAACTTAATTTTTATTTCACATTTGGCCAAATCTAGCTACATTTGTTTATTTAGAAATGGAAAGTTTAATATTTTTTTATATTCTATCTTGTATGGTATTGATTCCTTGATTGACAAACTATACAGATTGGATATTGAAACTTATATAGATAACCTTGTGGTATAGGTGTAAAGCGTGATGTGACAAATGAAAATTTATTTATGTTATGACATAGGCGTTTAGGGCACATCTCTAAACAACACATAGAAAGGTTACTGTTACTAGGAGTTATTGATTCCCTCGATATGTCTGATTTTGAAATTTTCATTGAGTGTATCAAAGGTAAAATAAATAACAAAAGTAATAAGGGTTCAAGGTGGAGTAATAGTATCTTAGAGTTTATACATACAGATATATGTGAACTGTTCCCTAAGGCTTCTTGGAACAGTCAAACATACTTTATAAACTTTATAGATGACTATTCTTTATATGGATACTTATACTTTATTCATGAGAAGTCCCTGATCCTGTCCGAAAGTCGACGAGATGGATGCTCAGGACGTGACACTCCTGTTGACCTCCGGTGTACTTCGCTCCGACCTATAACACAAGCAGCGTCAGTGTCGAGCCAGGGAAGAGCTCCCCGGCGATGGCCTTTCGACACTCAAGTCAGTCTCCGGCGAAGCAAGAAGAAGAAGAAGAAGCAATGAGAATTGTAGCGCAACAGTAAATATCGCATGTCATGCATACCTCCGCCGATGCTTGGACCCCCTTTATATTGAGCTTCTGTAGTGCTCATGCCCGCTTCCCGCAGCGAGCACGCATCTCAAAGCTTTTCCTGAAAAGATGTGTCGGTAAAGTGTCCCTGACATAGTACCTTAATGGGCCGAGCATATCTCTGAAATGACAGTGGAAGCTTCCGCCGTACGATCCTCTATTTAACCATGCCGCCTGTCAGCGGCACTAGCTCCCAAAAGAATGTTAAAAGATATCCTGCTATGTCTGTTGCTCGGCCAAGCAGAATAGCCGCTCGGCCGAAATTCGGTTGTCCACATGATGTCTGTTGTCAAGCCGAACGGGGTGGCCGCTTGGTCAGAAGTCCATTGCCCAAGTGTTGTCTGTTGAAGGGCTGAGTGAGATAGCCGCTCGGTCGGGAGCCCACTGTCCACGTGCTCGGCTGACATCAAGTCTGCTACTAGGTCGAGCGGAAGAGCCGCTCGGCCGAAGTTGAACTCTGTTGGTGCCAGGCCTCGCTACCAGGCCGAGTGGGGTAGCTGCTCAGCTCGGCTTCTGCACATCGTCCTTTGAGCGTTGGGTGTTTGAAATGCTCGTGTCGAAGACGGTGGCGGGTCGGCGCCTTCTGCTCGATCGGGGACTGCTTCGCCTGACCGGCCGATGCCTTATACGCATTGACCGCCTTGACTTTGACCTCCATCGTGGCGGCAGGGTGGGGCCCTTCTTCATCACTGCATCACAAGTCTCCCCCTCAAGTCTAGTCGAAGGAGTCTGTAGTCCGACTGACTGGATGATTGTCCAAGTAGGTTTTCTCCTAATCAGCCTTTGACACTGTGTAGTCTGTCCGAGAGGCGACTTCATCCTACCGATCGGCCTATTGAAGTTTATCGTTCGGTTGTGGGTAAGCTCCCTCCTTCGATCGGCACGACAAAGGTTTGCACTTGTTCAAATTCTCCTTAGGCTGTCTCGGACGAGCGCGAGCCAAGTTGATGTCACCCAGATTTCTTGGAAATTGTGCAAATCCTTGCGCATTAAGGCGGAACGCGCTTCCATGTCGTCATTAAATGCCGGCCCGTGGTAGTGTGTGATGTGTCATGCCCTTTGCCGCTGCATGCCTGACGTGATAGGGCATTGATTGTGACATTTGGCAGTTCGAATTCGACGGTGAGATCTTGGCCTGGGTTTCCATGACCTAGATCGGACGACCCCGGTCGATCGAGCCCGGGCCTTATAAGCCCTCTGCGCCGCTTCTTTCGCACACTTCGTGTTCGAGTTCCCTTGCATTCGAGTTCCTGTTTCCTTTGTTCTCCGGTGATCCTTCGTGCTTCTTCTCCGGCGATCTCAGTTTTCCCGCTAACCTTTCTCCCGTAAGCCTACTCCCCCTTGTGTCTGCTTCTGATCTTTTCCAGCATTTCTTTTCGCTCCGGCGACCTTCCAATAGCTTTTCTTTGTGATTGTGTTTCTTCTCTTTTTCGTCTACTTTTGCGATGACAAAGCTCTTCACAGCCATCTGCCTCTACCCCCGAACTCTGGTACACATCCATGGAGTGTAGGTTTGATGGAGGCGACACTGAGAGCCTGTGCGATGCTTTTGAGGTTCCTTCAGATCATCAAATTATTCTGCGTTCTTTGTTCGATCGACCCCATTCCCTGCCGACCAACTACCTTTATTTCTTCCGAGACTAATTTGTTGTCGGTCTGCGGTTTCCCCTTCATCCTTTTATTCCAGCAGTTTGTAAATATTTTCGCATTTCCTTTCCTCAACTTGTGTCAAACTCTTTTCGGTTGTTGTGCAGAGTCATGCACGACATCTCTCTTATCTCCCAGATCTTCCACTATTTATATTACCCTAAACTGTCTGATTCGGGGACTTTCCTCTTCTAGTCGCGGGTCGGTTTGATATTCTTCAACAAGATGCCGACCTCTAACAAGCACTGGAAAGAGTATTTTTTCTTTATGTATCTTCCCAAGTGGTCAGACTTCCCGACCAGCTGGCAGTTCGAAGTTGCACCTCGACCTCCTCTGAAAAACTACAAGACCGATCGAACTATCTGAACGCAGCCTCCATGCTAATCGGCTAGAATATGACATCCATAAGCTGCTGCTGGAGGGTGTCCTGTATATCTTTGGCCTGAGTTCAATCTACACCTGATTGTCGACCAGCCTAGGTATGAAGCTTCTTTTAACTTTTCCTTTGATGCTAACTGATTTCTTCTTCTCTTTTGCAGTCGAAGTCATGATGCAAGCCCGTATGACCAGCAGGGTGAAGCTTAAGGATGTCTCGATCAATGCGACTGCTGTTGAAGAACTGGCGAGCCGCGGCCTGCAGTCGGTCGACTCTCATGAAGAGCCCCAGGATGCATGAGAGAGATGCGGCACCCATCCTGGTGAGTGGAGGCGAGGCCAGCCACACACCGAGCGAGGAAGCGACCGCGACGTCACACCCTTTGTTCGAGCAGCACCCCATCAATCCATCATGCCAGTTGAGGAGCCTTCTGGCTCGGCCTCCTCCGACGTACCACTGAACTGACGCAAGAGGCACCGAGCGGCTCCTTCACTGCGCTCTGCCACTTTGGGAGCACAGTCTGTCGAGCGGGTCGAGACTTCGACCCTCCAGGAGATTATAGCGGTTACATCGTCCGATCGGAAGCCTTCTCTAGCCGAGCTACAGCAGGGGACCCTCGCCGCCCCGCAGTGGCCTTCCTACCACCACCTTCGAAGCCCTCAAAGGTTAAGAAGTCCAGCATCCATTCGGTGTCTGCGTCCCGCACATTCGGTAGGGTAACCTCGGCACAGTCAGCCCTGTGTGGGCAGCGACATATCACAGCGATCCTCCATCTGCCGACCGAAGAATACCACGAGTCGAGTGCTGATTCACGGACCCTTGAGCACCAAATTCACATCCAAGGGCTGCTCGTGAAGATCTGAGAGGACGCTCGAGCCCACACGGTGATGATACCCCTAGGGGCGCTCGCGGACAGCCACACCCAGATGTCCACTCTGGTTAGCTTCATCTACATTTGCATGATTCACTCCCGATCGATGCTTATGTTTGTCTATTGTCCGCAGTACTGGGTGGAGAGCCTGGCTATGTGCTAGAGGCTCGCCTTCTTGGAGGAGGAGATGAAGCAGCTGAAGGTGTCGAGCGGACAACGCTCCGTCGCTTAGGAACAAACTGTTGGGATGTATACTATAAACCTAGTTTTTGTATGAACATCTGTTTTGAAATATTTTAAAATGAGAATCACTTTGGTCAAATGTTTGCATTTTATATTTATATATATGTCGATGCAGTTGTCCATTTAATTTATATTGTAGATAACATGGTGTGTGGTGCCACACAGAAGATCATGTTATCGTTTCCTTATAAATTATAAATAATAGCTGACAACCAAGATAGGTAGGGACGAACCATTGGAACAGTTGTAGTGTAATTTGGTATTAATTTGTCTTGACTATAAAATTACACTAGTACACTATATGTGTATTGAGTAGGATCGTTTGAGGTTGTTCGATTTGTACTGACTACGTAAAAGAACAGAACCTCTGTTATTATGGATGTGCGTCCTCTTAATCCCTATATAATAACAAGCGCGTATATTTAGTATTCATTTCTTTAACTTATCAATGGGTGAGATTTATTCGTTAAATCAATAGACCCGATGAGTTGGGAAATAGTACTGTTTATATGGTGTGTTGCTGATTATAGAAGGAATCTGCGTCCTAATTATTTAGACTGATGATGTCTCGTTGAGGAGCTCATAAGGATTATCATGTAAACCCTACAGGTGGACTTAGTCTGACATGATAATAAAGTTGAGTGATACTACTCTTGGAATCAGATGTTAATTAATTGAGTTGTCAGTAACTCATTTAATTAACGGACATACGATATCTTAAACACAGGGAGATTAACGCACCCATGATAAGAAGGAGCCCATATTGTAATATGGGATTAGTGCGGTAGTTCAATAATAACCCTTTAGTGGTATAGATTATTACTGATGGACTTGGGTTGGGTGTTCGGGCCGAACACAGGAAGCCCAAGCCCATCAGGAGGCCTAAACCAATTCCAACTCTATGTCCCTGTTGTAGCCTTTATATAAAGCCTCGCATCCATCCATCCTTAACTTGATTTAACCTGGTTTGGTTTAACTTGGTTTAACCTAGTTTGGTTTAACTTGGTTTGGTTTAACTTGGCTTGGTTTAACTTGGTTATAGAAAGGGAGATTTTTTCTAAACAGAATTCTGTTATTTTTCTTTCTTTGTAACCGGCGGCAAGCCTATAAAAAGGAGTAGGTGGTGGCTCCTAAAACCTAATTTTCTCTCTTCTCCTCTTTGTGGTCGGCGCCCCTCCCTTTCCTCCTCACCTAAGGCTGGCGCCCCTCCCCTCCTCTTGCTAAGAGCCGACGACCCCTCTCCTTGCTAGGGTCGGTGGCCCCCTCCTTGCTAAGGTCGGCGTCCCCCTCTTCTACTCCTTGGTGAGCAGCAGCTTGGAGAAGAGGAAGAAAATTAGAAGGTACCACATCCTAGAGCCTCCTTTTGTAGCCAGCGGTTTGGAAACCGAGAAGAGAAGGAGGGTGGTGTTATCTTGGTAGATCGTCGCCCACACGACGTCCAAGAAGAGGAGAGGAATACGGCAGAAGATCAAGAGGTCTTTAGTTACAAAGAAAAGGTACAACTAGTTCTTTAATTCCGCTGCATAATTAGTTAGTTTTCTTTGTATCATTTTTGGAATACCAACATAAGAGGCCAGCAATCTTGTACTTCGATCAAGGTATGCTTTAATCATTCAAGAACTTGCTTGATTAATCAAACACATGTTTGATCGAACATGCGGGTTGCTAGGAAAAGTTCTGTTCTTGTACAATTTTTTTTTGTACAGGGAAATTGAAACAGAAAGGAATTTCAGCGCCTTCACAAACAACCGTTGAGGTGGCCAGACTTTAAGCCGTTCTGGAGAAGAGCGACAAATTGCTTGAGGCCGAGCAGGACAAGAGCGCCAGGCAGGCCACCATGCTGGAGCGGCTCAATAAACAAGTTACCACCTTCGATGATAAGATCGAGTCAGCGAATGCGCGAAAGAACCGAGTCATCGCCGACCTCGACGAGAAGAATAAAGAGGTCCGGGTCCTCGCCCAGAAGCTGAAGACTTCCTGGTTGCCAAGCGGCATAGCCGCTCGACCGAAGAAACGCCCTTCGCGTCCAAATTACCACCGCCAAGGATGAGCTGGAGGCCTCCCGGACGGCCTTAAAGACCCATCAGGAGGCCGAGTCGAGTAGGTTTGAGGCCAGGAAGCATCTTATATCCACTCGGACGCATTCTGCGACAAAGTCGCCGACCGGGCACTCTAGTTGTTCGATCTGGCGATCGATGGGACGATCAGCCAGCTCTAAGAAGGAGGCCACTTACCAGCTGCTCTGACCGATAGCGTCATCAGCCGGGACAAGCTTACAGCTGCGCTGCTTAACGATGCCCTAGATTATCTTGAGTGAGGTAGAGCCCTGTAGACTGTAATCCCAAGTTTTAGTGCATGCTCGTCCGTTTGGACGAGCTTTATTTCCTTGCATGCTTCTTCTTCTTCTCCCTTGTTTTTTTTTATTCCTAAACGAACTTGTGGCCCTATGTCTCTGATCGTCTGCAATTAGTCCACCCAGCTGACCGACCCATTTTTGAATTTAGTGGCACGCTAATTCCATATACCGTCGATCGGTCTTGGGGACGCTTTGAAGAGCAGTGCCGAACGGTCATTGTATTTTGAAGACTTTGTCTTTTGAATAGTCGATGCTTTTCTTACTGCGCCAAGTGTTTAGGGTCACCGATCGACCGTTGGTGCAGAATGCGCGACTCGAGTTTATGGTCACGTTGGTCCTAGGAAGATCGTAACGGTTCCACTGTACAAAATTTTGTATAAGTGTCAAACCTTTCTTAAACAACCTATTGTGTTCTTTAGAAGTTAAATTAGGAATCGCAAACGGAACTTAACATTATTGATTCCAAATTTAACTTATCTGTTCTTAATGGTTTAGACTTGGATCGCAAGCGGAACTTAACACTATTGATCCAAATCAACCTATGTTATAAATTCAATTAAATATTAATTTCCAAAATTGACTTCCAGGACTGCATGGCGAGGCACGTGGCCTTCTTGGGTATGGGAGCATCCACCACTGCCTAGACAAAGCTTTTTAAGGAAAGCTAATATTTAATTTCCTTATATAACTCTAGGTTTAACCAAAAGGAACAATCGAATCACAAATTTGAAAAACAAAATAAAAGAAACACAACTTCGAATATCTAATCCGAAAATCTAGAATCTCTAGCCTCTTGTGTTTGGAATTCATACAAAGAAAAGAAACTAGTATGATACGGAAAATAATTACTAATTATACCTTTCTTTGTAAATAACGACCTCTTGATCTTCTACCGTATTCCTCTTCTTATCTCGGATGTTGTGTGGGCAACGATCTACCGAGATGAGAATCACCCAATCCCTTCTTCTCCAAGCAAGTTTCGGCCACCACCAAGTCTCCAAGAGATGTAGAGGTTCAGCCACCACCACCAAGCTCCAAGGGATGTTAGAAATAAAGTCTCCTTTCTCTCCTTCTTCTCCTAGCTAGAACCGGCCACCATCAAAAGCTCCAAGAGAAGGATGAAACCGGCCACTAAAGAAGAAGAGAAGAGGAGAGGGAGAACCTCTAGGGCTGGCCACAACCAAGGAAGAAAAGAGAGGAAGAAATAGAATAGAGTTGTTCACTTCATGAAGGCACCTCTACCCCCTCTTTTATAATCCTTAGTCTTGGCAAATAAGGAAAGTTTAATAAAACTTTCTTATTTTCTTTGCCATGAAAAAGAAAAAAAAATGATAAAATCAATTTTCTTTTCTCTTATTAAGGTGGCCGGCCACATCCAATTCTCCATCAAGGAAAGTTTTATTCACAAGAATTAAAACTTCCTAATTTATTTCCGGAAATTTATAAAAAATTTCTCTAATAATTTTTCCCTTCATGGTGGGTTATAAAATAAAATTTTATAAATTAAAATCTTTCTTTTAAACATGTGGATGATTTCCGAAAAGGAAAGTTATCTCTAAAAATTAAAATCTCCTTTCAATCTACAAATAAGGAAAGATATCAAATCTTTTCTTAATCTTTTGTAGAAACTTATAAAAGAGAATATTTAATTTTTAAACTTTCTTTTAAATCATGAACATGGTTACAAAAAAGGAAAGTTTTCTCAAAATTAAATCTACCTTTCAATATACAAATAAGGAAAGATTTCAAATCTTTTCTTAATCTTTTGTAGAAAGCTATAAAAGGAAATATTTAAATTTTAAACTCTCTTTTAAAACCATGGAATCCACATAAGAAAATTTTATAAATAAAATCCCTTTTATATTATATGTGGCCGGCCACACCTAGCTTGGACTCCAAGCTAGGGTCGGCCACTAATCTTGGCTAAATCCTTGGGTCTTGGCCGGCCCTAGCTTGGGTTCCAAGCTAGCTTGGCCGGCCACCAAAGAGTGGGTAAGAAGGTGGGTATAATTCTCTATATACAAGAGGCTACGATAGGGACCGAGAGGAGGAATTGGTTTTGGTCTCCCGATGAAATTAAGCTTCCCTTGTTCGCCCCGAACACACAACTTTATTTCATCAATAATAATTCATACCACTAAAGAATTATTATTGAACTACTGCACCAATCTCAAATTACATTTTGAGCTCCTTCTTATTATGAGTGTGTTAGTCTCCCTGTGTTTAAGATGTCGGATGTCCACTAATTAATTGAGTTACTGACAACTCATTTTAATTAATATCTCAGTCCAAGAGTAGTACCACTCAACCTTATCGTCATATCGGACTAAGTCCACCTGCAGGGTTTAACATGACAATCTTTATGAGCTCCTCCTGGGGACATTATTAACCTACATTACTAGGATATAATTTCCTTCTATAATCAACAAGACACACTATAAGTAACATCATTTCCCAACTTATCGGGTATTTTGATTTATCGAGCTAAATCTCACCCTTTGATAAGTCAAAGAAATAAATATTAAATATATGTACTTGTTATTATATTAGGATTAAGAGCACACACTTCCATAATAACTAAGGACTTGTTCTTTTATTAAGTCAGTATAAAATGAACTTTCCTTAAATGGTCCTGCTCAATACACTTAGAGTGTACTAGTGTAATTTATCAGTCAAGATAAACTAATACCTAATTACACTACGACTATTCCAATGGTTTGTTCCTTTCCATCTCAGTCGTGAACTACTGTTTATAATTTATAGAGAACCAATAACACGATCTCCTGTGCGTGACACCACACACCGTGTTTTCTACAATATAAATTAATTGAACGACTACACTCAGTATATACAAATGTAGATACTTGACCAATGTGATTCTTATTTCTAAATAAATGTTTATACAAAAGTTAGGCTTTTAGTATATACTCTAACACGCTCGACCGTAGGCGGAGACCTGGGTTTAAGGTCGCCGCTCGACCGCCGTTGAAGAATTCGCGAAGACTTGAGTTTAAGGTCGCTGCTCGACCGTTGATGTAGACCCGCGTTTAACTGTTGGAACCCCAAAGGTGTTTTGATGTGATCAAACAAGCTAAGTTAGGTCCTGCGTTTGTTTAACCCTTGTGTCTAAGTGTGCAGGAGCTTAGGAACACAGGAAGTCGAGCGGAAGACGCGGCTAGCGAGAAGGATGGCACGGGAGAGAGCCGACGGGCTCGGTGCGTCCGAGGGACGAGGTGACCATGGAAGAGTACACCGGTGGACGAGAAGAACGTGCGCGGCGTTCGAGGGATGAGAAACCGGGAAGGAAGGCTGCTCGAGGAGAAGGCCGGAACATGGGTTCGGGTGAGCCCTATTCCGGAAGGCCGAGATCACCCAAGCTAACGGAGCCAGAGCGAACAGACCCGGACCGAAACGAGCTAAACCGGAGCAGTGGAACCGGACCACAAAAAGTCAACAAAGTTGACTTGAGAGGTCCGGGCGCCCAGAATCATTCCGGGCGCCCTGGGCGCTATTGAGGGTCCGGGCGCCCGGAGCTGACTTTTGACCACGATTGCGTCAAACGCGATCTAATCGTTGGGGGATAAAATTTTATCCCCCCCAGGGCGCCCGGAACCCCTTCTAGGCGCCCGGACCAGTACTATAAATATAGTACTGGTCTGCACAGATTATTTAACTCACTTGTAATCAATTCTTTCTGTGCTTTTAGTTGTGTTCTTTTCATTTGTGCTGTCAACGTTGTAAAGAGGTTTCTCCGCCCAGAGGAGATCATAGTGCGCTTACTTTCCTTAGATTAGCAATCCTCTGATTGCAAATCAAGCAAATCTCTGGTGTATGATTTCTTTACTTAGTCTCTACTTTTTATTACAAGTGTTTATGATATAGTTGAAATCCGAGAAAGGTTCAAGTTTTATTTTGTAGGGCAATTCACCCCTCCCCTCTTGCCGGCCTCCAAAGGGACCAACAAGTGGTATCAGAGCAAGGCGTTTCAAGAGGACTAACCGCCGATCGAAGCAACAAGATGGTCGGACCAAGCATCGTCCCACCAAAATTCGAGGGGAACTTCGCAGACTGGAAGCGTCGTATGGAGGTATTCCTAAAAACAGATTTTGAAATTCGATTTATTATGAAATATGGTTTTGTAACTCCAATAGATAAAGATGGAAAAGAAAAAGAAGAGAGCGATTGGACAAAGAAACAGCAGAATGAGTCGGTAGCAAACAGTCGTGCGGAACATCACCTGTTGACCGTATTACCGCCTCAAGAGGTCAACCGCATTGAAAACTATTTATCTGCTAAAGAACTTTGGGAGAAGTTCTTGGAACTCCACGAATGCACGTCCGAAGTGAAGCTCGCTAGAAGGGACATTCTGTAAGACCGTTAGATTCGATAGAGGGGGGGGTGAATATCGATTCGAAAATCTCGAGTTAAAACGCAGCGGAAAAGTAAGGAAGTAAAGAGATGAACACGGTTGATTTTTACTTCGTTCGGAGCCTGTGAAGACTCCTACTCGAAGGCCCGTACTCCTTGAGTACTTTCGTTGGGCAATTCACTAGCAATTCGGATAATTACAATTTACGTACAAATATTGCTAATGAAAGAAAAACAAAGCTATACCGACAACTAATGAATTAAAAGAAAACCGGAGTGAGTCGTCGGAGCTTTGTGAACGTCGTTGGAGCGCAGAGCAGCAGATCTTGGATTCTTAGTTGATATTAAGCTCCACCCTTACCCCTTCTTTTATATGAAGCTCAGGGCGCCCCGGATCCCTTCCAGGCGCCCTGGTGAGACGTGGCAGGTCCAACCAGTGAGCTCCACGTGGCGACGCGCAATCAGGATAAAGTTTGCCTCCCGGGCGCCCTGATCCCTTCCGGGCGCCCGGACCTCCGGGCACCTGGATTCCTTCCGGGCGCCCAGACCCTGTTTTCCCGCAGAATCCGTCCTGCAAGACAAACGTTAGTCCGGAGGCAAATATATATCCTGTAAAACAGATTGTTAGCATAATTAAAGTTCAACAAAGTAATAGCAAAGAGTATGACTTAGATTCCGTCTTTCCGAGACCGGAATCTAGTCACGATCTCGACTTAGATATCCGAAATGGATCTAAGCCGGATCGACGCCTAATGTTCCCTTCCCGGGAACGCGTCCTCGCAGTCACTCCCCTCCAGTGACTTACCTTACTTACCTGCCAGACGTCCGGTCAGCCCTTCGACCCGTCTGGACTTCTCACCAGCTATCCGGTCAGCCCGTCGACCTAGCTGGACTTCTCGCCAAGCGTCCGGTCAGCCCGTCGACCCGCTTGGACTTCTCGCCAACTATCCGGTCAGCCCGTCGACCTAGCTGGACTTCTCACCAAGCGTCCGGTCAGCCCGTCGACCCGCTTGGACTTCTTGCCAGCTATCCGGTCAGCCCGTCGACCTAGCTGGACTTCGTGCCAGACATCCGGTCAGCCCGTCGACCTGTCTGGACTTTTCCTGCACACTTGATCAAAGTGTCAGACAACAACACAACTAACTTAACCTATTTGTCATTCATCAAAACCTGGGTTAGACCGTTAGTGCTACCCGCACCAACAATCTCCCCCTTTTTGATGGAATGACAACCTGGTTAAGTTAGTGAAAGCATATGCATTTGTGTGGTTTTAAAGTTAAATTGGTTTAGCTAACTTAACCACCTAACCCTTCTCCCCCTTTGGCATTCATCAAAAAAATAAGGGTAAACAAGCATAGTGTAGAGTTACTTAAAACAATAGCACTTAATCTTGAAAAATAACTGAGTTTGGTTCAGGATTCAAGAACAAAAGTACAATTTTTAAATCCAAGAAAAGATCAAGTTGACTGGGGGGAGTAGACAAGTTGAGTTTTGAAAAGTTAAAGTTAAAATTAAACTTTTCAAGAAATAAAATTTTTGCCAAAATTAATTTTTAAGGCTAATTTTGGAAATAGTTAATTTTTCAAATCAGGTTTGAAAATTAGGTGGGATTAAACTTAGTTAAATTTAACTTTTTGAAAACTGGTGTTTTAAAAATAAGTTAGTTTAAAAATAGATGTAGAAAAGTATTTTTCAAACACACAAAATTTTAATTAATTTCTCCCCCTGAACTTATACTTAAAAGTTTGAAAATATTTGCTAAAAATATTCAAAGTAATTTTTTTTTTTTAAATGAGGTAGAATTTTCTAGAGAGATTTTAAAGAGAAGATTAAAAAAATAACGCTTAAGGAGATAATTAAAAAATAAACCTCCCCTGAATTTGATATTCCTTTAATTTGATATTCCTTTAATTTATTAATCCTCCTTATTTATTAATTTTTCTAGGGGATTTAAAAGAAATTGAACCTCCCCCTGAATTGGTTACTCCCCTTAATTTAATATCTCCCCTTTAATACTAAGGTTTGGTTGTGTTAAATTTCAAAGCCCTAACACATTTGTCTAATTTAGTAATACATATATTATTATCTCTGTATCCTTGGTATAACTGTTTATTTGAATTTGATTAATCAATTATTAATTAATTTTAGATTCAGGTGCTTAACTTTAGTTTAAGGTTAAATAAGATAAGATTTTATTAATTCAATAACAGTTAAGCATTATCAATAATTTATTGATTAGTTTTTACTTGATTTAATAATTTAATACTTAGTGAAATAATTTAAATTTCATATTACTTGATTGAGCTGGTCAATGAAAGTGTTAGTTATAATTATTATTATTAAAAAAAAATTTAAAGGGATTTCTAAAACAGCATTTAAAAGGAATTTAAAATGATTTTTATAATATATTTTATGTCAATTAACATATGTTTGATTCAGTTTTGATTTTAGATTTAAATTAATATTAGTGGTTAATTTAAGTTTAAGTTAAAAATTTTAATTTTAATTGTAATTTCAATATTAAGTTTTAATTTAAGATTTAATTTTTAGTTAAGTCAAATTAAAAATTAATTCTAAGGTTAAAATGATGTTTAAGATTAAAAATGAGTTTAAAATCAAAATAATAATTTTTAAAGTGAAAATAATCTATAGAAATAATTTATTATTACTATTTTTAAGTTAACAAAATTTCATTCAAAATGATACAAAATTTTTAGATAGTTTTAAAATGATTTTTAAAATATTTTTTAAATGATTTTTAAAATTTTTTTTTTTTAAATAATTTTTAAGTTAAAATAATTTTTAAAATAACAATAATTTTTAAAAGGTTTTAAAAGAATTTTTTAAAAGAATTTTTAAAGTTTTTTTTTTTTTAAATGATTTTTAAAATAGTTTTTAAAATAATTTTTAAAAATGTTTTAAAATAATTTAAAGTTAAAAAAAATGTTTTAAAATAATTTTTTAAAGTTTAAAATGATTTTTAAAAGAGTTTTTAAAATGTTTTAAAAGAATTTTTAAAAGAATTTTTTAAAGTTTTTTTTTTTTAAAACGATTTTTAAAAGAGTTTTTAAAATAATTTTTAAAATGTTTTAAAATAATTTTTAAAAGAATTTAAATTAAAGAATTAATTTAAATGTTTTAAAATTTTAAGACCGTTAGATTTTAAGTTTTGAAAGAATTTTAAAAAATAGTTTTTAAAGAAATTTAAAAATAGTTTTTAAAGAATTTTAAAAATAGTTTTTAAAGAATTTTTCAAATAATTTTTAAAGAATTTTAAAAATAGTTTTTAAAGAATTTTTAAAATAGTTTTTAACGAATTTTAAAAATAGTTTTTTAAAGAATTTTTAAAATAGATTTTAAAGAATTTTTAAAATAGTTTTTTTTTAAAGAATTTTTTAAAAATAGTTTTTAAAGAATTTTTAAAATAGATTTTAAAGAATTTTTAAAATATTTTTTAAAGAATTTTTAAAATAGATTTTAAAGAATTTTTAAAATAGTTTTTTTTTTAAAAGAATTTTTAAAAATAGTTTTTAAAGAATTTTTAAAATAGATTTTAAAGAATTTTTAAAATAGTTTTTAAAGAATTTTTAAAATAGATTTTAAAGAATTTTTAAAATAGTTTTTTTAAAGAATTTTTTAAAAATAGTTTTTAAAGAATTTTTAAAATAGATTTTAAAGAATTTTTAAAATAGTTTTTAAAGAAATTTTAAAATAGATTTTAAAGAATTTTTAAAATAGTTTTTTTTTAAAGAATTTTTAAAAATAGTTTTTAAAGAATTTTTAAAATAGATTTTAAAGAATTTTTAAAATAGTTTTTAAAGAATTTTTAAAATATTTTTTAAAGAATTTTTAAAATAGTTTTTAAAGAATTTTTAAAATAGTTTTTTAAAGTTATTATAATTTGAATTTGAAATTCGAAATTTAATTTTAATTAATTTTAATTTAATTTAAAATTTGAAAATTAATTTTAATTTAATTTGAAATTCGAAATTTAATTTTAATTAATTTTAATTTAATTGGAAATTTGAAAATTAATTTTAATTTGAAAATTATTTAATTT
This sequence comes from Zingiber officinale, assembly GCF_018446385.1. NCBI lineage: Eukaryota > Viridiplantae > Streptophyta > Magnoliopsida > Zingiberales > Zingiberaceae > Zingiber > Zingiber officinale. The sequence goes on from NC_055995.1 coordinate 115,484,492, forward strand.
AATCCTTATTCATTTCACCCGATCTAGATTATCAATCAGGGAATCCTATAATTTTGTGAGATGAATTAGATTTAATTACAGAGTTTGGTTTAACTTGTGTTAGATTCAGGTTTGGCTTTGGTCTCAACAAATAGGCATTCTTCGGATAAACTTCTAAGCTTGGTGAGTCACCTGGACATCATTAGAAGTAACCAACCCTTCGAGGTTTTCCGAATAGTCCTATCCACGGAGCTTAGTACCAAACCTTAGTCTACCTAGTTAGGATCCGTAAGGGGTAGCTTCGGTCAGTTCCACTTGGCCAAATGCACCAGATCGAAGCCATATCTTTCTAGACATGCGATGCCCAAGCTTCCCCAACGTACTATCATCCAAAACTTCACCAGTACTGCTTGTCAAGTTAAACTTTTTGTCCCTGTTTATTCTATTCCTAACTACCCTGCCAGGTAGGTTGGTTTTTGGGTACCCTACCGGGTAAGTTTGTTTCGGTTACCTTGTCGGGTAAATTATTTTTTGGAGGTGCCAGCTATTCTGGAGCCTCCCCCTAAATTGTTGATTTTTATTTTTAAGATTTCTTGTATAATTAGAGTTAGTTTTAGTTAAGTTTTAATGTTTAATTTGTAATTTAAATTTAAGTTTTTAATTTTGAATTAATTAAATTGGTCAAATTATCTTTCTTTAAAAGAGTATATTTAATATTTAAAATTTCTTTCAATTTTAATTTTATTGGGTTAATTGACTTATCTTTCTTTAGTAGCTTATTTTTAAAGTTTAGGTTTTTATTTAATTTTGAGTTAATTAAATTGTTTGAATTATATTTCTTTAAGGGTTTATCTTTTAACTTTTTATTAATTATTAATTTTGAATTTTCTAGATTATTTTTGTTTAATATGTTATCTTTAACATTTAATTTTAAGTTTGTTAACTTCCGTTTTGATTTTATCAAAGTGTTTGATTTTATCCTTATATTTTCTTTACCTTTTAAGTTGATATAATTAGTGGAATTTATTAAATAAGTCTTATCATTAAAATTTAATTTTTGTTAATTAAATTATCTTGGGTTTGGATAGAATTTTCTAGATTGATATTGTCTAGATTATTAAACAATTTATTAATTGTGTCTAGATTGATATTGACCTTGTCATCCTTTTTGTTCGAATTTTCAAATTTGTTTAGGTTTAAATTCGAAATTTTAGATTTATTAATTATTTTCAGATTTTCTGTATTTTCTAAATTAATTATATTTGTTTTATCAGAAAATATCCTAGGGGTATTTTCTGTATTTTCTGAATTAATTATATTTGTTTTATCAGAAAATATCCTAGGGGTATTTTCTGTATTTTCTGAATTAATTATATTTGTTTTATCAGAAAATGTCCTAGGGGTATTTTCGCAAGTATTGTCATGTACACTATTTTCACATATACTTTCAGATATATCCAAATTAAGATGCACATATTTTAAACTACTACTAGCAAGGGTGTTTTGGTAAATATTACTAACCTTGAGCGCAACCCCTAATTCAGCAGGCTTCTCCGTTGGATCTGACTCGAGTCCGGATTCGACTTTAACTTGATCTTCTAGCTCCATTGGCGTCTCGTGAAGCTTGATCAACTGGGTCCACAGCTCATATGCATTCTTGTATTTTTCTAGTCTGCATATGATATTGTTAGGTAAAATATTACAAATAATTTTACTTACGTTTTTATTCAGTTCCGAGTTCTGAGAAGGTTTTTTCAATATTAGCATATAATTGATATCTACGCTTCCTAAGAAGCATTCCATTCTTCGCCTCCAGTAGTTGAAATCTTCATCGTACGGTGGTGGTTCATTGGGGTTCCATCCTTCTTGAAAAGACATTGTTCTTGCACACAATGAAACAAAGACAAAATCCCAAGACTTGGTCTTGGATTAGCAGTGCTGGAAAAAATAATATTTCACTAATTTTTTTTTTTAATAATAAAATATTATTAAAATATTAATAAAAAATATTATCTCAAATTTTTGAAAATGTAATATTTTGTCGATACTAAATAATAGTGAAAAGATGACGATGTATTTTTCAAAAACAGTTTTGGAGGGAAAAAACGAAAGGCGTACCTGCTCTGATACGATATATAATAAAAAATATGTTATTTTAAAAATGAACGATATATAATTTTTCTTTAAAAAGACCCCCTCTTTGTCTGATTGGTGGTTGCACCAAATCAGAGCGGTATCTGCTCTGATACCACTTGTAAGACCGTTAGATTCGATAGAGGGGGGGTGAATATCGATTCGAAAATCTCGAGTTAAAACGCAACGGAAAAGTAAGGAAGTAAAGAGATGAACACGGTTGATTTTTACTTCGTTCGGAGCCTGTGAAGACTCATACTCGAAGGCCCGTACTCCTTGAGTACTTTCGTTGGGCAATTCACTAGCAATTCGGATAATTACAATTTACGTACAAATATTGCTAATGAAAGAAAAACAAAGGTATACCGACAACTAATGAATTAAAAGAAAACCGGAGTGAGTCGTCGGAGCTTTGTGAACGTCGTTGGAGCGCAGAGCAGCAGATCTTGGATTCTTAGTTGATATTAAGCTCCACCCTTGCCCCTTCTTTTATATGAAGCTCAGGGCGCCCCGGATCCCTTCCAGGCGCCCTGGTGAGACGTGGCAGGTCCAACCAGTGAGCTCCACGTGGCGACGCGCAATCAGGATAAAGTTTGCCTCCCGGGCGCCTGGATTCCTTCCGTCCGTCCTGCAAGACAAACGTTAGTCCGAAGGCAAATATATATCCTGTAAAACAGATTGTTAGCACAATTAAAGTTCAACAAAGTAATAGCAAAGAGTATGACTTAGATTCCGTCTTTCCGAGACCGGAATCTAGTCACGATCTCGACTTAGATATCCGAAATGGATCTAAGCCGGATCGACGCCTAATGTTCCCTTCCCGGGAACGCGTCCTCGCAGTCACTCCCCTCCAGTGACTTACCTTACTTACCTGCCAGACGTCCGGTCAGCCCTTCGACCCGTCTGGACTTCTCGCCAGCTATCCGGTCAGCCCGTCGACCTAGCTGGACTTCTCGCCAAGCGTCCGGTCAGCCCGTCGACCCGCTTGGACTTCTCACCAACTATCCGGTCAGCCCGTCGACCTAGCTGGACTTCTCGCCAAGCGTCCGGTCAGCCCGTCGACCCGCTTGGACTTCTTGCCAGCTATCCGGTCAGTCCGTCGACCTAGCTGGACTTCGTGCCAGACATCCGGTCAGCCCGTCGACCTGTCTGGACTTTTCCTGCACACTTGATCAAAGTGTCAGACAACAACACAACTAACTTAACCTATTTGTCATTCATCAAAACCTGGGTTAGACCGTTAGTGCTACCCGCACCAACACATCCTCCTCAACAAACTGATGAACATCCGTCTGGAGAAAGGTGAGAAAGTAGCCGGTCTACATGCAAAGGTAAAAGAACTAGTTACTGGTCTCGAAAACCTTGGTGAAACGGTAACAAACCGGGACACTATACGCTACGCGCTCAACGCGTTTCCAAGAACTCCGGAGTGGATATCAATCGTCGATGCTTACTACATCTCAAAAGACCTGGAGGTAAGTACTTTAGAAGAGTTATTTTCTACCCTTGAATTACACGAAACTAGATATGCAGAGATATCAAAGGACACAACCTAGACTATGGCGCTGAACGCAACCAACAAGGATGAACCCGAGTCAGACTCCGAAGACGATCAAGAAGCGTACATGGTAAGAAACTTTAAAAAGTTTTTTAGATCTAATAAATTTAAAATGCAGAATAAAAAGAATCAAAAAGGTAGAAGAAAGGTACGATGCTACTAGTGTCAGAAGGAGGGACATCTAAGGGAAGACTGCCCAGAACTCAAGAAGGTCAAAATGAAGACACCCAAGAAACACAACCTAAAAGCAACTTGGGACGACACTTCTTCATCCAAATCAGAAGCTCAAGAATATGCAGGGATAGCACTGATGGCAAGCTACGAAGGACAAAGTACATCAGAATCCAGCATCGATGAAGGGGGAGCGACCTCAGATGGAAGTAGCGAAGTAGGGGGAGATTCAGGCTTTAAGTCTGATATGGTAAGTGAGGTATGCCTCTTACCCCCTGATGAACTTTACTTTGGTATCAAAGCTATGACTAAATCCATGTATAAATTAGAAAATAAAAATGCCAATTTAGAAAATGAAATTCTAGAAACAAAGAGAATTTTGGCAAAATCATGTCTGATAGAGGATTTTGAAAATTTGAAAATTGAAAATGAAAAACTAAAAGAAGAAATAAAAATATTGAAAAAATCTAATGGTTCAAATATTTCTACTTTTAGAAATTATAGAGGTTTAAATTGGTATTATAGATTTCATCAAAGTCAAATTAGAAATATACCAAAAATCTATGTACCTAGGAAATACTTGGTTAATCCTGTAGGTAGGAACCTCTACTGGGTTCCAAAAACCTGTTTAATTTAAAATTAAAGTCAGACTTAGCATTTTCAGCAAGGAAATTAAACAACTAATTTCTTTATGAGGCTTTGTCTAAGGAAGTGGTTGTTGCTCCAATAACCAAGAAGGCCTAGTGCCTCGCCACGACCTGGAAGCCAAGTATCGAAATGAAAAGTTTAATTGACTAACTGAAAAAGCATTAATTTAAATTACTTAATGCTTTAAAAGAGTTATTCAATTTGTGTTAGAAATTTTTTTTATTATCTTAGAAATTCTTATGAAAATTGACTTAGATTTTTTTTATATAAAAGTTAACTTAGAATTTTTTTTATGATAATATTGCCTTATCATTTTTCTTAAAATTGACTTAGAATTGTTTCTTATGAATATTAACTTAGAATTTTTTTTAATTAGAAAATTTTTTTGGGAATGTTGAGATAAGTTTCAAACTTAAAATTTTTTTAACACTTGTGACTGTTTTTATCTGAAAAATGTTTTACTTAAATTCTTTTTCGAAAGAAGAATTCTGAAGAGTGTCTTTACTTAGACATTATTAAATATTTTACACTTAAAGTTTTTGTTTGAATTTACCTTAGACTTGTTTATCACCCCAATTTTTATGTGATCAAAGGGGGAGAAGTATGTTAAGTCTAGGGGGAGGTAATATAATTTTTCATTTGAAAAATATTTGGACTTATTTGAATATAAATTGTTTTTATTGCATGTGTTTACCTTAACTTAACTTGGGTTGCTCACATCAAAAAGGGGGAGATTGTTGGAACCCCAAAGGTGTTTTGATGTGATCAAACAAGCTAAGTTAGGTCCTGCGTTTGTTTAACCCTTGTGTCTAAGTGTGCAGGAGCTTAGGAACACAGGAAGTCGAGCGGAAGACGCGGCTAGCGAGAAGGACGACACGGGAGAGAGCCGATGGGCTCGGTGCGTCCGAGGGACGAGGTGACCATGGAAGAGTACACCGGTGGACGAGAAGAACGTGCGCGGCGTTCGAGGGACGAGAAACCGGGAAGGAAGGCTGCTCGAGGAGAAGGCCGGAACATGGGTTCGGGTGAGCCCTATTCCGGAAGGCCGAGATCACCCAAGCTAACGGAGCCGGAGCGAACAGACCCGGACCGAAACGAGCTAAACCGGAGCAGTGGAACCGGACCACAAAAAGTCAACAAAGTTGACTTGAGAGGTTCGGGCGCCCGGAATCATTCCGGCCGCCCTGGGCGTTATTGAGGGTCCGGGTGCCCGGAACCCCTCCGGGCGCCCGGAGCTGACTTTTGACCACGATTGCGTCAAACGCGATCTGATCGTTGGGGGATAAAATTTTATCCCCCCAGGGCGCCCGAAACCCCTTCCAGGCGCCCGGACCAGTACTATAAATATAGTACTGGTCTGCACAGATTATTTAACTCACTTGTAATCAATTCTTTCTGTGCTTTCAGTTGTGTTCTTTTCATTTGTGCTGTCAACGTTGTAAAGAGGCTTCTCCGCCCAGAGGAGATCATAGTGCGCTTACTTTCCTTGGATTAGCAATCCTCTTATTGCAAACCAAGTAAATCTCTGGTGTATGATTTCTTTACTTAGTCTCTACTTTTTATTACAAGTGTTTATGATATAGTTGAAATCCGAGAAAGGTTCGAGTTTTATTTTGTAGGGCAATTCACCCCTCCCCTCTTGCCGTCCTCCAAAGGGACCAACATTAACGTCGTCGCTCGACGATTTGATGGAGACTCGTGTTTAACATCGCCGCTCGATGGTTTGATGGAGACTCGCATTTAGCGTCGCCGCTCAACGGTTTGATATGATCTCGGGTTTAAGGTCGCCGCTCGACCGCTAGTGGAGATATGCGTTTAAGGTCGCGGCTCGACCTCTAGTGGAGATATGCGTTTAAGGTCGCTGCTCGACCGTAGGCGGAGACAAGAATTTAACGTCGCCGCTCAACGGTTTGATGAAGACTCGCGTTTAACGTCGCCGCTCGATGATTTAGTGGAGACTCGCATTTAACGTCGCCGATGCTTGGACTCCCCTTTATTTAGAGCTCCTGTAGTGAGTGTGTCCGCTTCCCGTGGCGGACACACATCTCAAAGCTTTCCCTGAAAAGACGTGTCAGTAAAGTGTCCCTGACACAGTACCTTAACGGGCCAAGCATATCTCTGAAGTGACAGTGGAAGCTTCCGCCGTATGATCATCTGTCTGACCATGCCGCTTGTCAACAGCACTAACTCCCAAAAGGATGTCAAAAGATATCCTGCTGTGTCTGTTGCTCGGCTGAGCGGAATAGCCACTCGGTCGAAATTTGATTGCCCACATGATGTCTGTTGTCGAGCCGAGCGGAGTAGCCGCTCGCCCAGAAGTCCATTTCCTAAGTGTTGTCTGTTGAAGGGCTGAGCGAGATAGCCGCTCATCCGGGAGCCCACTGTCAATGTGCTCGGCTGACGTCAAGTTTGCTACTAGGCCGAGCGAAAGAGCACCTTGCTACCAAGCCGACATAGTGAGTTGCAGCTTGGCTTAAGCGATTAGAGTAATCACTTAAGTTAGGAATTTGTGAAGGCACAAAGAGTTTGGTAAGCGATTAAGTAGAGATCCTTAATCGCTTACGGGTCATTCTCGCACAAACAGAAGCATGTCTAATCAATCAGGCTAGTTGATTAGGCATGCGTAATCGACTGGGTTAGTCGATTAAGATTCAGAAAAGTAGCCGTTATGCATATTGCTGACGTGGTAGTCGATTAAGGAGATTCTTAATCGATTAAGGCGCCCACAGAGTTGAAGAAAAGGGTGAGCGCGTGCACTGTTCAAGGCATCCCTTTCTTCCACTCTCTTCACCGAGCTTACACGATCTTCACACCAGATTTTTGGAGACTTAGAGAGAAGTGTTGCTGCACTTTCAAGTTGATCAAGAAGGTGTCTACAAGCAAGAAGAGAATAAGCTAGGATTTCATTATTGTAAATCTTGTAAGATTTCATTTATATTAGCTTGTATTTTCCTCTTCTTATATCTTCTTTATGTGTGAGCTTGTACGAGGCTTCTCCGCCTCCGGATTGTTTCCAAGAAAGAGTGTATTCATAATGGATGTGTGAGAGAGGGGTAGATCCTTGGATTAGTTAACTCATTTGAGGTGGATACCAAGTAAATATATATTGTTAGCATTAGAGAGATTGGTTCGAGTATTAGTTAAATCCTATTATAGATTTATCCTTTTCATTATTGATATACCACAATTCTAACATATTTATGCTAAACCTACCATACATACAAGGTAAGCCTAAAATAAATATTTCAATATTATTTTTTGATAAGTACTTATTTTAATTTTTTAAAAATAATTTTAAAATTATAAATTAAATATTTTTTAGGGATTTATAATATTCTTATCTATAATAATTTTTTGGACAATACATTCAAAAAAGATAATTATTATTTTTTATATAATTAATCCTTTTTTTTTTTTTCATTTCCAGATAAAATTACACTGCAAGTAAAAGCTGGATTTGATCATAATCATCACTGTCATTGAATCAATCAATAAGGATCATATAAAACATTGAGAGAGAATTGTGTTCACAAATTCCTCATTTCCTTCCAAGTATCGAAAATGAAACACAAGAAAAGAAAAGAATAATAAGGCTAGAAATATAATTATCAAAATATTTGGATTTTCTATCCTTTTCTCTACTAATCATTAACTATTATCTTATCGACTCACCCTTGCACATGGTTCCATCAATTTTGAAGATACAGTTCTAATTAGTGAATGTTTGACATATGAAGATATTTATACTTCTTTTCACATCTAGAAATATGAAATTCATATTCATATGACAAACCAAGGACTTGAAAAAATCATTAGAAAAATACCACATCTAAAGACTCATTTACTCCACAATTTAGATAGAAATGGAGTTGTGATATTGGGATCTTGAATAGAAATAGGTGATATTTTAGTAAAAAAACTAAGGTCTCAGACGGCAAACGAGAATATGAAATGTTACCGGTTTACTATCATTTGCAGTGTCAACATCCTTCCAACTTTTTCACCATCAATTATACTCTCCACCCAAACATCTTCGATAATGATCTATCTTGTCTCAATGTTACCTTAGAAGTAGAGTCTAGAGTTCGAGACTTAACTAAAATTTTTTCTTATTAATGGATAACAAATCTGAGAATATTGACTATTAAGATAGACCTCTATGTATATTTTTTCGATTCAACATTCCCTAATCTGATTAATCATTTTTTATCTTATCTCATTGTTGACCTCGTTTACATGAACCTTCAACAATCAACACCTCTCCTCGAGTATGAAGTGACTACCCAAATGGTGACAAAGCAATGGTGAGAAGAAGACTTTCCATCTAGTTCAAGGCAAATGCCCACTTATTTTTCACCTCCCTTATCTTCTTTTTCTTGTCTTTGTGTCGTTCCTTCTCTCCAAAGTACTTGACCTTTTCTTCTTCTCCAAGGGAACACCGCAAACATGTTATGGCTGGATCCTTTTGTAAACAAATCTTTAGCATCTGAATGAATGAAACAGATCCATAAACAATGATCAAATCAGTTGAACAAAGGTTCCATGATTAGTCGTCATAGAATCCCACTGCACCCTGGTGTTGTGATCAATCGACTGCTATCCATTTCTTTCCTCAGCTGAAGCACATCATACCACCTACCCGCGTCGGCATAGATATTCGACAGCATAATTCTTGCTGCACCATGAGTTGGCTCGAGCCTACCCAAACTCTCCGCAGCCCTCTCCCCTATCTTAAGATTCCCGTAAGTCCTTGCGGCAGCCAACATACTCCCCCATATCATCACATCCGCCTCCATAGGCATTGATTTGATCAACCCTTCTGCCTCCTCAAGACAACCCGCTCGGGCAAGTAGATCGACCATGCACCCGTAATGCTTGATCGTAGGTGTGATCTTGTACTCCTTTCTCATTGCATTGAAGTACTGCTTTCCTGCCTCGACCAAACCATTGTGGCAACAAGCACTGAGAACGCCGATGAATGTGATCGAATTAGGTTTGATGTTCTTCCCACACATATCTGAGAATGTTTGCAGTGACTTAGCTGCATGCCCATGCATGGCTAAGCCACATATGATGGCATTCCAAGGCGAAACTGAATCCAAGTCCTTCACAGCTTCAAACACTTCCATTGCGTTCGTGATGCTCCCACGCTTTGCATACATGTCGATCAGCCCTGCAGCCAAGTTATCGGCGAGAGGCATGCCTCTACTGGTTATGTAGTCATGGATCCACCTCCCATACTCGACATTGCCACAGTCAGCAACCGCCGAGAGAACACTCACCAATGTGACTTCATTTGGCTCAAAACCCTTGTACAACATCGTTCGGAAGAGGTCTAAAGCCAGTCGAGAGGACCCACTGTGAACAAGCCCGGCGATCATGATACTCCATGAGACAATGTCTCTGTCGGTCATATAGTCGAACAGATGAGCTGCTTCGTCAACCATGTTGTTTCGTGTAAGCCCGAATAGCAAGGCATTCCAGGAGGGGACATGAGACTTGCAGCCAATTTGGAACTGGAGAGCAGCATGATCAATGAGGCCACAGGCGCCGTAGAAATGGATCAGTGTTGACTGCACAAAAGCATGGCAATCAATTGCCGTCTTGACGATCACTGCATGAAGCTGCAGACCTTCCTGTGTGGCGAAGCAGCGGCCGCACGATGATACCAAATCGACCAGCAGCACTTCAACCTGTCTCTGGCCCAAGCTCTGCAGCATCCCGCGGTAAGTTTCCAAAGCTTCGCGCAATCTATTGGCGCGCAAGAATCCGTCAACCATCGTGCTCCAAGAAACCAAATCCCTCTGTGGCATTCTGTCAAACAGGTCGCGAGCGTGGGAGATTAGACCGGCCTTGGCATAGCCGTTGAGCATCACGTTCCAGGTTACAATGTTCCTCTCCGTCATGGAGTCGAAGGTCAATCTCGAGTCGTCCAGACGCGAGCAGGTCGCGTAGGCGTGAACCAGATTAGTGGCGACGACGACTAGATCAACGACGCCGTACTTGATCGCGGCGGCGTGGACCATCCTCACGGAGCGAGGCTCGCGCAGGTGGGCGACAGCGGATGTGACAGTGGCGAGGGTAACCTCGTTCGTCAGGACTCCGGCGGCGACCATATCCCGGAACACGGCGAGGGCATCGTCCGGTCGGGCGCCTCGCACGAGGCCCTTGATCATGGTGGTGAAGGAGACGGTGTCCCGGTGGGGCATTTCGTTGAACACGGCCAGGGCGTCGGGAAGGCGATCGGCCCTGACGAAGAAGCCGAGGAGGATGTTCCAGGAGGTCGTGTCCCGGTCGGTGGCGGAGGAGAAGAGGCGGAGGACGGCGTCCAGGCGGCCGCATTTGGCGTAGAGGCTGAGGAGGGCGTTGCGGGCGAAAAGGTTGGAGCTTTCTAGGCCGTGCTTGAGGGCGAAGGCGTGTAGGCGCTGCCCGGCGGCGACGTCGAGGGCGGCGGCGGAGGATTTAAGTGCGGCGACGAGGGCGAATCCGTCGGCGTAGAGGCCTTCCGCCTGCTGTTGCCGAGGTATGACTGCGGCGGCGGCTGCGGCGGCGGAGGAGAAAAGGCGCTTCGTTACGGTGGTTGAAGAGAGGAAGTAGAGAAAGGCAGCTGCCCTGGACATTCGCAGTATTAAAGATCCATGGCAGCGTTCTTTCTCTATATTGAGTTTTCCCAACTAGATTTGAGGGGGCAACCAAAACGAATTTCGTTTCCTAAAATGGACAAAATCGAAACCCTAATTGACAATTAAAAAAAAAAGTAAATAAAAGGACATTTATAAAATACTTTTATTTGAACGCTGTTAAAGTATTTTTATTTAAAATACATATTTTTTAAAAAATAACTTAATTAAAAATCTTACTTTTATATATATATATTTTATCAACTTAATTAAAATTATTTAAAATAATTAAAATCAGTTTAAAACTCATATAACAATTATTTAATAACTGTTATACTAATTTTAAAATAATTTTAATTAACTCAAAATTTTAATTATAGTAACTATATTTTAATATACAAGCTTTTTTATATATAATATGGTTTTTTATGAAAAAAAATATTAAACTAGTAACATCCAACTAAAAAAAGTTATAGTTAGAAATCGAATCGTAAATATCTAATGACAACTTAGACTCTTCTATTATACCATTGCCACGAGAGCTATAATATATTTAAAGTTAAGTTTTATAGAAATTATTAATTAACTACTATAATAATAGAGAATTAAAGATTTTTTTAGTATGATAAACTTTTATCCTCTCTATTAACTTTTTTTTCCAAAAAAAATATCTTTTTAGGTGAGCAAGTTTGGTGATCAGTAAAAATTTATTTATATTTGTTTAACCTACATCAAATGAATTAAGTAGTAAGCTTGAATAATTCGTTAAATTAAATGAATAAGTTTGAATATATATTTAATAATTTTTTGTGAATAATATTTATGAATAAAAGTTATTAATCACGTTTACGAATAAAATTTATGAATCATGTTTATCAATTAAACTCTTGTCAACATACTAAATAAATAATAACAAAGATTGTAGACTCTTCGTCAATAATATGTTGGTGCAGCGGAGACCGGGAAGAGGGGGGTGAATTGCTGTAGACAAAAAATAAAACTGCCCTCCTCGGATTTAAACTCAGAATAAATGCAGTAGTAAAATAATAAGGACAGAAAATAAAAGCAGAAATAGAAGTTTAACCTGGTTACAACCAAGAGGGTTGTTAATCCAGGGCAGTGAAAAGCACACTAAGAAAATTCTCCTTCTCTGACGGCGGAGAAGCCTTTTACACTCTAATTACTCAGAACTACTGCTAGGAATTGCTTACAGATTGATTGCTTGAATTGTTGTTTCATTCCTAGCTCCAGGGGCCTTTATATAGCTCCTGGAAAGTCTATCCCGATGGTCCAAGGCGCCTCCAACAAGGTTTAAGGCGCCTCTAGCTCGATCAGCGGATAAAACTTTATCCGCAACGCAAACGGTCAAATCTGACCTGTTGAAGGCGCCTTCATGATGGAGGCGCCTCCAAGCTGGCAGCTCAGTTTCCAGCTTGGTTTTTCCAACTTCCGACGCTCCGTTCTTTTGGGTGATTGTGGCCAATCGGAATAGGGCTCACCCGAACCCAATTCCCGGCCTTCTCCTCGAGCAGCCTTCTGTCCCGGCTTAATGTCCCTCGAACGCCGCGCACGCTCTTCACGCCCACCGGAGTACTCTTCCGCAGCTCTTTCGTCCTTCGGACGCACCAAACCCGTCGGCTCCCTTCCCGTGCCGTCCTTCTCGCTAGCTGCGTCTTCCGCTCGACTTCCTGTGTTCCTAAGCTCCTGCACACTCAGACACAGGGATCAAACACAGCAGGACCTAACCAACTTGGTTGATCACATCAAAACTACCACGGGGTCCAGCAATCTCCCCCTTTTTGATGTGCATCAACCCAAGTTCAAGTTAGGGTTAAAAATAGACATAAACAGTAATTTTTTTTAAAAAAAAATACTAAACTAACAAGTTAAGAATAATTTTTGCAATTAGTAAAATTGCAACACTTTTTTAAAAAAAAAAATTAAACTCTCCCTAAACTTGTACTTTTCTCTCCCCCTTTGATCACAGCAAAAATGGGGTCCTAATTAGAGGGAACCTTTTAAATAAAATTCTAAGTTAAAAGACTTTTTGAATTTTCAAAAATTCTAAGGATTTATAAAAGAATTTCAAGTCAAAAGCAAATTAAGTCTTTAGAATATTTTCAGGAAAAAATATTTCTAGAAATGAATTTATAAACAAAATTTTCAAAAATGTTTGATTAAACTTTCAAAGTATTATTTAATTCTAATTTTTTAAATACTTTTTCAGAAAGTTTATTAAACCTTTCATTTCAGTATTTCAGCTTCCAGGTCGTGGCGAGGCACTAGACCTTCTTGGTTATTGGAGCAACAACCACTTCCTTGACAAAGCTTTATAAGGAAATTTACTGTTTAATTTTCTTCTCTGAAAGCGCTAAGTCTAATATTCCAACTAAGATAAAGTATCATGATTTTTAAATTTCCATTTTAACTTTTCATAAGTTCTTAATTCACAGTTTTTTAGAATTATGGCAACAAATATTGAGCATGCAAAAAATTGTACATTTTCTATTGTTAGTTTATCAAAATCTTTTAATTGATAAATTGTGTCTTTTAACTCAATATTCTTTAATAGTTTTTCAGTTTTTAATTTAAAATATTCTTTCGACGAGATCATTTGTAATTCACAAAAACTTTTCGGCAATATTTAAATTGAAACAATTAATTTACCAAGAGGTGGAGACCATACCTGACTTACCTTATCGGCGGTTGATTCTCCCCCTGTCGAGTTGTTTTCGTCTTCTGATGTTTCTCCCCCTTGATCGATGCTCATTTGTGATGAGCATTCTAGGTCTTCAAGTTGGAGTTCGGTTACTAGTTCTGTCTCGACACTTACCTCAGTTTCGGACTCTTCTGACGTCGAATCAGTGTCCATCGAGGAGTTGGATTCAACTTCAATTTGTTCTTAGTGGAGTTTTAAGAACTTTTCACAAAGTTCTTTTGCGCTATTGTACTCTCCGACTTTGTTGAGATCTTCATTTGGTATTGTGGTTAGAAGATGAAATTCAACCCGTGCATTTGCCATAAACTCGTCACGTTGCTTTCCGTTCCAGAGGTATTTCTCGAGCTCTTCTCCGTTTGCCTTCTTTGGTGCTTCATAACCAGATTTCATTATTAAATAAATAGAAAAATCAGAGTTAAGGTATACCTCCATCTTTTGCTTCCATGAAGCAAACTCCCCCTCGAATGCAAGTGGGTAGTCACTGTCTCCGGTCATCGTTTTGATCGTTGTGCGTCAGTCGGCGGTTAGTCCTTCTGAGCGGTCTGGCTCTGACACCACTTGTTGGTGCAGCGGAGACCGGCAAGAGGGGGGTGAATTGCTGTAGACAAAAAATAAAACTACCCTCTTCGGATTTAAACTCAGAATAAATGCAGTAGTAAAATAATAAGGACAAAAAATAAAAGCAGAAACAGAAGTTTAACCTGGTTACAACCAAGAGGGTTGTTAATCCAGGGCAGTGAAAAGCGCACTAAGAAAATTCTCCTTCTCTGAAGACGGAGAAGCCTTTTACACTCTAATTGCTCAGAACTACTGCAATTTTGTCCTTCGAGCAGCCGCGCACGCTCTTCACGCCCACTGGAGTACTCTTTCACAGCTCTTTTGTCCTTCGGACGCACCAAGCCCGTCGGCTCTCTTCCCGTGCCGTCCTTTTCGCTAGCTGCGTCTTCCGCTCGACTTCCTGTGTTCCTAAGCTCCTGCACACTTAGACACAGGGATCAAACACAGCAGGACCTAACCAACTTGGTTGATCACATCAAAACTACCACGGGGTCCAACATAATATTCATAAATAAAATTTATAAATCATGCTTACAAATAAAATTTATGAATCATGTTAATCAATTAAACTCTTATTAACATATTAAATAAATAAAAACCTTTTAAAATGAACTCAATAATCAACTAAACAAATTTAAAATATAAAAATTTTAAACAATCAGATAAATTTAAATTAAAAATTTGATAATATCTAAAAACATGAAACCCAAACTCATAAAAAATAAAAAAAAATCTAAGTCAAAATATGAGTAATCATTCCAGCACGCTAATTCATTTTAATATAATTTGATTTAAGTCGATTACTCCATTACTTTATCAACTAAGCCGTAAAATTTAACTGATTTACTGCTCTACCTTTTAATGATTAATAGGCCCTTTTAAAATGTATCAATATTTTTATTTTAAATTTCATTAAAATTAATTTAGTGCCATTACCTTGTGTTTTTTTTGACGGCCATGGCATCGCGTTCACGGTCGGAGATGGAGAAGAAAAGGGGGCGACCGACAGCCGCCGCCACGCCCGTCCACAGCCACTCCCGCCGGAAGAAGAGCCCTCGGCTGCTCCTTTCTCGGAACTCCTTCAAGGCGAGCTTCGCAGACCTCCCTTCTGATCTACTTATGCGTCTGGCGGCGCCCTTCGACATGCCGACCCTCTGGGCGGCGAGCATGGCGTGCCAGTCCTGGAGGGAGGCGCTCCGTCCCCTCCGAGAGGCCATGGTTCTTCTTCGCCTCGGGAAGCGGTACAAGCATGGCCGCGGCCCCGGGATCGCACGCCCCAACCCTAGACGGGCCCTCGAGTACTTCCTCAAGGGAGCCGATCGCGGTTCGGCCGCCGCCATGGTCGACGCCGGGCTTATGTACTGGGAGATGGGGAGAAAAGGGGAGGCCCAAGCGTTGTATAACAAGGCAGCTGAGCTCGGTCACCCGGTTGGACAGTGCAACCTTGGTGTCTGCTACTTAGAGGGTACATTTTTCTTTTCGTGTTGATTGTTTTTTTGTTTATTCAATTGTTGATTCGAAGGATTCTCTGCTTCCTTAATTTTTTTTTATTCTCACATGCTGATAATCCAATGGAATGGACTGATATATGAGTCTTACCAACTCATGGAACCTGTTACTGAATGAGAATTTTGTATTTTAAGAATCAAAATATTCTTCAAGAATTTATGTCTGTTGCAGGTAAAGTTTGCATCTAATGTTCTCCATCATTTAAATATACGTGTTTTTAGTGCAATTGTCTCTGAATACAAATTAACAATAAGAATCTTATCGTGCATAAAATTTTCTGTAAAAGATCTATCAAATAGAGCAAATGCTAGTTTTTACATCAAATACAATGAATACAATCATCCACCTATCTAGAAATCTCATACTGTTCTTTCATTGTTCTGCAAATACCAACTGAACATATATCTCCTCGTAACAGTCTCTACTAAAAAATATAAATAACTACAATGTATTATGCGCATGCTAAGTAGAATTCCCCTAAATAATTTCAAGCAAAAGGTCTAAAGGTTAAGAATTCAAATAATACGGTACATAAATCCAATACAAAAGCAAGTAATATAGTAAATTTTGATGATCTAGCAGTGAACATAATGGAAAAGATTAACATAAGAGATTAATGAACATGAAAAATACAACAATATCATAAATCAAATAAATGGATGTTGTAATCGAGAGCATAATATAATGAAACAAGTTTGCCGTTTGGGGTATGTTATTTTGAATGGCATCTATATTCTATACTACCAGGTTTATTGGTTTATCCAATGGAAAATCTATAAAATCAAGTGCTCAGAAGAGATTCAATATCGACAAAGAGCATAAAGAAGTCAAGTGCATACACAAGATCAGAGTGAAATGAAGAAACTTTTGTTCTCTCTTGAAGTGTTGTACACACACTATAATGTGTTACGGATTCACCATACTCTTCATAAGGATGATGAACCTCGTCATTGCAATATCTGACAACTTGAATTCGAAAAGGTACCACCACAAAATACAGATTCTATGACAAAGACTTTTCATTATTTAGAATTTGTCAAGCAAGGTAAGAGCCATATATTAAAGACTACTGAGTATCGAGATTAGGGACATCATATTAAGAGTTATTGAGGAACTAATATATCAATCTGAGGCAAGTTAGTCTCCACGGCCATTGACATGGAACCTATGACAACTGAGTGACAATATTGTTGACACTTCCTAAGACAAAAACAACCATACAACTACAATACAATTTGCAAATTATATTCACAAACATATTTACTGGACCACATCATGAAAAATCTATTAAATAGAAGATCAATCTGTATAGAAATGACTCCATCTAAGTTCTTATATGATCAAAAGCATACGTGAAAAGAAAATATCAAACATATACAAAATTGCAACTACATAAGCAAAACACGTTAAAAATTACCAAAGAAATTCCAAGGATAAGGTCTTTAAAAAATTATTATCAATTAATCATGGAGAACAAATTAATAGTTTTTTTTTCTTGTCAAAGATTCGGAGTGTTTGTACATTGGTCAAGAAAAGAAAGTATTCAAAGCCATTAAAATAAGAAATCATGAGATACACTAAAAGATGCATGTATACTGCTTGGAGGAGGGAAACATCCTACCTCAAAGCCTAGATAAGGATACATTCTCTTCCTACAAAATCCTTTTAGTTACCATGAAAAATGGTTGAAGATAGATGATTTATTAAATAGAACTCATTATTAGCTTGTCCAACATAATTCTCCTTAATGGATGTGAATTGTTTTGAATGTATGACCAAATGAACAATTCATCTAAAATTTTCATAATTAAATAATTTGGAAATATCATTTGATTAATCTAAAATACACAAAATATAAGTAATTATTCTACATTTTATATTTTATTGGATGTTCTTTTGCTTGAGTGAATTATATATAGCTAAGATTTAATGCTGCACATGCTATAGTTATATATGCTTTCACATTTTTATTTTAAATTTTAAATTTTTTAAAATCTTTTTTAGGTTCTCTCTTGGTAGTCTTGTGCATGAAGTTGAGCTTGTCTACCCTTTAATAGATCAAAGGACGCTTGTAACATAAGGCAAGGTTTTTTCATTTCAGCTGATCAACCTAATCCAGAAGAGGCCGTCAGGTGGTTTTACCAAGCAGCTCAAGCAGGTTATGCACGTGCAGAGTATAACTTGGCTCTATGTCTTCATAAGGGACGTGGCTTAAAGATTAACATGGAAAATGCTGTATGCTAACCTCTCAACTTCATTATTTTATTAAACTGTCTTCGTATGATTTTCCAATTCATCCTGATCATTATATATCGGCATTTAACTCACAATCTACTATGATTTTTTTTTTTCATTTAACATGAAATCTACTGTGATTCCCCCTCATTTGGCTATGCAGTTATGTGCAAATGGTAATCCAGTATTGGTCAATCTGATATACCCATATCAAATGGCTACTTCAGAAATCCTTCACCTTGGTTGGTTTAATGTGAATATTTTTATTTGTCATCTCTACTAATAGGTGATTCAATGACTGTTGGGTTTGATTTTAAAGCAACGCTCAACATAGTTTGGTATTTGATTCATAGTTTAAAATTTTGTTCTGTCAATTGATATGGATGATGCTTATCATTTTGCCCGTCAGCCAAAATCGAAAGCCATCCACATGAGCAAATATTACTGGTTTCTCGTGTCAGTGCTTACCATGCCTCCCCCTTCAAACACTATCGAGCAGAAAACGTATTTTCCTATATTCTGAACTACACTTTTGATAAGTTTTTCCTTTTTAAAAAAAATATTGACAGACCTGAAAGTCCTGAGGTAAGGGATACATGAGTTACTTCCAGTTCTAAGTAACTGTCAATTGTCTGATATTCATAATTTATGTATTAAGTGAACCACATTTCTGATTAATACCTACCCAGGCATTAAATCCATCTTATGACTGCACAAATTACTAACCACAACACTCAATAGCAAGGCACCTGTACAGGTTATAATTGTAATTAGTCATGAATATAATGAGCGTTGCTTTAAAACAATGAAAATTATAAAATGTGGGAGCTAGTTTCTGTAGATGACCCTAAA
The DNA here is from genome assembly GCF_018446385.1 of Zingiber officinale. Taxonomy (NCBI): domain Eukaryota; kingdom Viridiplantae; phylum Streptophyta; class Magnoliopsida; order Zingiberales; family Zingiberaceae; genus Zingiber; species Zingiber officinale. The sequence goes on from NC_055995.1 coordinate 115,503,474, forward strand.
ATTTTTTTGAAGAAAATTACAACATACAAATAATTATCTATATCTAAAATTATTTACTGCATTAGTGTTCCTTCGATTCTTTCCTTATCTATCCCTATTTCTGCTGTTTATGATAGATTTAAAATAAATCATTTATCATTCTATTTTTATCTAGTTCACTGCAGTGTATTTGTTTATGAATTGCATGTTGAATGATAGTATATTTGTAATATCAGGCCAAATGGTATCTTAGAGCTGCAGAAGGTGGGTACGTGCGAGCAATGTATAATACTTCATTATGTTATTCAACTGGAGAAGGATTGGCACAAAATCTTAGACGTGCAAGAGAATGGATGAAGCGAGCTGCCAAAGCTGGCCACAGTAAAGCACAGTTTGAGTATGGTCTTCAACTTTATTCTGTAAGTGTTTTTGATTATTTCCTCTAATTTTGTTCTTCAATGTTGAACATCTTTTTATTGAAGTATATAATGTGGGGACCAAGAGGAGCTAGAGGGGAGTGAATAGCTCGCTCGCTTCAATGAAGATGATCTTGCAACGGAATATTTGAAGTGAAGAACTCTCCAATGCTAACATGAGGATTTACTTGGTATCCACCTCTTTGAGGTGACTAATCCAAGGATCCACACAGTACACACATCTACACTATGAAAATACTCCTCGGAAACAATCAGGAGGCGGAGAAGCCTCGTACAAACTCACACACAAAGAAATACAAAAAAAAGAGACCAAGAAGCTAATACAAATGAAATCTTATAAGATTACAACAATGAAACCCTAGCTTGCTCTCTTCTTGCTTGGAATCACCTCTTGAGCTACTTGGAAGTGCATCAACACTTCATTCTAAGTCTCCAAGAAATGGTTGTGTGTTGTTGAGAAGCTGTGTGAGAGTTGTTCTTCACGCCTTCGCAAAAAACCTTTTTCTCGAGCTCACTCGATGCCTCTAATCGATTAGGCTTTTCCTTAATCGATTGTTACATCATCCAACCGTCCAACACTTGCAGAACGACGCTTTTTTTAACCCTAATTGATTGGTGAGTCATCCCAATCAATTCAGAGAGTCTTAATCGATTACTCAATCCATTCCGTAACTCTCTGTTCACTTGTAAAAAGACCTTAATTGATTAGCTCAATTGATTAATCCTTTTTAATCGATTGCCTCAATCGATTACCTCTTCTCGCGACAAAACACTGCCTAATCAACTAACCGAATCGATTAGCAGTGGTTGAATCAATTAAGAAAACATTGTTTTCATGATTTCTCTTCACGAAGAAAACATTTTCAATCGATTAAAACTACCTAATTGATTGGCCCAATCAATTCAGCAGTTTTCTGCGCCTTTGCGATTTTGCCTCTGTGAACCTCCTAATCAATTAGGAATCCATCCTAATCGATTTGAGCATGTCTCAATCAATTACCCTAATCGATTGTCCAACCCTAACTCACTTGATTCGAGTCTAGGGTTCCCTTGTCCAATCTCCGGTCAACCATGACCTGTTGGAACTTCTTCACCAAGTGTCCGATCAATCCTTTGACCTACTTGGATTTTTCTTCTTGTGCCAAGTGTCCAGTCCTCCATAATCCATTTGGACTTCCGAACGCCAAGTGTCTGATCAACCTTTGACCCACCCAGATTTTCTCCTCGTGTCAAGTGTTCGATCCTTCATGACCCACTTGGACTTCCAAACACTAGGTGTTCGGTTAACATTTGATCCACTTGAATTTTTCCATGTTTGACTTAACTCACCAAGACTTTTCTCCACCTAGCTTCACTCACTAAGATTTTCTCACTCATTAGAGTTTCCTTACTGCCTAGCTTTACTCACTATGACTTTCCAACTCACTAGGACTCTCCAACTACCTGATTTCACTCACTAGGACTTTCCAACCGCTTGACTTCACTCACCAGAACTTTTCATCTGTCTGGCTTCACTCACCAAGATTTTCTCTGACTTCACTCACCAGGACTTTCAATCTATCTGGCTTCACTCACTAGGATTTTCCAACTGTGTGACTCTCTTACTAGGATTTTTTAACTGTGTGACTTCACTCACTAGGATTTTTCAACTGTCTGGCTTCACTCACCATGCCTTTTCATCTGTCTGGCTTTACTCTCCAAGGCTTTCCATCTGCCTAATTTTACTCACTAGGACTTTCTTCGCTGTCTGACTTCACTCAATAAGACTGTCAACATTGACTCGCTTGGCTTTTCTTCTTTTACCAACCATTCCGTTAGTCTTACCCTTGCCTAACCTCCAGTTAGACAAGTATCCAGTCAATCTTGATCTACTTGACTACTCTCATATCAAACTGGTCAACCTTTGACTAAAGGAGACTTGCACAAGCATTCTCTCTAATGGACAATTGCACCTGCAATTTTCATATATTGTTAAATATCAAAATTCAAACTTAAGTCAAACTGGCTAACTTTGACCCACAATTGCACCAACATATAAAATCATAGTTGGGTTGTATTAGGGGTGTCAATTCAGGTGAGTCGGGTTTGGTCGGATTGAAAAAAAAAAAATTATAAAAAATCCTAACATGAATCCAACTCTAACCCGAATACCCGAAGCCTAAATTCGAACCCGACATGAATTACTCGATTAAAAACGACTTACTTTGGCTATTTTTCCTTTTCATTTTTATCTCAATACTCCATCATTAGCATACTAACATTGATATTGATATACATAAAAACATCTTAATTTTTAAAATAAAATTTGATTTAATAAAAAAAAAAATCCACTAAAACCTAAATTTGGACCAATCCGAATTCGACCCGAAAATCTCCAATGCGAAAACCCTCCAACCCGAACTTGAACCGAATCCAAAAATCTCAATCCAAACTTGATTGTTTTCGAGCCGACTTGAATTAGGTCATCGGGTCGGATTCATTTTTGACACCCCTAAGCTGTGATGATATTCATTATGCATTATCCACAGTTCGACACGCATATTGATATGGTTCTTACATATGAACTGGAAATTATAAGAACGTGATGATTTGGTTCAATTGAATATGATTCAATGTGAATATACAATTCTGAAAAATAAGAAAGAAAGCTCTCGTTAAAGTTAAATTAACAATTAGACGTTAAAAAATAAATTACAAACCCAATATTTTAGAACTAAACTAAGCTCATAATAACAAAAGAATGAAAGGATGAGCTTTATCTTATACATCATAGGTATAAAAGTTGAATAGGGTGGAATTTCAAAGTCCGTGATGACATGAAGAAAATTTTGTAGAAACAGCTTATGATAGCCATAGTAGGCTCAACACCTAATAAGAAGTACAAGTCCTGTCATATTGTTCACAAATGGGAATGAGGGCAAAACTGCTGATGCCTGGGAAGCTATCTTCCATTTGACGGCAATGAATTTTTTTATGTGAAAAGTATTTGATGAATAATTTTTTATTGATCATTTCATTTCAATCTTAGTGGAATAACATAGAGATATATGAACTCGCATATCCCTTGTACCTGTCAACATCAACTTACTACAAATTATATGCTATTAAATGGAATGCTATAGTATTCTATATATTATAAGTATCAAAACTAGTTTGAGTAGAGTAGAATTCTGTTTTTCTAAGTTCCTCTTTTCTTATCTGAACTTTACGGTTCACAAAACCATGCATGAGAAACTATGCTTTTGCAGCTAAATTTTATTTTTGTTTGGGCGTTTTGCAACTGAGAATGGACATTGAGCAATTTCTGTTATATGAATTTTTTCCCATCTTGATTCCCACGTTCTTGATTTGGTAGTTTTTACAAATCTATACCTCATGTGTGTGTAGTATGAAACATCCTGGAGCTAATTTATTTATTCATTCTCTTCTGGTCGTTTTGTTATATAGTAATTCATATAGCATGAATCAACTATGTAGGAGCTAGTACAGATATCTGATAGCTTTCATCCCTGATCTCTTCCTAGTCAGGGGATATGGTGGAGGCTCTTGTCTACCTTGAATTGGCAACACGAGCTGGAGTGGATGACGCCACACATACGAGGGACGTAATTCAACAATCTCTCTCCCAAACCTCACGAGCTCGAGCCCATTTACGAGTGGAGAATTGGCGGCCTTCATGATTGCATCTTTCATCTTTGGGCTTATATATGTTACTTTGTGCAAGCTCCTTCACATTGGTTATATTGCAGAATCCATACTACACTCGATTGAAGCAATGTACCACCATGAATTGGACTCAGAAATCGAATCAGGTTCAGTCCAAATCATGTGGTAAAAGTGGCGCAAACCTAGAGCAGAACCATAGTCAGTTCGACCTTCAGATGACCTTGTAGCTCAAAAGCAATTTTGTCGGCCAAAAGCCGCAAGAAGCGCCCAAGTTGCAGTTCTGCCTCTGCTGAAATAGATAAGTAAATCAGGGAAGATTCCTTTTCTTATAATTTTTAATCTTAGATGTAATAATTTGAATATAATCAAGCATTGTTAGTTGTGGATTCTTAAATAATGTATACGGTACTAAAGACTTGAATTTGGGGTTTCAGATTACAGAGCATCTTATCAGTATTCTGCATGATTCACAGAAATGCACATTACTATCATGCTACAAAATCATCAACATTCCATTACAGAAACAAGTTATACACGATCGTTAACGAGACAGTAAATTAAGATGAAGGACCATTGGCCACAAAACTAATCCAACAATAGCACTTCCCTAACTAGGTTATATTACAACAGAGTTTAGATTTAGAATGGAAATAGAACTAACAAAAACTCTCTAGACCAATACTTTAGGTCCCAATCAGGATCTAAATGCAAGTCACAAAATGGTCATCTTAAACTCTTCTCGTTATCATAGTCATCTTTCCTGCGACTACTAGCATCACTCACTTTCTCATTTGGTATCTACTTGCTATAGGTGTTCCACCAAACTCATGATATGCCTCAATATCAGAACCACTAGTTTCAGAACCAGAGTTGTTCTCGTTACTCAGAATTAAATTTTCTTCATTCACAAAATTTCCACCAGCATCTTGTAGGAACTTCGGTTCAGCTGGAGATTGCGCCAACGATGCTGCATCGATTATTTGGCTTGCCTTCTGTTTCTCCCTATTCACGATTTCAGTTCTATAGCGCTGCATGTCTTGATACACCTGAAATATCAAAGGTTAAAATAACTTTGTGGGGTTTGATATGCCTTGCAAATTGATGGTTCTTACCGCCTTCTCGCTCTCAGGTAACTTGCTCCACAACTCCCGGATCATTTTATTGATTTCTCGGCCCTTTCTAGGATAGAGTTGCTTAAACTTCGCCTGCTGCTCAGCAAAAAATAGAGGGTACCCACTCTTGTTTACTTTTGGTTCTGGATTATTAGAGTAACTTTTGTGAAGTTTCTTTCGCGTGCGACCACCACTCCGGCTCTCCAAGTTGCTATCGTCAACAACCTCTGCATGCTTAGTTACTCGTACATCAGTCCGTCTAGGAATGTGATAGAGAACACCTTTGAGTTTTTCTGCTCCAATAGTAACGGTTACAAAGTAGCCCTGCTCAAATTTTCCGTCAATTACTCCAACAACTTTTTGATATGGAGATGAGGCTGCCAGATCTGGAAATACAAAAAAAAGCGGTTATTAGTGACTAAGAGGCAAAAGCTTACAAAGAAATGGGTACTATATTTTGTCACAAAATGGGTACTAGACGAGAAAAAAGTTAACAAAATAGAAAGGCTTATCTATATTTTGATCTATTGCATTACCTACAAAGAAATAGTATAACAATAAGTCGTGTGAGTTCCAACTCAGCTATCTTATTGATAGCCTTTAGAAAGTCGATATCATCTTAATCTATTTTCTATATTTTTTGGCCACATATATTGAAGTTATATCTACTTTCTCTTCAAAAATGTTGAGTTTGGGTTTATCTTCACTTTCGATAATCTTAACATTCTTGTCTTTCCCAAACTATTTCTAACTGATATTACAAAGTCTTTCCTCAAGCCTAAAGGGAACAAAAAATTTCAAAAACTCCTCTTAGTCTCAATCACCCACTTCTACAAATTAATAACATCATCAATATTCCCTTACTAAAACCAACTCAATACCTTCGACATAAACCGATAGCTAATGTGGTTAGAGGACTCAGAATCCTTTCAAGATATGGAGGGGCATACCCTCATAGCATCAGTAGCGTGCAAGTTGCGAGCACAAAAGTATAAATATATAAAGTACACAAAGACTTACTATTCTTTCTCCTTCGTTTTTGTGAAATAGCCTGAGTTTCAGAAGATGGTTCTATTTCTTCAACAGATCGCTCTGTCAGACCTGATGTTGCGGAACTCATGTTCATGGAAGCTAAAAGACGAGAACACATTGAGAAACAGGACAATTGCCCTGTGCCACACTAATGCATATGCAAACAAACTGGAAGCACCAACCTGATGACCGAAAGAAATAGACTTGCTCATAACTACGCAGCAAAGACATGTAGTTTTTGCGAACCAAGTAAGATGCACTTGTGGTAGTGGATGAGAAAGTAAAAGCAGAAGTTACTTCTTTCAATTTCCGGTCTTCGATTACCTGTGACCAAATAAAAATAATAACCAATTATTAATATTTAGTTTAAATGGTGCTAAAGAAACCAAGGCACGAGAATATGAATCAGGAAATTGTTAACACTGTATTTTGTAAGTCGAATACTTAAATGTCTTATCACCAAGAAATTTCTGAATAACCCATTCGATGAAGATAATGTAGCTACATGTACCAATCGTAGTGTTGCAGTATCTGTCAGATAAAAGACAGATGCAATCGGCGCAGAATTTCAAAATATTTTGTTGTTGGCAAGTATCAACATAAATCTTGATTATGGTTTCCGAAGGTAAATAAACTTCCTGTAATCATGGAAACGCCATCTCTATTTGCCGGCCATGGCTTATGTGCACTCGTGGATCGTTCATTCAAGTTCAATTCTAGAATGTGATCATTCACTCTGCTACTAATCAAGAGGAACTCCTTTTTCTCGTTCAATTTACTCATAATATATTAAAAGAGGATTCCAATTCTATATATCCTCCACGCAATTTGCCAACTATATTTACAAGAGCTTCATAAAAATGACACGGTGCTTGTCAGTGTCAAGCAAACGACGACAAGTTAACCAGAACATAGTAGAAAGTTTTGAAATCTTAAGCAAAATTTCAATATGGCACTAACCTTTTCAATGCCTCCTCGAGACGTTACCTCAACAAAAAGGCGATGAAGGTCAAGCTCCTTGCCTCCGACCGTTGGTACCCTTTGAAAGAAAACAAATCACCAGATTAAACACCAGATATGTTAAATACATGCCAATTTATCAGCAGCATTTCTAAAGGCAACTAGCAAGATGCTTAAGAGTGTATACCCATTCTACAAAGATAATAGATATTCATGTAGTACTTCAGTGTCGGGTCAAACTCAAACCTTATGATTTTTAGGGAGGAGCGGGAATGCCAAGGGGCCTAACATAGCACTTGATACTCAAATCTTATGATTTTTAGGACCCATAAGACAAAATGCTTCATAATTTAAAACTTTTCAATTCTTTTGTATTCGCTCCAAATAGAGAACTTGACTCCTGGCGAATGGTTGCTATCTTCCTTTGATTGTCTTTTCTAATGAGGAAGTTGTAACACCATCTTACTTTTGACCCATAATAAACAAAGTTTATATTTATTATTTTTTTCTTTAAATAACTCCGCCCATGAGGCCGGTCCCTAGGAGAGTTGCGTCAACCAGCGTTAAAACTACAACAAATATTCAATGAATGAATTCATTAAACTATTGTGCTAATGCTAGGTTGTTCCCCGAAAAGAACACGTTGGAAAAGCACTTGATACTCAAATCTTATGATTTTTAGGACCCATAAGATAAAATGCTTCATAATTTAAAACTTTCCAATTCTTTTGTATTCGCTCCAAATAGAGAACTTGACTCCTGGCGAATGGTTGCTATCTTCCTTTGATTGTCTTTTCTAATGAGGAAGTTGTAACACCATCTTACTTTTGACCCATAATAAACAAAGTTTATATTTATTATTTTTTTCTTTAAATAACTCCGCCCATGAGGCTGGTCCCTAGGAGAGTTGCGTCAACCAGCGTTAAAACTACAACAAATATTCAATGAATGAATTCATTAAACTATTGTGCTAATGCTAGGTTGTTCCCCGAAAAGAACACGTTGGAAAAGCACTTGATACTCAAATCTTATGATTTTTAGGACCCATAAGATAAAATGCTTCATAATTTAAAACTTTCCAATTCTTTTGTATTCGCTCCAAATAGAGAACTTGACTCCTGGCGAATGGTTGCTATCTTCCTTTGATTGTCTTTTCTAATGAGGAAGTTGTAACACCATCTTAGTTTTGACCCATAATAAACAAAGTTTATATTTATTATTTTTTTCTTTAAATAACTCCGCCCATGAGGCCGGTCCCTAAGAGAGTTGCGTCAACTAGCGTTAAAACTACAATAAATATTCAATGAATGAATTCATTAAACTATTGTGCTAATGCTAGGTTGTTCCCCGAAAAGAACACGTTGGAAGATCCAACTATAACGTCTCAACAAGGACCGCTACATCTCCATGAGAATTTGGATGTTGTGTTAAATAGGCAAGAATTCTCACACCCTAAGTTGGATAAAAACAAATATTATATAAAAACTAATAATCTAATATTTAGAACATAAAATATAAGAACCTCATGGTAAATCAATAGAGGTAGTAGATGTAATAATTAGGAAAAGAATTAATATTTTGTGTGTGCAAGAGACAAAATGGATAGGCAAGAAAACAAAGATGATAGAGAACTTGGATTTTAAGTTATAGTACATAGGAAAGAGTATAACAAGAAATGGGAGTGGATATTGTTGTAGTTAGTTCGTTAAAGGATAAAATTGTTGAAGTAGTTAAAAAAAGGGGTAAAATTATAACTCTCAAAATAGTAGTGGCAAAAGAAACTATGAATGTAATTAGTATATATGCACCTCAAGTAGGATTAGATGAAGCTACTAAATCAAGATTTTGGAACGATCGAAATGAATTATTATAAAATATTCCGCCAAATAAAAATGATTTTAATAGGAGGCGATCTAAATAGACATGTCGAGTGAAAAATGAGGAATATGAGAGAGGACATGGGGATTATAAGTTTGAAACAAAAAATGAAGAAAAAAAACTATATTAAATTTTGCAATAATATGACCTTATATTAGCTAATACATTTTTTAAGAAAAGAGAAGAATACTTGATCACATTCAAAGGTGGGAATAATAAATCGTAAATTAACTTTCTTATGATTAGGAAGAGGGTAAGAAAAATTTATAAAAATTGTCACGTCATCTCTGTGAAAAGCTTAACTATCCAATTAGTAGTGTTGAATATACACCTCAAGTATAGAATCAATAGAAGGAAAATATAAATGACTCCTATAATTAAGTGGTGAAAGTTAAAAGATAGAAAGTAAAACATATTTAAGAAAAAGGTAGGGGTAAAAGCATTAGATGAAATATATGATGACTCAAATATGACATGGATAAAATGATATCAAAGTTAAAAATAATAGCTAAGAGTATGCTCGGTGAGTCAAAGGGACACACGTCACCAAGTAAGGTATCTTGGTGGTGGAACGAGAATGTACAAGAGAAAGTGAAGGAAAAACGAACAGCTTATAAAAAATTATATATTTGTACGAATGAGGAAAACTTAAAAAAATATACAATAGCCAAAAAAAAAGCAAGAGATGACGAGTTGTCTCAGACTGCAACCCGTGACCTTTTAGACTTAGTAGAATAAAGAAAGAATATATAAAATTTAAGTTTAGCAATATGAGACGTAATGAAACACTTGTTAAAGCAAGAGATGACGAGTTGTCTGAACTGAGAGCTTTAAGTATTTAAGATTATTTTTGGAAAATAATGAAAGGATTGAGAGAGATATCTAACATATAATACAAGCAAAATGATTGAAATGGAGGAGAGTGTTGAGTGTTTTATGTGATCGTAAAATACCTCTAAAACTTAAAAAAAAAATTCTACAAAACTACGACTAGACCTGCTATATTATATGACGTTGAATGTTAGAGCATATGAGCAAAAGATGAGAGTTATAAAAATGAAAATATTAAGGTGGATGTGTGGACGTATGAGGATGGTCAAAATAAGAAATCAGAGCATTAGAGAGAAAGTCAGTATCTATTAAGAAAAATTTCAAGTGATGCATTTAAAATGGTGCGAACATGTACTTAGACGACTAATAAATGCTCTAATTAGACGATGTGAAACTATGACAAATACACAAATCAAGCAAGAAAGAAGACTAAAAAAGACTTGGTTAGCAACAATAAAATAAGTTAAAATTTATTTAAGTATAGATAATGATATAGTAGAGGATCAAACCTAATGACATAAAAAGATCCACATAACCGACCTCACATAGTAGGATAAAACTTGGTTGCTATTGTTGCTATCTTTTTCTTTAGATGTCCCTTCCTATGAGGAATAGTTGTATCTACATAGCCTTTTGGCCCGTGAGAATTTTGAGCATTAAGTTCATTGACTTCATATCTCTCTTTGATTGTCTTTTGTCTTTTCCAATGAATAAGAAAACAAAGCGAATAACATAAGGCGGTAACACTATGCGGCTCCATTGTAGTCCTAGTGTTGTAGAAAAGTCAACATGCAAAAGCAAAGGCTTGAATGTATCCCAAGATAGAAAATCTTTTATATTAAAAATGGACTAATGTGAGTTAAATAAGCATTAGGAACAATTATCATAACAAAAGCAAACAAGATAGCTCTTGGAGCAAGTTCTTTGAAACTATTTGAGCTTATGAATGCAAGAGGTTGGCCTATTGTGTTGTTGTGTACTTTATAACAATCACGAACAACAACCAAGCCTATATCTCACTAAGTGGGTCAACACTTTATAACAAACATTACACTCCATATAATTTCATTCTTAATATCACCATATGCCTCTCATATGTGCTTAATGGAACTCTCAATTTGGTAGCAAGAAGTAGATCCAGTCTCTAGGTTGATGAGCTTTAGACTAGTAAATAACTACAAAAGGACATATCCAAATAGAAGTTAATATTTTTGTTGATTGTCAAAAGGATGTCTCGTGTTCTTATCTTATAATGTTTATCAGGTTTATTTATTGGCTGTATGTTTATCTTATTAAGTTCTTATATTAGGGTCGTATGATCAGTTTTAATCCATGAGCATAAGCCATGGTCAGTACTAAGCAACAAGTTCCTTTGAATGGGGCAAATTATTAGGGGGCTCTTCTAAGGTTAAGTTTGGTGACTCAATTAAATGTCCCTTATTGTGAAGATTTGAAAAGTGAAAAACTGATGTTGGTTGCCATTTGGGTAGCAGATATGCTCCGTATAGGGACCCAAGTCAACATAACACCCTTTGAGTTAGTTTACATGATAGTTTATGGTTCTTCAAATGTAAGTGAAGTAGAAGCTTTGGGTGTTATTTCCAATACAAAAGTTGACATCAATTTTGGATTATTTTCACTCTCTTCATCTTTATAATAGAATAAGCTTTTTCTAATGAAGTAGGAATAGAGAGTTCAAGCTCATTTGATGGATTTCTAGTTTAACTCCATCAATATGTGGCAAAAGGTGAAACCGTCACCTTGGCGGCCCCTCGAGGGTAGCCCCACACTTTCATCTTAACTCCATCAATGAATAATGGTCAACCAGGTCCTTCATCAATGTCACAACATCTAATAAATTTTCAAATTGATTTCTACATTTTACCTTGGTGCAGCAATAAAATTGCTGCGTGTGGCCCTCTTACAGTTTGTAGTGTAGGATGAAATTGCGTACAATAGATCCATCTTGGACTGTCCTTATTTCTATATTTTACCTCATTTAGCTATTATTGTTTAAGATTTATCAATTTGGTATATAATTCATCCATAGTGAGTGTGGAAATATATTTGTCTTTGATTCGGTCACATTAAGGTCAATGTTTAATGGTTAGTTTTCCAACTCATTCTTGTTATATTACAGTGAAAATCTAGGCCATATTCACTTAGGTAGTTCTAACTCGGAAAGAGATTTGTTCGCTAAAAGCTTGGTAAATAAATAACCTATCTGTAAATAACTTACTGCCCTAAACAATAACTAAAGTTACCTAGCCTGCTATGACTTAAACCTAAGTAGAATTTACAACTTTCCGAATCATAAAACTTATAGCTTCCTAATTTAAAATCTTCAAATCATAACTCCATTTAGCTTCTTAGTAGTAAATTTTACATTCCTTATCATTCCATCAAATCATAAAAGCTTAGTAAAGGTGATTCATGATTGGTTAAAGACTGATAGACTTGTTCTAATAGAATAAATATCGCCCTGATACAAAATTCAAGGAACAGACATTAGAAAAAAGGTCTTTCATGCACAAGTAAATAGTCTAATAGTTAAATTTAAGGATAAATACTATGTTTACCTGAACAAAAGTAGTAACGCAAACAGAAAGGAAAAAAAATGAAACTCAAACTTTGCTTGTTTATTTGAAAAGAAATATACAAGATGAAAATTCCTCAGATCTAATAAATTGAGAAAACTTTTTTTTTTTCTTTTCATTTCACTTGAACTGTTTCATTTCCCTCCTAGTAACCTCCTTCAAGTAAACACAGCAAAAAGGATGGGAGTTAGTCACACCTTAACTTTGTCCCAACTCTGGAGTGAAAATCCTCAAGTGTTTCGACAAACAATTTCGGATCGGCAATGACATCCTCATACTTTGCCAAGGGTTCAGGATAGTGATGATCCACCATCACAATCTCCAAATCATGCTTGCCCTTCTCAGCATCTTCCCCTCCCCTCTCACTTTCCTCCATTCGAACTGCATGAGCAAAACCAAAATCATCTCAGATAATAAACAACAATCTACTAGAAAAATCACAATGAGTTCGGAACTGCTAGCCCTAAAATGCCGGATAGGGTTTCAGAGCGATTCCCACCAAGAAACAACATCCACAGATCCATGAAGCAAGAAAGGAGGTAACTTTAGGGTTTCAGTCATCAAAAAGAGAAGAAAAAACCTGGCGATGATCAGTACCATTCCGATCTTTCCTCAACTACTGTCGAATCGGCAAAAAAAAAAAAAAAAAATGCATGCGCAGCGAAAAATCACAAAGGAGAGGAACAGCAACTCTACAGGTATATCAAAAATCTGATCGAGGAAAGTATAATGAGACGAAGAACAGAGTTATGTTCCCCCCAAAAAATTCTTGTACCTTTCATTGCTCTCGCTCTCACAGTGAACGCATCTTGCCTGCGACGCAGTGAAGTGAAGCTGTAGGGCGATTTAGAGGCAGCTTTCAACTCCCGATAAAATAATAAATCGACGTAGAATTTGTACCCTGATTCGATACCTGAATCGGAGTGTGGTGGGGTTCCTGTTAGCTACCAATAAAAACGATGCGGCGTGGGTTGGGTAGTTCGTCTGGCAGACTATAGTGCAGTATCTAGTGAAGTATTTATCTGGGCGTTTTGTCTCAGATCTACCCAAAAGCATCTTTGTTTGAATGCCCTTAAAGAATTTGTAAAATTATTTAATATATTTATTCATTTATAAATTTAATTATCGATGGATATATATTAACGTAATACACCTTTTAAATATTTCAAAAAGTTGGGTACATCTTTTGATAAAATACCATTCTCGGCACAAATTTTTAATGGGAAATTGGAAATTCAATAAATTGGTTCGCATCGTCTCGTACACGCAAATCGCTGGTCGCGATCGTCGGATTGGCATCGACGGCCAAGATCTTCCAGAAGACTGTGGGACCCGCCGAAGAAAATTCTGATGAAATTTTCATCGGGAAGGCCCCTCCCTCCGCAACCGTACGATTGACAGATTCGAATCAGAATCCATTTGGACCATTCATCGACGAAAGTGCTTTCGAGATTAATTAATTAATTATTTCTCTCAATTCGCTTTCATAATCGGAATGTCTTTCGGATAAAATAATACAATTATTTTCAAATTTTCAGTTATACGTATTAATGAAATCACAATTACTATAAATATATTTATAATAGTAACAATATGAATATTAGATGAACCTATTTATCGGCTATAAAATCATAAGTGTTATAATAATTATATTAATTAGATTTTATAGCTATTGCAAGTGAATAATAAGTGAATAAGATTGAATCTATATTATAATAATTATAAAATTATAATTATTATAATATAAATGTTTTTAAGACGTCATTTTGATTTTCACAAAGGAGTACACGTGTTGGAACCTGATGGGTCAGTCGTCGTCCAATGGATGCACGCAACTGATAATTGATAAGGCGGATAAAGCGGAAGGGCGAAGCAGCAGAGAGCATCAGGGACTCTATGGATCTCCTCCGCCTCTTTCTGTCGCTCCTTCTCCTCTCATCGTTGGCGATCGCCTCCTCCGCCGGCGATGCCGAAGAGGATCCGATGATCCTGCAGGTGGTGGACTCCCCCAAGGACGAGAAGGCGCTCGGCGCGGAGGCGCACTTTGCTAGCTTCGTGAGGCGGTTCGGCAAGACATACGCCGACGAGGACGAGCGTGCTCACCGCTTCAAGGTGTTCAAGAAGAACCTCCGTCGGGCGTCGCAGCACCAGAAGCTGGACCCCACCGCCGTCCACGGAGTCACCAAGTTCTCTGACCTAACTCCCGCTGAGTTCCGACGCGCCTACCTCGGCCTCCGCCGCCCGTCTATGGTTTCTTCCAACGAGGCGCCTATCCTTCCCACTAACGACCTACCTACAGACTTCGATTGGAGAGACAAGGGAGCTGTCACTAGCGTTAAGAATCAGGTTCTCTTTTTAAGCAAATCTACAGGCTAACATCTAATTTTGCCTCTTTTTAAGGCCCTCTTTTGTATGTTGCCTGATTTGTTTTCTTCCTTTGTTTTTGTTTTATTTTAGGGTTCGTGTGGATCGTGCTGGTCCTTCAGCACTGCAGCAGCTCTGGAAGGAGCACACTTTTTGGCCACTGGAAAACTGGAAAGCCTCAGCGAGCAGCAGCTAGTTGATTGCGATCATGAGGTATGATCTTTTGGCTTAAAATTCTACATCTATGCTTGATTGTCGCTATTGAAAGGGCGAACCTTTTCTAGAAAATACTTAGAAAGCCTTATTTTATTTGATTCTTTGCTGTCTGTTTCGTGGAATTTATAAGCGAACCTCTTCTAAATAATTTATACGACTGAGTTCTTATTTATGAAAGTTTTCAGCGAGGAAAAGCACCTACCTAACAAACAGTAGTAGAATGTCATATCTGTGAATACGAAGCTTGAAAATGTTGCAAAAGTCGAAACTGTATAGTCATTTCAAGATAAGTGGATCTTTAGCTGGAAGGATTACTCCCGTTTATTACTTCTTGGCTATCAGATGTGGTTATCTATATGATTGTATTTAGCTGATTAACTTTCTAGTAATCGTACCATATGCACTTGTTGGATAGTAATCAGAAGGGGAAGTTTTACTTTTTATGAACCTTTTTTTTTTTTGAAGAACTAGCAAAAATTATTAATACTTAGGGTGATATCTTCCAAAAGTCTCATAATTTTCTGAAACTCTTACCCTGATGGGTTTTTTTTGCTTAAATTCCCTGCTCGTTAACATTTAGTCATTTATGATGTTACAGCTCAGAACGATATATCTCTTAAGTAATCAACATGATTTTTGAGCGGAGCCATAAGGAGGAAAAAACCTGAAACAAGGACCACAAAAGAAATAATTCTGATTTGTTTGTTTATTAGAATTGTTATAACTAGTCATCTGGAAGATAGAAGGATGTTTCCTGATAATTCTGTAACAAATTGTACAGGTTTTGTAGACCTGTCCTTCAAGTATCAGTATTTAGATACCGATATGCAATAGAATTTGATGCCTCATATTTGATTAGCAGTTTCAAGATATAGCTCATCTTCTAAGCAAACTTGTTGTATTTAATGTACTAAACCTGGAACAGCAATCCAATTAGACAAAGGGAAGAGATCATGAAGTTTACCAAGTCCAACTAGTTTAATCATATGGCTAAGGGTTCTGTAAGACAAAAATTTAAGTCCAAAAAGAAAAATAGGGCCAACCTGGCTTCATTGTTTTTCAGCTTGATTTTCTGGTCCTATCATTTGGTTTGTACAGCAATTAATGCTTTGAAAATATTAATCGGGAACTAAAGGTCAATCTGTTTGGTTGAAATGGTGGAATTGGTTCAATTGGAAAAACCGTGAATTGGAAAAGATGTTACAGTTGTCCTGTTATGGTTTTAAAAACATTGGTAACACCAACACCACTTGATGCTAATTAGTTTGATAGTAAAACAACCAATTCGTTTATCTGCTGGACATTAAGGTCAATAATAGGAAAATAAGCATACATTAGTCCATACATATTTATTCAGTAAAACAATCCATCCATCTATGTATTAGGAACTATTGTAATTGATATATCTATTTTAAACATTTCCTATATGTTATTTCCTGCTCTACTGTTCTGTTGGCAGTTAACTTATGATCTATATGATCTCAACTAGCAGCTTCCACTAGTTTTTGACAAATGAGCTAAAATGCATAAACAATTGACCTCTAAACATGTCCATCTTTAACTTTTAACGCCAACCCCTTGTGTTCTAAATGTCTTCTGTGTCCAGATGTTAATTCAATCTTCAATTTCGTGATCAATTTTGTTGGCTTCTCTTTAAGCTTGATTTACTTGGGTGAAAAGGCATGAGGGAGAGAGAGAGTTAGTAAAGAAAAGCACAGACTTTTGCTCGAAGCCATTTTTTTGTTGGATACTCCTCACTCACAGATATCTGCTCATGTTACAAATCATATTCAAGCAATTTATCGGATTCTTGCAGTGTGATTCAGATGAACCAGATGACTGCGACCAGGGATGTAATGGCGGTTTAATGACCACTGCATTTCAGTACTTACTCAAGGCTGGTGGGCTTCAGCGCGAAGAAGACTACCCTTACACTGGGACTGACCGAGGTGGTTGCAAGTTTGACAAGTCCAAAATTGTGGCTTCAGTTCAAAACTTCAGCGTCGTCTCTGTTGACGAAGATCAAATTGCTGCTAACCTAGTGAAACACGGCCCTCTCGCAAGTAGGTGTCCCTACGCTGTTGTTCTACTGATAATCTCCAGACTCAAATTTCTGATATTCTTTCTGCAGTTGGCATAAATGCAGTGTACATGCAAACCTACATCGGAGGCGTATCATGCCCATATGTTTGTGGGCGGCAGTTGGATCACGGCGTGCTCCTGGTGGGCTACGGCTCGGCAGGTTATTCCCCCATTCGCCTTAAGAAGAAGCCTTACTGGATAATAAAGAATTCATGGGGAGATAGCTGGGGTGAGAATGGGTACTACAAGATCTGCAGGGGTCACAATGTATGCGGTGTGGATTCGATGGTCTCCACAGTCACTGCAGTAAACACTCAACAAGATCAGTGATCATGTGCTCTTAGTTCATGTATTATAGCCTGCATATATAGACTTCCATTTGCATGTGTTATCTTAAACTGCTTGAGATAGTAAGGTAAATTTCTGGTGTAGGTTTCTATGTGGCTATGCCAACTCCTAAACTATGATATGTTATCAGTATATATTAATAAGTATGTTTTGATAATGTCCCAAGAGGTTAGACTCAATTTTGAGTTACAGTAATCTGGGCCTTGACTCTTTAGTTTGCCAAGTTGATTAAGAGCCAACATGTTTCCCTTTGGGCAAAAATCAAAAACGTCCTCTTTTTTTATTCATCACATGAGCATTTCTTTTCTTTTTTTTATTTTTATCAAAAGAGCAGTCCACCAGATCCCTTTGTATAATGACACACGTACGTTGTTTAACATTACTATCTGTTGTCATTAACATTAAATCTTGAATTGATCGGCCAGTGGATAAGTTTGTACTGTAATAATTACGAAACTATAATTGTTACAAATATTATAGTAGTTGTGTTGTAGCACTTATTGTTTCATAGTTAACATATTTATATTAGTTATAGTTTTGTAGTTGTTATAATATACATACTGTTAAAATATGTTTGCATTGAAGTAGCTATGAAATTTTAGTTATTATAACATGAATATTAGATGAGCAAGTTAAATTCGTGTTGTAACTATGATTTTATAAATATTACAATATAAATTGGAGTAGCTTTTATAATGTGAATGTTATTGAACATGTTTAAATATTTAAATTTAAAATCGGTATATTAAAAAAATCAAAAATCGATAATATTCGAGGCTGACTCTTTTGATAATTAACAAAAATGAAGGAGGAGGATTCCAAAAAAAAAAAAAACTCTCATTTGATTTGTGCTCTCCCTTTCACTAAAAGGAGAGGCAAGTGGAGCTAACTTCCTACTTTCGTAGCCAGAAAGTGAGGGCCTTAGCATTTGATCCTCAACGACCAACTCTAAACCCTTAACTAACGAGGATACAGTGTTCCTTGATTAGCTTCCCATCCTCAAGTTTTGCAAGAACAAAAAAGCCTAGTTCGAAAGAATAGGAGGCAGAATAGAAGTATATCACTGAGAGCAAGAATCTTGTTTAGCTTGGTTGGCAAGAATCTCTCCTAAAGTGTCACATGCCACATTTGAATTGTATAAGAGAATGGCAAGGTAAGGAAAGAATAGTGATTGCACAATCTAAAAGAGTCGGTAAGCATAACAAGTTGGTAAAAAATGACTGTGTTTATCTCTAACGTCTCTGTTAATCTATCTCAAGGTTAACACGGTGAAGATAAATCACAGATGACTATTAATCATTGGAATAGTGATTAACACATAAAAAATATATTTATCTCAATTATGACAAAATTCAAATTGCAGACCTCAAGCTAGCTAACCGCCCTCACATCGTCACATATAGCACCAACATGGACATCTGATTTTGAGAAAGTCACTTGCCCCCTAGAAGAGTTCAAACCTTAACAAGCTCATTGCATTAATTGGCGAGTGATACGGTGTATAATTGTAGGATCTGGTCAAAGGGATGTGGCAATCAGAAGTCAAGGGGGTGTGATAGTCAAAAGTCAAGGGGGTGTGGCAGTCAAAAGTCAATGGGGCATGGCAGTCAGAAGTCAAGGGGATGTGGCAATCAGAGGTCGAGAAGACGTATCACCCCACAGAGGGGCTGTAATTTTAAAAGTCATTACCCAGCTAACACTCGGTCGGGAGGCCCAGGTCTGAAATTCAGACAGATTACTCGGACGAGGGGCCCAGGTCAAGAGTTCAGAAAGGATGTTCGATCAGGATGCCCAAGTCTGAAATTCAGACAGGTTACTCGGGCGAGAGGCCCAGGTCGGAAATTCAGACAGGTTACTCGGACGAAAAAGCCTAGGTCAGGAATTTAGACAAGTTGACCGGTCGGGATGCCCAGGTCGAGAAGTCAGACTAGTAGCACAAGGAACAAGGAAGAAGGAAGAAGGAGAAGGAACCATCTCTACTGGTCAAGTTTTCTCATAGCAGACTTATATATAAGAATTTGATACGCCTGGCCAGGATATAACGAACTACTCAGATGCACCTCAGTCAAGCTCATCGAGTGCTGGTTGTTAGGAGTTCTCTTATTCATGCCCGATCAACGAAAACGACAACAAAGTCCGAGAATCGTAACCACTTATCAGAGAATATTTATTGTGTGTCAGGGTATATTCTAACGGTCTGTGACCAGCTGGTAACAAAACCTTCTTCCGACCTATAAGAGGATGCCAAGTGTCACCCACCGCCAGACATGGCCTGACACCCGACATTCCCTAACACTTGCCAGAAGCCCTAAGTACACATGATCATATAAAAAGGAGTGTCCTCTCCCTGTGCAGGTACGCTCACGCACCTTTTCGCATCTGTCCACCCCTCGTCAGCAATCCAAGGAACCCACTCATGAAGTACTGTACTCGTAGGAAGTCTCCATCTCCTTCCGTCAACGTCAACGACATCATAATCGATCTTCATCTGACTTAGATTCCGAATGAACGGGATCAGTGAGTCCATCACAACTGACTGTTCTGTAGAGAGAGGCATCAACACCCACTAAGATGGAAAAGGGAAAGATATTGTATATAAAGATATGTCATAAATTCTACCATAAGTTTTTAAAAATTATTATATAAATTATAAATTTAAAAATGATCAAAAAATCATATTTTAAAAGTTATAAAATAAAAATAAAAGGATCAAAGTGAAATGAAATTCAGAAATTTAGGAGAATTATTTAGGATTTAAAAAGAACAAAATATTTATGCAACAATTGCCACCAAAACCACAAAAAAATCTATAAGTTAAGAGCAAATCAATTTTTTTCAACAAAATAAAAACATAAATTTAAAAAAAAAAATCTAACAATTTTATCTAAAATCCAATCACATAACAATTTTAATTAAAAGTAATTCACTAGATAAACAAACTCCACAAGACCACTAAAGTCACTAGAGGATTAAAAGAAATTGACAGGAAAAAAAATGAAAATCAAACTTCGGCCTCCACTCTCCACTATTATATTTTACAATCTAATAATATCATAGATATTCAAATCAAATAAAGTTGGCAGGAATTGTTTATATACAGATATCCATTCAAGAACTGCAACATGAACAGTAAATTCATCTACACTGTCCCCAAATCATGAACCTGTTTGTATTTTACACCTTTCTTTCTTTTCTTTTTTTCTATTTAAAATAGATTCAATTCACTTGTAGGTCCACAAACATGCAAATGCAAGCAGAAGGATAAGCTCCACAAGGTGGAAAGTTTGAGCATGTGATGCCAATAAATGTTGAGTCACAGTCCACACATCCAAGGTGACAATCTCATCCATCCACAATCTGATAGATGTCGATCAGTGTTTTGTGTATCTGACCGGAGGTTGAACTGTTCGGCTGGTTCCGGTTGAACCGGTTGGAAATTCAGTACATTTTACTGCTTTTGGATATGGCATAGCTCCTTCACACAGCTTACAGTTCTTGAATAGATATAGACGAAGTGCTTCCTCGCATGGTAATGTAGAATACAGGATACCGAACAGTGAGGCATCAAGTCCCCAATACAACTAGGACATGGCACTAGACTTACAACTCACAGTGACCGAACCGCAACCGAAATTGCGCAAAGAATGCAATCCTACACACTAATATTTAACTATTTCAGAACGAACGAGAGAGAGAGAGAAAGACCTGGGCATTCTAATAGAGTCGGGCTGCTCTTCATCCAACTGTGGAGAGTCATTAAAGATGATGCTTGATGGTTGCCACACTTGTTGTCGGTTGTTTCTGCCCTGTAATAGACTTTGATGGCATTAATAGGGTTTCAGGAGCTAGATCAAATTTTCAGGAGCTTCCTTGCCCTTACCCTGTTTATGACCGACAACCTCGACCTCATGCAGTGTCCCGTCAGCTTCTCTACCTCTGAGAGTGGAGTTGTTGGATGTGTCAGTATTAAGGAAGAGGCAAACCGCAGCACAATCATCAATTTTTGAAGTTGGATACTTGGACTTCCAGGCTTGTACAGCTGACTCAATGAGATACCGAGCGGCGGAGGCCCTTGTAGGAGCAGATGCAACTATGTGTATCGCTTCTTTGTTGGATAGAACATCCCAAACCTGACAAAAATTTATAAAAAGTCATAAGGATGCAACGCTGAGTTTGTACATTTCTGTCAGCTAATATGAGGAGTGTGTTAACAGAACTGAATACATCTCACCCCGTCCGAGGCCAACACGATAAACTCGTCTTTTTCAGTAATGCGTCTGTAAGAAACTTCAGGCACAGATATTAAACCGAAATCCTTTAAACAGAAATCTCCAAATGCCCGTGCCATAGCCAAGCCTGGAGAATCGATATTGGGCAGCCATACCCGAACCACCTCTGGTTCATCCCTCAAAGCAAAGATACGGCCTCTACAACGCCTAATTCTTTCAGCTTCCCCTGCAGAGGAAAAATATTATATTCTCGAAGAAAATTAATCGTAAGGCATCACTGCAATAATAGAAAGTAATTAGAAATGCAAAGGGAAGCAAGACCATTGAGTGTATCTGTCCACAGTTATTACATATACTAGCAAATTCAAACATCAAAATCATTTTAAACTTCTTTCATCGGTGCAGAAAACTCATTCAAAAATTGCCCCTTGAATCAAAAAAGGCTTCGATAAGTAGAAACAAGATATGTGTGTGTAAGCGAGGGTAAGAAGTTGAAACATAGTGAATAAAGAGAAACAAGACGATGTGTGTGTGTGTGTGTGTAAGCGAGAAAGAGAGAAGTTAAAACATAATGAATAAAGGATAACTAAAGGAACGAGAATGGGAAGCTTCAAATTTTTTATGAATTGGCTCAACTTTTAGATCCATAATTCCATATTGTTCCATCATTATCTATTCAAAACACAATACTTAAAAAGGGAATCATATTCTTGTAATTTCTCATAGAGCTTCGATATATTTCCTCTTTACAAAAAGAAATTTGTTACAGATCCCCGTATCAACCTTATAATGAGAGAGAATCACTATGCAGATTATCATGCTCTCAGAAGGAAAGGAAGTCAATGAACATGCATTTGGACTGAACTCAGGGGTAACACTTTGAAAATGAAATTAATATGTAAATTGGCTTTGTCAAGCTTAACAAAATGTCAAAAAGGAAGAAGTTTTTTATAAGATCACTCCATATATTTACCTTCAATGGGACACAAACATTTACCTATCGCTATACAGTTATCCAAGTGGCGATGCATGAAAAGATAATTTACATATCAGCCATTGCCCATATTCTCTGTTCAAAAAACTGTCCATAAAATCCCAGACACATCATACACAGAAGTGAATTATGCTATGGCCAGAAACAGAACACCGTAGACACTAGACGATGATACTTTAGCAGAATACCTCACCTTGCCACTTAAGGTAACTCATGGGAGGACTAGCAATTGTCTTTATCGTAAAATGAACTTTTTCTCATCAATAATGCAGATAAAGCTTATTGCAAAGGTAGTCAATGAATTCTAGAAATACAAAGAACAAAAAAGTTGCAAGCCAACACACTTTAAGCAATATGAAATGAATGTGAAAGGATCGCAGCGTGTTCCTTTATGGTTAAAATGAACACACACTAGAAATAGTGCTTAAATGTGAAGTCCTATACTTCCTTGAGGACACAAACATAAAAAATCAAAATTGTGAAATAACAAAATGCCAATTCAACAAATTAAATAATATGTTTATAACATGTTATATGACACATATGCAAGATCTTTCAAACAATAAAAAGATAAATATTTTAGCATTTATTTAAAATATTTTTTTTACTATTACGATCAAATAAGTCATATACAAATATGTTTAACTGTTTAAGAAAATTTAGAAACATATTATGTAGTGAATTGAATTGTTAGTATGTAATATTTGTTATAACATACTAAACAAGGCATGGTATGGAATTTCATGACAGTGTGCACCTCTAAAGGACCAAGGCTTCGCAAGTTCTAATCTATGAACTACTCATTCAATACTATGCAGTCTGCAAAGGAAACTAATTTGATGAATTCGTACATAATATTTGTCTATGTTTTAACATAGGCTAGCAACCTAACGCAACCCTCCCCCTTTATCCAAGCTTGGAATGATAGAATTTATTCGCCATGGGTAGAGTTCAAAAGGAAACTAGTGCCATGAAAAAATAATCAAATATAAGAACCTGCATTGTAAGATGAGTTAAACACTTGCATGTATCATGACATCCCAAATTTGCACTAAAAATGCAGTAAGATTTGTCAAGGGTAGACAAGATTGTCCCAAATACTTTTCACTTACCACATTGCCTATTATTCTAAGAGTCTGACCGACCAAACTCCCACCAAAAGATAATCATATGAGAGGATGATATTTCTCTTAAAAACTTCTCAAATGAAAATGGTTGAAAGCAAACATTTACAAAGGAACCTTAGTGACGTATGAATACCAAATAAGTCATACATTCAATGGTAAGTTAGGAATGCCAGAAGTATATGTATTGCCTATTCTAGCATCCCAAAAGGGGCATCACCAAGATCCTATGCCAAAAATGGATGATGACGATACACATGCCAGGATGCATGAATATGCAACATTAGCATTGTTGGAAGTAAGATAAAAGGTTTATAACGAAAACATACTAGGAAGACTTGGTTTTAGATCCAAAGTCAGTTGGACGGCAATCAAGGAGTTATTTTCATCTCTAGTGCCCAAAACTGCTCTTGAGTCTCCAACATTTCCAATGACAAGATCTTGAGCCTACAGAAGACAAAAGACCATTCACCAAAGAAAATATTGGATATTGTTTACAGCTAAACCACAATTGATAGACAGTTTTATTAGTTGAACATGAACATTATATGGGAAGTTATCAACCTGCTTAACCAGAGTGACTGCTGTTGTCCCACTATAGAAGCAATCAATCTCCGGATGCAATCTCAGTTCCTTATCCACTATTCTGAAAGCCTTCAGGAACGAGTCTTTCATTGTTTTTGAGAATTTTGAACGTCTATCCTTCTCGTCAAATCCAGTAGAAGCTATGGATTCATCCATGGGGATTGGAGATGGAATTACATTTGAATTCATGGTGTCGGTATGGTTCTGTTTGGATTCATCATTTCCTACGATTAGCTCCCAACTGGCACGTAGATTCAAAGGGAGAATATCTCTTACTTTCCTTGCCACCGTGTGGCCATTAGGACCATGGCCATCAAAAACTCCACAAAAGACTGTATCACTCCTATCACCAAAATTCTGCATGTCGAAGGTAAAATTTTGAAGAGCATATAATAATCTCAGAAACAAAGAGAAAAGCACTTCTGGATCGAGATCACATGGCCAATAGTTCAATTTAGTAGTGAAAAATGACTGTAAAATGGAATGCGACA
The DNA here is from genome assembly GCF_018446385.1 of Zingiber officinale. Lineage (NCBI taxonomy): Eukaryota > Viridiplantae > Streptophyta > Magnoliopsida > Zingiberales > Zingiberaceae > Zingiber > Zingiber officinale. Next base: position 115,528,399 of record NC_055995.1, read on the forward strand.
AACCTCCCAAACGATCATGGCGTCCTGGTTAGTCCCCTTCTTGCCCTGCTGGGTGAATAGCGAGGCGGTGCTGGCGGAGCCATTTCGAAACTTCCTCCCGGGGATCCTGCAGAGCTCGTCGTCCTCCTCTAGCGATGTCTGTGTCAACCTCCTGAAGCGACCCCGTTGTCGCCTGGTCCCCGAAGCCGGGGACGACGGGCTTGAGCCACCTCTCTGCCCATCGGCCGACAAGCAGGACCCCATCGGCAGGGCCCTGATCACTTCCAATATGCACTCCAGAGCAGCCAGACAGCTGAACCAAACGAATCGAGTAGGCGGATCCGTCGAGCCCCAGATTAAAACACCACTTTTTGACCTCTTCTATCTGAGCAATCCAATACCCTCACCGTCAAACTTCTCCCTCTGCTCCCCAAGACGAGAAACCGATTCAAGACGAAAGGGGAAGGGGCAAAAAGGCAATCTTGAGGAATTGTAAATGGAAATAAGAAGGAAACAAGGAGCAACAACAATAAGGAAAGCAATAAAGACGAGTATATCTACCTATACCTACAAGTAGCTGGATTAGACAAAATTTTGATTGCAAAACGGATAAGATGGAATAAAAACAAAATCTTCAGGGAAAGATCATTAAAAAAATCGACAACGAGAAGAACACAACGAAACTATTCTTTACAAAAAAAGGTAACCCTTTTACAGAAAGGGGGCGAGAAAGGAAGGTATCCATCAAAAAGAAGAGGGATATAAGAAGGAAGAAAGAACCAGCTCTTCCGTAGGATTAATCGATTCAACGACGACGAGGATCGTCATTCGTCAATGGAGAACATAGGGCACAGGAAGTTTCAATCTCCATCTCTTTAGCCATGAATCCTTGGCGTTCTTCCTACTACTTCTCTGCAATTCCAAATGCGTGGCTCCAATGCTTCCTTTATTCCCGTTCGTTTCCTTCTCTCTCTCGCTTCTCGCTCTCTCTCTCTCTTCCCTCTCTCTCGCTTCGTTTGGGTTGTGTATTTTACTTTTACCCTTCGCATATCTATCCTAGGAAAATTTCATTTTGACCCATTTAGTTGGAAGTATTTTCTGCAATGTCCTCCAGAGTTTTAAAATTATCACTTCAACCCTTCTACTTTGAATTTATTGCTTAAATATCCCTGAGTCGTTAACGTTTCATGATGTTGAAGATGCAAGTTTGATTTTTTTTAGTTAATTCTGAAAATATCAACCCGATCGGAAACCAATTAAATTTTATATTTATTCGTATTCTTCAATTTGCTCCTTCTTAAGCCAAAGACTTATGTTAAGATTCGTGTCAAAATTAAAAATCTAAAAAAAAATGTATAATCTCGTAAGTTGATTTACAAATAATTAAAATAGTTAATATATACTAATAAATGTCAAATTTTAACATGCACTATGTAAATTCAAATTTTGAATTTTTTGATGTCAGAAACTCCTCGTGTTAAATTTAAGAAATAAAAAAGCTCATAGTTTTTAAAAATTTTGACCTAAAATATTTTTTAAAAACTTGAATTTATCGAGCGTGAGCTAATTTATAATTCAATTTTCTCCTTGAATCTTAGCATTTGTTGTAATACAACTTACCATTTCTAAAAGTGAGGGTATTTTGATAATATATCAAATTTATAAAGGGTAAATGAAGATGTTAAAAGTGCATTTATAAAAAGCAACAAATTACAAGACAAAATCAGAATTTCTATTTAGTTTTTTTTACTCGTTTACTCCTCTACTTGTTTGTTTTTATAAATATCTTTCACTTTTGTTTTCCATAAGTGCATTATATTATATTTTAAAACTCCATAAAATATAAAAAAAAACATATTTTTATAAATAATGTTAGAATATAATTTTATTTAAAAATTATGGAATTTAACAAAAATTCATAAAATTAATATATATAGAAAATTTGTTCAACCATAAAATGCGCTTTTTATCATTTTGTAAATTCAATATAATGATTTTAGAAGGAGAGGTTGGTTTTTAACTCTTTTAACATTTTAAAATCAGTAAAACCATAAAAATTTAACAAATCAATAATGTGAAATATATATAATATATACTTAGTCATCACACGTTTCAGGTATAATATAAAACATGAATATATGTAAACCCTCATAAAAATTAATTTAATGTTTTATATAAAATAAAACACTTCATCTCAGTCAAAAAGTCGAGAGGGATTCATTTTCTAATATTATCGGCTTAAGACATTTATAAAAATATCTTTATTAACGATATTACTAATGTTAAGATGTGAGACTAAAAAGAGAAAATCTTCGGGTCCACATTTTTATGGATTAGAGGATGGACTACAAGGAATTATGATCGGATCGTGACGATGATCCGATCGCAATTGATTGCGATATTTTATTGAGTTCACAGTTTTTCCAGATTATAGTTTGAGTATGAACGGGTAGCCAGAGGCCGTTCGAAAGTCACCCCCCGTTCGACGACCAACACCTGGTCACTTGCCCACCACCGACGGCCTTCTAGCGACCTCTGGGCATCAACCCCGACCCAAATTATAACCTGGGGGATGATGAACTCAAGAAAGGATTGCAATCAATTGCAGTCGAATCACCACCAAGATCCAACCGTAATTCCATATGGTCCAGCCCTGGGTCAACAAAAATATGGACCAAGAGATTGGTCCCGGGGCTAAAAAAAAAATCATGACAATATTTATTTTTTATATAAAAATAACTAGACAAAAGTACTAATAAACTTTAAAATTATTTTTAATGTAAAAAAAAATATTAACATAATTTAATTTTCAACTCCACCAAAATTAATTTTTAAAGGTTCAAAGATAAAATACTATTTTATCCTTTAAAGAAGGAAATTAAATAATAATAATCTTTAATATTTTAAAATGTCTAATCTTTAATCAAATTGTATAGTCTCCAATTTAACTCATCTTGTAATAATTATATTTAACTCATCATAGTTTTTGTTCAAATCAACTAAATCAAATGCAAAATTCAAATTACATTTTCAAAGATCAATAAGACATATTCTTACATTTAGTAGTTTGATCCTCTCAAGCATCTTGACGAATGGTTGAAGGATTGATATTGACAAATAAATGATAGTAACTTCATCGATCATCTTCTTTTGTTGGCGGCTTGACCACCTAATCGTTGATCCATCAAAGGGTCAACATTGGCGTAAGTTCAATCAATATCAATTCACATATCATTTGATTATGTCTAGAGGCTTGACATCCTCTAGCACTTTGAAGAATCAACATCGACAAAATTCCAACATAAATAAATTCACAAACCACCTTGACATCAACATGTGTTTAAAGTCGATCGATCCAAGTCCATTAGTTGTTAAATGGTCAAGGATCCATATCCAAGTCCATTAGATGTCGATAAATCTTATCAACTATTGTGAGTGAATATTGGATAAGATCTTAAATCGATCCTTTTAGATCATCTATTTAGGCAAAATCAAAGCCTCAAATAAATTTCAACTCTAATATGAGTGAACCTCAAAAACATATATTTAATTATATTTTCTTTGATAGATAGTTTTAAGAAACTATAACTTTGGAAAACATAAATTCGATTAACAATATCCTTTATATATATATAACAAATATCCTTAACAATAATTGCTACAACCTTAGGATAATTTTGAGGGCGTCCTAAGTATATTATTAAAACTGCAATAACTTCAGTCCTTTCATGTGCTCAATTTCACCTGCCACTTTTGTTTTTTTTTTTATTACTCTTCTATCAAACACTAGCATGGCCCTTTTATTTATTTTAATTAATATCATATATTTGATTTATACCAATTAATCTTTACATAACCCATAAAAATTATCCTCCGCCCATCAAGCTAAATCAGAAAATGTTCCCAGCAAATGATTCATCACCCCAATATTTTTAAATCAACCACTCATTAAAAAAAATTCATTCATTAATTTACTGAACTAAAGTACTTGGTTGGATGGTATGAGAATGAGGAATGAAAAATTAATGCTTGATTTGAGAAATTAATGATGGATGTCATGGATTCAATCCCTCAAATATGAAAATAAACTATTACTCACCAAAATGAGGGAATGAAAATCCTTCCATTCATATTTTCCACTTCTATCATTCTTATTCTTATTCTTATTCTTATTCTTATTTCTATTTTCATGCTCATTCTTTATTCTTATTCTTTTTTTATTTTCATTCTCATTCTTTTCATATTTCATACAACCAAGCACCCTTTCAATATGCAGATATTTAAAAAACTTAAGAAGATGTCCTACCATGCCCCATGCAAGGTGCCCCTTCTTTCTCTACTATGACCCCTTTTTAGAGCTTTAATCGACTATTGACACATCATCTCAACTAGTTACCTCAAACATCTTAACCTTTCTCTAAAGCTCGCTCTTTCTACATAAACTTCTCCTTGTAGGTGTCTTTTACATTTTAAAACTTCTACTTCTGGTCGTAAAAAAGTTAAATCATAACCTTTGATTTTAAACCTCCAACATGTCGAAAACTAAGAAGTCATGATTGTATTGTTGGCTCACATGAAACATGGACAGACACCAAAGCATGGAGGGTAGGATATGGACTACACCAAAATAAATAAAAAATAGTTGCTTATACTGTTAAATAATTCATCATGCATTCCACGAGCGCCTTTAACCAAAAAAAAATTGAAAGTGACAAAGGGTTTAAGTCATAGGCTAATATGTGATTAATAATACATGCACAATGATTTACCATTAAAAAATTTAAATATCAATTAAGTGATATAATACTCACGCGTAAAAGAAAATTTAAATTAATTGAATCTGAATTTAATATATAATTCGGTTAATCCGATTCATTAACGTTAATAAGCTATTAATGATTTATGACTTTAAGGTAAATGATCCCTGGAAGATGGCCAAGATATATAATGGAAGAAATGAAATTTAGGCATCTTGCTAGATTAAGTTTCATCTTCTCCTCTCTTCCTCATTGAAAAGAAACTAAGGTTGTTATCCACTCATATAGAAGATCATTCCGTAATTACAAGAACTCTTATAATAAATAAGAGATACAATGTCTCTTGCAATAGATTATTAGCTATTGTATCAATTTCAATTTGTGTCTTACGATAAATGATAGTTAGACCCTATAGATGATACATCCTTTAATCTGTTTCAATGCATCACATTGCTTTCAAATGAAACATAATATATATAGAGAAGGTAATGTTATGTTGCCCGACTCCCCATGCACAACTCACTCCAACTTCATATATAATTAAACTTTGATATGATGCTCATCTTATGTTCCACACATAGTGTAATTTTTTTTTAAACTTAGGATTTAGAATTTAGGATATAACATCTAAGAAATGAAAAAAAATATTAGGTGTGTGCGTATCATTCATTATATATATATAAGTAAAGCATTAATGACAAGAATCTTGAATTCCTTGTTTAGGTTGATGCTCGAGCAGCAATTTATGATCTTAACGACTTCATATTCTGCTAAGAAACTCCTAGAGGAGCCTGATTGCTGGAGATTGAACGTTTTACTATTTTGTTGTCACTATCCTTATATTCTTCGAACAATTAAAACGAATTGCTATGGTTTGAAATGAACTCGACGAATAAATGCCATATTTCATGGTAATACTACACGATCAAATATTAAACAACCAAACGATTCAAACCTGACTCCTTGACCTTCTGAATTATACGAATCAGTATATCGCTATATGTAAGCGTCATCCGTGGGTATTTATTTGTAAAACTCATACGCAAGAAAATTTGCACCATTTGGCGATGTGACCATCAACGTAGATAATATGATACTGAAATTTTGCCCCTGCGGATAAAATGGTTGGTTGTCCTTCCCTCTGGCTTCGTCCAGTTTCAAACTTAGCGATTAGACTTGTTCTAGCACAGCTCTAGCCTTGAAGCACCTGGATTCCTTATCTTCAAGATCAACATCATAGATGAAACAAGATACAAGATGTAACTCTGGTTAAGGTTGGGGCCTTGTTTGAACAATGAAGATGTCTTTGCCAACCACACACCCTTCAACATCCTGAGGGCATCCAAATTTCTGTTCCAGAAAGAAACCGATTGTGGATAGACGCTGACCAAGCTGCCTCCTGAAAATGGGATCGATGGTCAATGGCTTCTTACTATAATCTACAGTCAAACGAATAACTTCTCCATCTGCTGGGCCAGAACTAAGCACCAATAGCTCTTCGCTGAAGTTGGCAAAAGCCAAGGTGTTTACTCTTCCATCGAACTTCCCTGATGAAAGCCTCCATGGGGTGCCACGAGTTCCAGAGGCAAGAGTTTCTCCAAGACCAGGAGCTATCTCTGCTTCAACCAGCTGAGCATCATGATCAGTAGGGCTTACTGTGTGAAGCACAAAAGAGAGATCTGGGAACAACATCTCCTGCACCAGAACTGCCATCAATGCATTCTTTTGAGGAATACCAGCTGCCCGACGGCTTAAAACTGATCTTCTAGTGTAAAGAGAAGCCCATACTCGAGCAACAGCTGCTCCAAAGACATCTGGGGTTGATAGGCTGACATTTGGCACGGACTCGTACAAACCAGCTGCAGACATTCCAGCCAAGTCCTCAACATTGGCACTAGATCTTACAATAAAACGTGTATTGGTTGGGAGAATTTTCCCAATGGCTTCCAGTGTCTCTTCAGATGGACGTTGGGAAGAAATCAATGAGTGGAGCTCAGAGCATAAACCGTCAACTTCTCCATTTTCAAGATTGGCAGTCTCTAATTGTTCTACGAGTGATAGAAAAGATTTGGTTGAACCACTTTTTTCTATAGCTAACTCCATAGATCCAAAAGGAATCACTGCACCTGAAGGAACCCTGAATGAAGCAGGAACCCCTTGATCACTGTAAACTGGCACCAAATGTCACAATCAAAAGAGAGCAAATATCTAAATATTATATATATATTATATATATAATATAAAAAGGCAGTCCGGTGCACGAAGCTTCCGCTATGCGGGATCCCGAGGAAGGATCCATTGTACGCTACCTTACCCTACTTTTTGCAAGAGGCTGTTTCCAGGATTCGAACTCGTGACCTTTTGGTCACAAAGCAACAACTTTACCGTTGCGCCAAAGCTCCCTTCATATCTAAATATTAGATATGGATCAACAATTTATTACACTCAGAAAGGCTGACTGAAGGCATATTAAGATTTTTATTATGTAGGTTCAAAGAGAACCTAAACAAAGATGTTTTCATAGATAAATTATTTGTGTATTTAAAAGTCCTAGGAAAGACTTCAAAGGAGAAATGTATACAGTTCAGATGGTATTTTATATTTACCGAGGGGGCTTCCTGGAGAATAAAAACAAAATAATGCCACATTCAGTATATGAAATAATATGTTACCCTTCTCAGAGCTATTTGATACAGACACAAGGAGACCACAAGCAGCAGCTTTTGCACCAGAAGATTCAGCTGTGGCCTCTGAAACTTCTAGTGAACTCACAGTTCGATCAGTTCGATCTGAAGAATTCTGTTTAACCAGTTGACATTAATAAATGCCATTAGGGGAGCATTGGTGGTAAAATAGGACAGAGATAAATCTTGAGACTAGCAACCATAAAGAATGGCTGAGACAAGATTTAACAAGTGTATCAGATATAAGTAATACCTCACTTAAGTATGGCGCATTAGGAATATCCAAAATGGACAAGTTATTAGCTGGAAGTTCATTTTTTGATGAACTTGAAATACTCAATCTTTCATGAGGCAAATCCTCTGTATCTCTAGATGCTGGAAACAATTCAACACGAGCAGATGAAGCTTCCAACCTGTAAATTTGAGACGGTAACATCAAAAAATGAGTTAACTAACCAATGATGTAGTAAAATTAAACTAGTGTACCTATAGACAAACACAGAAACTAGCAGGCTGGGTGTTCATCCACACAATCCTACCCGTTAAAATACTCGAACCATGTTTAGGTACTGATTGAACATGTTTCGACAGGCACATATATATGGCTCCAAGTACCTACTTCTCAAACCTAGTTTATAGATGCACATTCCAGTTCAAAGTACTAAAAGCTCTCCCTAACACCTAGCCAATCTGCCATCTTACCAAACCTTTCTCTTCTCACCTCTACAGCTCTCCTTGGTCTGTATTCTGGATTTCCCTAATTTCCAAAAGCACCAAGCTCCTCAATAAAATGATTATGAAAATCGATCTAATAATAACACCAAAATACCCATTTGGTTCAAGTTGAACCAAATTTCCATCAAAACATTATAAATTTTCATTTTTGCTACTAAATTATAATTTCAAGGACCAAACTTTTGTGCTAAAAAATAATGTAAATTGAATTGTCATATTCTATTCTACAATTTCCGCATTAAGTTTTTAAAACTGGGGTTGTTGAAAGTTAATCTTAATGTAAAATAGTCATAATCATACCAAAAACTTTTATTCTGCAACTCAATCTAAACTGGACTTATCTGATAAAAAAAATTCCCAAACAGATCAAATTTTTGATTCGCTTAAGTTCAGATTTTCAATTTGAACAGAAAAATGTAAACTTCTAAATAGTGTCAATCTAACATGACCAATACTTAGATTTCTTATCCATTTGATCTTGAATCAGACATCAATTTTAACAACCGTGATTGGAGTAGCAAATTTTATCCCATCATTGAAATGTCTTCCTTCACAGCCCATGCCTCCATGCCAATTTCAAATTAATTAATCCATTAGTTATCTTTGAACATATATATGTCATCTTAACAAGTTTTCACTCATTCTATCATCTATTATAGCTTCTAAGATAGCAGCGCTTTCCATTTTACTTATATATTGACCTCATATATTCATAACATTATCATCTCTTCTAACACTAACTTTTTTAACATGATATTTCCAATTTGTTCAACGCTATGGCTAAGCATGATTAATCAGACTCCAACTCTAAAACTTTAATTTGAACCCATGGGACATCTAATGCACTTAATTAAAAAAATCCTTAGCCTAACCTCTCTCTTTATCAAATTAATTATATCTTCATCCAAACATATCGTTCTTTTTGAATAATATAAACAAGATAATCCTCCTCGTTGAATAATAATACACAATACCTTAACTCTGGCAAAAAAAAAAAAATTATCCATATATTGAGTTTAAACTATCCTCTCAACTTCTTTTAGTGTTGAAGCTACCTGTCATATATTCTGTTTTAGCTTTAACCTAAAACCTTTAGTTTATGAAGCTTCTCTCCATAATGCAAACTTTGAACTTATTCAATCTGTGCTCTCATCAATGCAATTAACATCCAGAAATGTCCAAGGAGATTTACTAAATTTATATAGTACTAACATAAAAGACAAGAACTTAATAGGAAATCATTTTGTTTCTCTTTATTTGCTAAATTATGTCTGGGAAAAAATTCATACAAGACCCAATTGTTTTACAAGACTCAGGAAACCTCACTTACACTATGTCTACAAGGAGGGAAGGGTCCGGTCCTGACTTTGGTGGAAAAGGAAAGAGAAAGGCATGTCTAGAGTAACAGTCCTCTTATTAATCGTAAAGAGAGGTAGACTGAGCAAAAATGAAAGAGCACCAAAACCCTCTCCAGCGCTTCCAGTCAAATGTGAGCAGAAGCAAAGAAAAAGAGTCAGAAGCAGGCAAAAAGTCCCAATACCTCTCCAATCTTCTTCCCTACATAATATTAGTCTACCAACCTTTCTGCTTATGTTCTAAAAAAATCAACCAACTCTTTAAAACAGGCGTCCAATTAAAATAGTTAACAATATGAAATCTTAACTGCTATCAACTAGACAAACTACTGAAGGTACTGCATACCTTTAGGAGTTGCACAAGGGTGCCCTTGGTAATTTAACTAAAATGATAAACACTTCCACAATTTTTTGAAATTAGAGGAGAAGGAACATATCGTTAACATAAGAGAGAGGGATATTGAAAACTTCACAATAAGAAACAAATTTAATCAGGGGAATTAGATTGTCAAAATTAAAGCGAATAAAAAAATCAATAAAAGTACCCAAAAGAAATCTCTCATTAATTCGACAACACAAGAGTTCAATGAACATACCTAACATACTTTCCTTCAAATTTCCTTATGGAAGCTATTTTATCATCATCCTCACAAGTCACAAATGCCACTTGTTCCTACAAAAGGGTAATGATGAAAATATCAACTTAATTAGCCATAGACAAACATCTTTCAGTTATCTCAAGTTACATATAGCATTTATAAATTCACCTGTCGAGCTCTGACACCAAGATGAGAAAGGTGGGGCATCTCCTGTAGAAGTACAACCCCTACAATATTATCTCCTGCAGCTTTGACCTAATTAATCACAACCCAAAATAATGAATCTAAACTTTACAACAAAAATAATACTAAAACCAAAAAAATAAGGTTAACATAAACTGAAAAAGAGATGAATGACACTACAAGCAAGATAAGTAAACGTATTAATAACAGTAGATAAATTATAACCTCCTCATCCCCATCAGCCTTATTGACAACCAGAATGACAGGTTTTTCAGTGAATGAAGCCAAAGATCCTGGAACAATACTTTCAACCTGAAGTAAGTATAAACATTTAAATTAAAAAGACATCTTGATTTGATAAATAGAAACATATTTAGAAAACCAAGCAGAAGAAAATGGTATACAGTACACTGACATATGGATGAAGATTAAAAAAGCGTGTATGATACATGATTAGGAGGAACAAGATACAGTGATTCAGATGCTTATTAACCATTGAGAATCCTATATCATTAATTATATAACTTAGACACTTCATTAAGACTAAAGAACAAGAAAAATGATATGCTTAAGGAAAGAATCTCAAGGAAATACTCACACACAAAATGATGGGACCCACAAAAAGTGGAATGGTGGGCCATGAATTTATGTGTCTATCCTTGAGCATTTCCTTGATATTTTTCCTTGTGCGTATCATTGCTCAAAGAACAAATAAACTTTACCATGACCAGATAAATTAAATTAAGAAAAAATATCTCTTACTATGTTGTATTTCTAACTGAAAATTTATTGGGTGCCCTTACATATAGCCTAAATATGAGTATCATATAGCTATGTATGCAAACTTTGACGTCATTGCTATTGCTAGTGGGAATCAATTTGATGCATTTCACAATTTAGTGAGAATTTCTGAAGAGTAAAATAATTGGCTTCATTTGCATACATAGATTCCAATTGTCAAAATATGAATTGCATATTGATAATAGCTATTATAATTTAGTTATATGGTTAATTATTTGAAAATTCATTCATCCTGGCATTGCCACTTCCATAAGGGAAAAACAAATGCAATTCATGGCATCCTTATCCAAGTGCAGTCATCCAGAAGGTTAAAAGGTTATGCAGATACAGAGTTCTATTTGTAATATTTCATATACTCAATATATCTCTCTATATAGGTAGAGGGAATTAGCTAGGGTTTTAATCCCAATAATTAATCCTCTCACACAGTATTAGAGCCATCCTCAACTTCATTCATCCCCGTTGCCTGATCAGTCACATCACAACGAGCAGAGCATGCCCCCATTCAGCATTGAGTACTTATCTGCTTGGTTCCCCTGCGTTGCATAGTTCTCTCAACACCACACTGAGCATACCCTCCTGCCCACTCCTCCTACTCCAACCAAAAGTTGCAGCTGTCATGCGGTCCCACTGTGTCCTCATGCAAGAGAGGGGGGGAACGTGTGATCCCCATTACTAACTTTGTATTTTTGATGTGTCACTCATTATTCTATCCCTGCCTCATAGCACCACAGTCATTACCTACCTATTCTATCCCCGATCGATGACAACAATCACCACTTTCTCTGATCATTTGAACAATGATCACAGAACCATGAGCCTCTATTTGTTCCAACTAGGAGCAAGGCCATCTGCAACCTCCTTCTACTTGCAAGTGATTTTTCTTTGTTCTCTCAGTTGGCCTCCTTCATCAGTCACCCTTTCTTCCTCCATTAGCCTTTTGAACTCAACAAGCAACTCTCTCTGCTTAAATTTTGGAATCATCTACCACAACTCTGATGCCTCTTAGTATTTCAAGGTTTATAATCATCATGATGAAAAAAATTCAATGGTAGAACTTATGCCTCCTGGATCACGGCAATTTGTGAATGGATGATTGGTCAGGGCCACATAGAGTAACTTACTACTCAAGCTGCTGAGATCCCTGAGCTTACTGGTTCATTGTAGAAGTGGGTAGATACCTAGCAATTGACTCTTTTCTGGGAATCAATTACTGCTAAACTCATGAACATCTTCCGCTGCTCTCATTTTTATTACATGACATTGAAGGAGAGAAATCTGGCAGTCTATTCCAGTTATGCCAACGTGACTCAGATGACTACTCATGTAAATTGTTTCAAGGCTATCCTTCTGATCTCTTCTTATGCCAAGGAAATGTAGAACCACATTGGTAGATTGTTCTATCCTTCTGATCTCTTCTTATGCCAAAGAAATGTAGAGCCACATTGGTAGATTGTTCTATCCTTCTGATCTCTTCTTATGCCAAAGAAATGTAGAGCCACATTGGTAGGTTGTTCAACAACATATTTCTTCACATTGTGTGCCTTAAATTAAAGTTAGTGAGATTGAGATCTCAGATCCAATGCAGGTCTTCTATTCTTCCTTTATCGAACGTGTACATACAAATGTTGCATGCCTCAGCTACTACTTTGCTCTCTTTTGTGGCAAAAGGTGATGCGCTCACCCCAAGCGCCCCTCCACACCTGCTCCAAAGCATTTGGAAGGGAGGTAAATTAACCGAGCGGCTTCTCTTTAGGTGGAGGCATTTTATTCCCACGGGGATTGTTCCCCAAGGATTCAATCCCTGCTCTCTTGTGGCAATCTACCACTCGAGTACCAACTCAGCTACGCCTCAGCTAAGATCCTATGGTAGATTGCCTACTTGGTAGTTGATTCACCTCCCAAGAATCACGGGGTGATTGTGGGGGCTAACAAAGGGTAGAGGTGGTTACTTAGGAGGACAAAATAGACAAGTACACTCATTGTGGTGGGTTTGAATATTCAACGGATACATGCTGCTCTCTTCATGGATTCTTCATCAATCATCCATAGTGATCCATGTCACACTTGTCATACTACCCAATCTGATACTCAGTCAACTTGGCCAGGTTGTTCTACTATTATATTCCTTGCAAAGAAGTACTCCCGACTTTTTCAATTTCAGGGCTAGTGCATCTTTTCAGCTAGGTACCACATTTGTCCATTAACATATGTTTATCACATACCTCCATGTTGCCCCCCTAGATCTTTACTAAAAGACATCTAAGCATATTTTTGATAACATGTCCATTTTTTCTACTCTCGTACCCCCACGAGTAACTCCGCCCATGACAAACTAGTCATGGCCGGTCCCAAGCCCCGCTAAAGGAGGAGGATTGCATTAGGTTGCCCGCCAATGTTAAAACTATAATAAATATTTAATGAATGAATTCATTAAACTATTATATTAATGCTAGGTTATTCCCCGGAAGGAACGCATTGCAGGGTCTAATTGTAATTTCTCGTCAAGGACAGCTACATCGTCAAAATTCGGGTGTAGTACTAAATATGTAAGAATTCCTGTTACAGGGTCCGACTGTAACACATCGGCAAGGACCGCTATATTTTTATGAGAACTTTGGTATAGTATTAAATAGGCAAGAGTTCTCATACCATAGGTTAGATAAGAACAAATATGATAGGAAAACTAATAATCTAAGTCTGGGAACATGGAACATAAGAACCCTCACTGGTAAATCAATAGAGATAGTAGATACGATGATTAGAAGAAGAATTAATATTTTGTGGGTACAAGAAACAAAATGAGTACACGAGAAGATAAAACTGATAGCGAACTCGGGTTTTAAGTTATAGTATACAGGAAAGAGTAAAGTAAGAAATTGGGTGAGTATTGTTGTAGATAGTTCGTTAAAGGATGAAGTTGTAGGAGTAGTTAGAAAAAGGAATAAAATTATAGCCCTTAAGACAACAGTGACGAAAGAAATTATGAACATAATTAGCGTATATGCACCGCAAGTAGGATTAGATGAAGCTACCAAATCAAGATTTGGGAATGACTTAGATGAAATATTACAAAACATTCCGCTAAATGAAATGATTTTAATAGGAGGTGATCTAAATGGGCATGTCGGAGTGAAAAAATGAGGAATATAAGAGGGAATATGGAGATTATGGGTTTGGAACAAGAAATGAGGAAGGGAAAACTATATTAGATTTTGCTATAGCATATGATCTTATATTAACTAATATGTTTTTTAAGAAAAGAGAAGAACACTCACATTCAAAAAGTGGGAATAATAAATCGCAAATTGATTTTCTTATGGTTAGGAAAAAGGATAGAAGGATTTATAAATATTACAAGGTCATCCCTAAAAAAAGCTTAACTACCCAACATACATTAGTAATGTTGGATATACGTCTCAAACATAGTACCAATAGAAAGAAAATATATATGACTCCTAGAATTAAGTGGTAGAAGTTAAAAAATGGGAAGCAAAATATATTTAAGGTGAAGGTAGGAGTACAAATATTAGGTGAAATATATGGTAATTCTAATATGACATGCGATAAGATGGTATCAAAGTTGAAATAGTAGCTAAAAGTGTACTCGATGAGTCAAAGGAACATGCACTACTAAGTAAGGAATCTTAGTGGTGGAATGAGAAAGTACAAGAGAAAGTGAAAGAAAAACGAATTATTATAAGGAATTATATATTTGTAAAAATGAGAAAAATTTTAAAAACTATACAATAGTAAAAAAAAAAAAGATGCTAAGAAAGTAGTGAATGAAGCAAAGAATGAAACATTTAAACGATTATATCAAAAATTGGATACAAAAGAAAGGGAAAGATACATTTATAAAATAGCTAAAGTGAGAAAAAAAAGACAAGATATCTTATCTAAATAAAATGTATTAATGATGAATGTAATAGGGTACTAGAAAACGATGGAGAAATAAAATAGCGGTGGAAGAGGTATTTTTATCAATTTTTTAATAAAAATTTAGGTGACTAACTTAACTTAGGCAATTTAAATTGGTCAAATGAGCATAGAAATTTAAATTTTTATCGTAAAATTCAAACTTCAGAAGTAAAATAAGCTTTAAATGGGATGAACAATGGAAAAGTCGTTAGACCAGATGATATTCCGATAGAGGTATGGAAGTGCCTAGGGAAACAAGGTATTGAATGACTTACAAAATTATTTAACATGATATTGAAAATAAAAAAAATGTCTGATCAATGGAGGATAAGTACTCTAGTTCCCTTATATAAGAATAAGGGAGACGTACAAAATTGTGCAAACTATAGGGGTATTAAACTAATGAGTTATACCATTTAATAATATTAGACATAATGAGATAATTGTTAAGATAGGAGATGACGAGTTGCTTGAAACCGAGAGTTTTAAATATTTAGGATTATTTTTGCAAAACAATAGAGGGATTGAGAGAGATGTCTTACATAAAATACAAGCAGAATGATTGAAATGGAGGAGAGCGTCAAATGTTTTATGTGATTGTAAAGTACCTCTAAAAACTTAAAGGAAAATTCTACAAAACTGCAGTTAGACCTGCTATGTTATATGGAGCTAAATATTGGCCTATGACTTGAGCATATGAGTAGAAAATGAGAGTTGCAGAGATGAGGATGTTAAGATGGATGTATGGACATAGCCATAATAAGAAATGAAAACATTAGAAAGAAAGTCAGAGTTGCATCTATTAAGAGAAAACTCTAAGAGACACGTTTAAGATGATACAGACATGTACTTAGACGACTAATAAATGCTCCAATTGGCCAATGTGAAACTATGATAAATACACATATCAAACGAGGAAAATGAAGAACAAAAAAGACTTGGTATAGATGATGATATAGTAGGAGATAGAGTTCAATGATGTAAAAGGGTCCATATAGCCGACCCCACCTAATGGGATAAGGCTTGATTGTTGTCATCGTCATCATACCCCCACGAGTCCTACTCGTGTCTTGATAGTCAATGAGTCTCACTTATTGATTAAGTGCAATAAGATGTTCCACTTGCCATATTTCTTTTATGTTCTTGAGTTTCTATTGAACTTATTGTATATTAGTCAACTTACTAGATCTTTGAATTACTCTATCATGTTTGATGCTACTCCTATTTCTATCAAAAGTTCAAGAATAAGCAAGATGGTTAGCGTAGGGCAAGGTATGAGTCTCATGGACATTACCAATTACATGCCCCCTCGATATCAGCAACTTATTTAGAAACACCCTCTTATCTCCAACTACATAGTCATCTTGGTCATCCTTCTCTTCAACACTAAATAATTCTTAGTCTTTTCGATCTTCTTGAGTATTAGTCCTATCAACTGCGTAAGCATATTAGGTCCACTTTCTCTAGAAGCATCTATAAACATGCCTTGAACTTTTAGCTTTGGTTCATTCAAATGTATTTACTCTACTTTTAGTTTCAAATATTTTGAACTTTCATTGATGGCATGCCCATTTTTTTCATTTTATGCTGAAGTTAATAATCAATTTGACATTTCTATCAAGATTTTATGAAGTGATAATGCTAAGGAATATTTCTCTTAGGACTTCCATTCATTCCTATCTTGCTATTACATTCTCCATCAGTTTTCATGCTCTCATACGCCTCAACAAAATTGTGTGACAAAACAAAATAATTGAAAACTTGTTGAACTGCTCAAATTCTACTCTTGCTACCCTTTTTGTTCTTGAGTGATGCTATTGCACTGTATGTTATCTCATAAATCATATGTGAACCTCCACTCTTTATGGTGGGTCTCATCGACTTACCTCTTTTTCTAGAGTGATATCTATCCTCTTCCACCATAGGTTTTTTAGATGCACTTGCTTTTTTCATCTCGTGTCTTTGGCCGTGATAAGCTATCACCACATTCTCTCAAATGCATCCCTTTTGGTTATTCACACCTAAAAAAAAGCAACCGTTGATGCTCACCTAAGTCTCGCTGTGTCTTTATCTTTGTTGATGTGCCCTTATTCAAGTCCACTCTTTTCTAGTCATCTACATCATCCCTGCCTAAGCCAATCAAGGAAGGTTTTCCAATTCCTACACCACCATTCTTCCTTACTCCAGCTGCGAAACTTCCTCCACCTTTTGAGGCTCACATCCAGAGATGCATCTTATGAGGTTCAGCCACTTAAGATGCCTCTTTTCCACAACGTGAAGTTACATCTACACTTTCTCACAACTCTCCTACTCTCTGGCCACTGACAGCCATCCCAAATCCCCCACCCCCTAATTAGGACATTCCCATTGCTTTTACAAGGGCACTGATAAGTGTGCCACTGTCTCATTTTATTCTTATGTTTTGTTGTCACCCAAATACTTTATCTTTGTTTCTTCTTTCTGCACATTATCTATTCCTAACAATGTCTTAGAGGCACTTTTGGATTCTAGATGAGAACAAGCTATATGATGAACGAGGTAGATGTTCCAATGGAATTTAGGAATTGATTTATCTTCCTCCTGGGAAATCTACAGTGAGCTACAAACAGGTTTTCACAGTTAAATATTCACCAGATGACATTGTCGATCAACTTAAGCTAAGGACGACACCCAGATTTATGGTGTTAATTAATCTCATACTTTCTCTTCAGTAGCCAAGATTACTTTAGTTCTTCTCTCATTGCTATCTTTTATTGGACCATTCATCACATCAAAAATGTCTTCCTCTGCAGTGATCTTCCGGAGCAGGTCTATATAGGCAACTTTCAGATTTATAACTCAAGGGAAGAATTCATTGTATGAGCTAAAACAATCTCCAAGAGCTAAGTTAGAAAGTTTCTCTGAGAGCTTAGTTTATAAAGTTTAGTATTCCTTAATATCGCATGGCCAAAAGCGGTATACACCAATCAGTCTTCCATCTTATGTCTCAATCAGGGAGTTGTATTCTCTTTATTGTCCAAGTGAAATGATATTATCATTACGGGTGATGATGCTACTGGAATTGCACAGTTGACACTTTATAACCATCAACATTTCAAGATAAAAAACTTAGGTGAAATACTTTCTGAGAATAGAAGTTGCTCCCTTAGGGGGAGATGCTTGGCATGATCAAGGAGGCTGGCATGCTAGAGACTAAACTAATACATCTGTGTTCTAAAATGTGCCTTAGGCACTGCCTAGGCGCTCGGAGGGCGGCCAGCCTAGGTGACCTAGCCGCCTAGGCCAGCCTCGGCGACGCCCTAGGCATCGCAGATTTATTTTATTTTATTTTTGCAATTTCAAGCTCTAAATCCTCGATCTCACGCAATTGTAAATCCCAACTATCTCTCGCCTCCTCCGGACGATCGGTAAGTTTTAAAATTTATGTTATGTAATTTTTTTTGTTTTTTCCTCCCGCGACGCTTTCGGCGTCGTGGGAAGCCGGAAGCTTCCGGAGGCTTCCGGTGGTGCCAATAGCGTCACGAGATGCGTCTAGCGTCATGCGATGTTGGCTGGACGTGTCCCCAACGCTTCTAGCGCTGTCAGAAGCCTCCGGCGAAGCTACCGATGTCGCTGAAAGCTTCCGACGGCGCGTCCTCCACAGTCGAAATTTGGCGCAGGTGCTGTTGACTGCGTGTGGCAGCAGCGATGGTGTTGCGAGTTATTGCGTGATTTTTTTTTATAATTAATTAATTATTTATTTAATTCAACACTTCCTCACTTAAATAGGGTAATTCAAATAGGCTTTTATGCACCTGAATTAAATTATCTCAATAAATTATAAAAAAAATATATTTAAAATTTAAAATTTTTAATAAATATTATTAATTAATTTAGATTTTATATTTAATATTAAAAAATTCTAGTAAATTTTATTAATTCAAATAAATCATATTTATATTCATAATTTTATATTTAAATTTTTAAAAAATCTAATAAATTTTATTAATTCATATAAATTACATTTATATTTTGATAATATTTTTTTACTGATTTATATAAATAATTTTTACTAATTTATATCCTATAAATTTATTCTTAAATCACTTTTCAGGTTATCACAATTACAATGGCGAGCAATCCATCTTCGATGGTATTCGCACTCAACTTGAATCCGGAATTCTTAGGAGAAAATTAAATGAATCGGATGGGAGTTTGGGATGTTGATTGATCCTAAAAACCTCGACAAAATTAAATGTAAGTTGTGTGAAAAACGATGTTAGGGGAGTGTATAGGATCAAGGAGCACATAGCAAATATACCTGAAAATGTATCTAGTTGTCGAAAAATATCTCAAGAAGATAAAAATAAGTACAAATGGGCTATTTTAGAAGGGAGGAACAGAATAAAGAATAAAATAATGGAAGAACAAAGTTGTAGAGCAGAGGTGACTATTTCTTTAGACGAAGAAGAAGGTCCTGAAATTGAAGGAATAGATGGACTTAAAAAACTTCTTCTACTTGACCCCATGGATAAATATGCATCGACAATAGCTTCAAAAAATGCAGGTTCTAGTGGGAGTAATGTGTTTCACTAAAAAAATATAAACGAGGCTCTTTTCAAAAAGAGAACTCAACAAGTTCAACAATATATTGGGAGATGAGTTTATGAAAATGGAATCCCATTCAATGTTGTTGATAATGATAGCTTCAAGCAACTAATAGAGGCAATGGATTAATTTGGATCAGGATTGAAGCCTCCAGCTTAATATCAACTTGGGGAGCCACTATTGAAAGCTGAAGTTGAAAGAACAAAGTAACTGCTAAAGAAACATGAAGAATAATGAGCAAAGAATGAGTGCTCGATCATGACAGTGCATGAAGTGATAGAAAAAGAAGAAGCATCTTAAATATATGTATTAATTGCAAGCTGGGTACTACATTTTTAGAGTCTAAGGAGTCTTCAGATGAGGTACATACAGCTAAACTTATTTTTGAGTATGTTGACAAGTGTGTTGAACAAGTAGAAGCTCATAATATTGTTTAGATTATAATAGACAATGTCACCAACAATATGGCTGCAACTAAATTGATGACAAAAAAGCGACCTGGAATCTTTTGGAATTCATGTGCAACTCACACTATTAATCTCATGCTTGAAAGCATTGGAAAGCTTCCACAATATAAAAAGGTTATTAAGCAAGCCAAGTCTTTTACCATCTTCATTTATGCTTATCATAAGACTTTGTCATTAATGAAAAGATTCACAAAGAAGAGAGGCATAGTCCGGCCAGGAGTTACCAGATTTGCATCAAATTTCCTCACATTGCAAAGTTTGATTAAAAAAAAAAATCTAGTTTAAGGGCCATGTTTACAAGTGATACGTGACAGAAATGTAAATGGTCAAAAACAAACAACGAGAAATTGACTTACTCTACTATGATGAGCATGAGTTTTTGGAATTGTGTGATATTTTGTTTGAAAATATTTGCTCCTTTGGTAAGAGTTCTTTGATTGGTAGATGGAGATAGAAAACCATCGATGGGATTTCTATATGGGGAGTCTTTTCAAGTTAAAGAAAATATCATGGTCGCTGTGAACAACGTGAAATCAAATTATCAACTTATCGTAGTGATTATTGAGTCAAAAATAAAGGATAAACTTTATACATAATTACATACCACTCATTTTTGTTAAATCCTTATTTTTACTATAAAGATAATTCTATTGCTTTTTATGAGAAGGTCGCGATGGGATTTTTTTAATGCATGAAAATTTTGCATGCCAATGAGTTAGATCTACATAATACAATTATTAACAAGAAATTGGCAAAATACAGAGACAAGACTAGGTTATTTGGAAAAACATTAGCGGCAAAAGCATGTGAAAAAAATGATGATACATTTGATCCATGTGTATGATGGAGTACATACGATGCTCACACACCAAACTTATTAAGAGTGACATTGAGGATACTTTCATTAACTACAAGTTCATCTGGGTATGAAAGAAATTGGAGTGTATTAGAAGGAGCAAGTTTTAAACTTTAAGTCTTTAATTAAAGTAAGTATTAATTTTTAAAGTTTTATATTCATACTTACTATGATATTTACACTCTCTCTTTTTTTCAGATTCATATAAAGAAAAGAAATAGGTTGGATGTCAACAGATTGAACAATCTAGTATTTGTCCAATTTAATGCTAGATTGTTGAACAAACAAAAAAGAGAAAAAGAAAGGAATGTCGATGTCCTTCTTGCAAAAGATGCTTCAAATGCACAAAGTTAGATTGTGGATGGTGGAGAAGATGATGAAGTTGAACTAGGTTTTGGGCTCACATGGCAAATAGTTGATGAAGCAAGTGGAGCAGATGAAAATCTATAACTCCAAAAAAGCTCTAGAGTGAGAGAACTTCACGAGAATAATTTTGCATCCTAAGAAGAGGAGGATCACAATGATGATATTGAGTTTATGTCCGATGAAGAACAAGTTATTGAAAATTATGGATAAGGAGAAGTAGAATAAATTGATGTTGAGTTTGTGTCCGATGATATTGAGTTTGTCCAATGATATTTTATTAGTTGTGTAATTTTGAACTCGAAAGGGAGTCTTGGCTCAATGGTAAAGTTGTTGCTTTGTGACTAAAAGGTCACGGGTTCGAATCCTGAAAATAACCTCTTGCAAAAACCAGGTAAAGCTGTGTACAATGGATCCTTCCCCGGGACCCGCATGGTGGGAGCTTCGTGCACCGACTGCCCTTTTTTTTGTAATTTTGAACTCATTTTAAATTTGATGTTATTGTACTGGAGTTATTATAATATGTGAATCATTATGTAAATTATGTTGATGCCGAGGAATCCGTCTAGCGACGCCTAGTTCCCGCCTAGGCGGCCTAGGCACTAGGCATCGGTCTAGCACCCGACTAGCGCTTAGCGAATTTTAGAACCTTGTAGTACATACTCCTATAGCCTAAGGCAAGGGGAGCCAACCTTTGGAAATACAATTGTTGATGGAAAAATTGAATTGTCTCACAACTAGACATAGACCTGACATCTCATTTATTGTTAGTGTAATCAACCATTTCCAAATAGTCCATGTCATGGTCACTGGGTAGTAGCCATGTGGATCCTATGATAGGTGAAAATTGATATGGAAAAGATATCTTATTTTAAGATTGAGATCATTTTCAGATTATGGGATACTCAAATGCAGATTAGGCAAACTCCCAAATGAAAAAAACAATGTCCATGTGAATATCTTGTCCACTTAGGATGCATCTTATTTCCAAGCAAACAGCAGTGGCAAGGTTGAGTGTAAAGGCAAAATATACTGTCTTAACAATGTGTGAGTTCATTTGAGTTAAAACATCTTTTCCAAGTTGGGATGCTCACCTATTTAGCCAATAAAGTTGTATTGTGACAATCAATTTGCGATACATAGAATTTCAAATCTCATGTTCCATAAAAGGATAAAGCATATAGAAATTGTTGTTCACTTCATTAAACAAAATTACAATCTAATGAGATCATATCTTTTGTTAGTTTCAGTTAGTTAGCATATATGTTGATCAAATCGTTAAGAGGGCTTAATGTTGGATATATATCTCTAATAAAATCTCTATAATCTTACTATTTTATTAAAAATCTCCCCCCTTTACTAACTAACTTTGGTGAATCCTAAAATGAATTTACGTTAATATCTTTTTTTCTATTCACGCTAAAAATAATTCCAAGGTTTATTAGTAATTCATATAAAAAAATATAGTTCTCTTTAGTCCCACATCTTAGAATTGACAACACTATAATCAAAAACCTTCTATAAATATTTTAGGCCGACAATGTAAAAAAATATACTTTTCTTAGTTTTTTTTACTAAGATAAGTATAATATTAAATTAAATTAATTTTTTTCATAGGGAAGTCGTAAGGGTGACACTCGAAAATCCAAAAGTCAAGTACTTTACCCTAATGACTCTATTAATGACTCTACTTTAGTATTTTAATGCTAAAATACTTTAATTAATATAATTTCATTATAACGGGTCAATGTGATTTCAATGCATTATATTACACACGCGACGTGTGTGCACGATCACTAGTATATATATAAAAAAAACTTGAGGGGATTACTATGGGTGTTTATGGAAAGTTACAATTTGATTTGTAATTATAGGGATTTGTTCCTAATAATTATTCCCCGTACATGTTTCATACAAATGTTATATCATCCTAATAAGTAATGTTTAATACCTGCAAAAGGGTCCCATGAGCCACTCCAGGGACAAGAACATCCCAACCTGAGAATCCCAATGCATTCCGTACAGATTTTAGAAGAAGGGTGCAGAGCTTAGACACCTGAAATATAACACTGAACAAAAACAAAAAAAATGAAGAACTAAAACAGCTAAAATTAAACTTGTAGATATTTTGGATTAAAAGAAGACTCAAGCTTTAAGAAGGCAATACCCTGCACGGATTTCTGCTTCGGTGTATGTCCTTACAGTGTTCTCAGGGATTCCAAGTGCTCGACCTAGCCTCTGCAGATAAAAAAGAATTAAAAGTTTTAAATATTAACTCAGCTCTAAATATCAAACATCAGCAAACCTTTTTAGGATATGAGTAGAACCAAGATAAAGGCAATGAAGGAAAAGTGCAAACAAAGATTATGATATTAAACTGGTAGCCTGAGTGGCCCGCTGCCAATGAGATTTTGCATAAAGAACATTACACATTTTCTGAAACATAATAAATTGCACAAGGATGCAAAAAACTGAACAAAATTTGGAAAAAGGATGAATCTACATTCATAAGCATGTTTAGTAGGAACAAAAAATGGAGCTTTCCCGAAGAGTAAAGTAGTTACTTGAATAAATCCTAAAATGTATTTTTTTGCAGAAGATCAATGAATATGCAAGCATGAATAACATGATAATAGTTCATCTGGAAGAAATCACTTCTTAAACCACAAGGTGATACAAGTCACTTCGGGCACATTTCATTATAATTTGGATCATGTTAGTTAGGACCACAAACAGAAAGTTGTTTTTACTATCAATGTTCTCTTTATGAAAGAAAGGTAATCGAGTCTGCCTCACAAATATTGTTAAGAAAGCATATACAAATGTGTACAAGGATAAGAGAGAGTGATATTTAAAGAAGGATGTACACTGTACATTTGGAGACCAAAAAAGTACAAAAAAGAAAATTTCTAATAAAATGACAACGATATCCCGGTAAAGCATGTCATTAGGAGGTTTATTAGAAGCAGTTGAATATTGTGCCCGGCAAGCATGTTTCTAAGCCTTGCATTTATATTTATTTCATACAAACCTAGTGCATCCAAAATTAAGCCGCCTCTCATCAAGTGCAAAAAACTTTTAAAGCCATAGTGGCATTGGCATCTCTTCCCAAGAGATACTGAGGGCAATCTGGTAAATGACCAACTGAAACTAGCACATGAACAGGTGAAAAATAAGTGATTTTGTGTTTCATTGACAACGTGAAATGGCAACAAAAGGGATTGACATGTAAGCCATGAGGAAGTAAGCAGTATACTTTTTCCAGGATAAACCAACCAATCGTATTCTTGTACACAACAGATTTTACAGAGACTAAGGTGCCAACCAAAAATAAACTACTCTAGATTAAAGAGTTCTGGAGGAAGGTGCCAAATGAAATGAACTTCTCAAAGTTTAAGAACTTGACAGGAGGCTATGAAGAATAGCTGAAAGGGAATTCTACAGTTAGGGAGGGCCACCTGAAGAACGAGTAGCAGGGCAAACATCTGATCCATTGGTACTGCATGTCTAGGGGATGCACTATGGAAGGCATTAAGATCATGTTGTTGAGTGATAGAGACCATGGGGAATGTGCAATCACTGTTTAGATCTAAGAACAGGGAGAGAAGAAATAATTGGAAGCAATGTTTGAAATCTCATTCCGAGCCAGAGTTTCAATCCGTATCAGCTATGTTAGGTGCCAATAACTGATGGTTGTGTCAAGTGCCAATCTTAGGCAGAGGAGACTTACACGGAGGAGTAGTTGCATACCCATGGAAGTCCCCACGGACCAATCAGGAGCCTCAAGAAACATCGCCTCTTGAAAGTCGTTGTCGTATTGCCACCATTGTAAAGCCCATGAAAGCTTTAAGGGATGCACGACATAGCCTAGTTGTCCTCCTCCATAGAGTTTACATCTTGTGAAAACCTCCTACAATTGCTGTCATCCTCGTATGTCACATCGCCATCTTCGTAAACCCCCACAAAAGCCTAGAGGATGCTTGGCACAACCTTGTTTTCCTCCTCTACCTAACCTTTATTTTGGGGAAACCTCCCGCACCTACAGTAGTGGCCATCCTCGAGTGAACCCTTGGCTATCACTTGAGCTGTCAAGGACAAATTTCATTCATCTTGAAGAGTTTCGCATGTTGGTCAACAGATCGAACGAGATGTCTCACCCATACCGATTGGCATGAAACAATATTATAAACCATGACAGCAAACAGTATTAATAAACGTAGAAAAGGATAGAAGGGATGTGCATTGATAGAGAGCAAGAAATGAGTGTGGCACCACTGATCAAAGAGTGTTGTAACTTAGAAAGTGAAAGGATATGCATGGAGAGATTGTTCCATCTTAAGTTGGCCATGCACATGATTCTTCACTTAAATCCTGATCAGCTTGAAAATAAAAAGATTTTTCAGGAAAGAAGCAGGTATATCTTGACTGTTAACCCATTGAGAAATAATAATTCAAAATTATACAAAAGTGATTAATAAATATCAAACCTGCACTTTATCAGGGAAAATTTGTAAAAGTGCATCAGAATATTCTTCTGTTAACCTTCTTGTTCTATCTAAAGTAGCCTTGAGTCTCAGTGACCAAATGTACTTTCCTTCCTCACTTCCTAATGATAAATCAATAGGCAACAGAAGGTAAAGTATTCAGTAAGTATTAAGGGAAAGAGAAAGAAAAACGCAACTCTAAACGAAATACACATAACAGAATTAAAAATACCTTCTTTGTCAGATATGCCTTTTTGTAGCCAAGACAGAAGCTCATTCTGTATAGCATTGCACTCCTCTAACTTCCAACCAGAAAGGCCAACTTGGCGTAAACCAATGTTTAAGGCAACAAGTGGATGAGCCCAAGGACTGATATTTTTAGATCCTACATTATCAGCAAGCCAAGACGATCCTCCCATCTCTTCCAGAATATTAACAAACCTGGAAAGTGAAAATTGAAAAAATTAACCACAACATGAACTAAAGATGGCAATAGAATGGTATAAAATATCATGATGTGCTAGTCGGCACGGGCGGAATCTATTGTTCCATTGGTCAACGAGCACCGGAGTAACGAGGTCACGATCCGTGAGGTCATAGAGGAAGTTGCAATCCACGATGTGGTGGAGGAAGCCAAGACCTCATGGTGTCCTCCGTTTATTTATTTATTTTATTTTTCATTTCTATTTTTTATTTTTAGATAGCTAATTTAAATTCCTTTCCCTATTTCTTTCTCCCTTAATTTTTTTTCTCCTTGATTATTTTTTCCTGATTCATCGTTAATTTTTGTCCCTCCTTCATCCATCCATCCACTTGGATGACAACTCCAAGAGCCACTTGGATGGGCCTTTTCATATGAATTTTTTTACCTACTCTCTTTCTTTTCCAAATTTTTTCCTTCCCTAGTTGGAAAAAAAAAAGAGAATTGTTCATCCATAAGAAGATGAGCTATTATACTTCTGAACCTAGGAATTAAATATGTAAAGCCATTGGGAAATTAATCAAGGCATCAAGATAGACTTGTCCATTGCAAACCCTAAGGATGAGACCACTTTTTACCTTCAGAGAGTCAATGTGTCAAGACAAAAGCTATTATGCTACTAACGTTGGAGGCTTAATCATGTCAAGCCAACAATTGCAATCAGCAAACTGAAGCAACTTGCCATGGCAGTGGACCCATTGGGCTCCAACTACAGCTTAAGTTCTTTTATACTATTAGAGTTTCACCTTTAGTGTGTGATTTAGGATTTGAGAAGCATATAAATAAATTTGTGATGCATCCTTGAGGCTCCAAAAACTCTAGTACAGCCTAGAGAGGAGCGAATCATCATCATCACCCTTTGTAGGATATTCTTCTCCCTCACCCATGTTTTTTTTTCATCTTGAGGTTTCTGTGTAAATTGTTGCATTTGGATTTAGTGTGTGATTTAGGATTTGAGAAGCATATAAATAAATTTGTGATGCATCCTTGAGGCTCCAAAAACTCTAGTACAGCCTAGAGAGGAGCGAATCATCATCATCACCCTTTGTAGGATATTCTTCTCCCTCACCCATGTTTTTTTTTCATCTTGAGGTTTCTGTGTAAATTGTTGCATTTGGATCTTTATGCATGGATGTTCGTGATCTGTATCATATTTTGGTAAGAAATATCAAAGTCTATGTTATTATTATTATTATTTATCCATCATCATCCATCCAAATGCAAAAATTGAAGGATCAAAATCCAGATTTAGCATCAAATGCCCAATATAGTTAATGCAACAATTAAAACTATTGTAGCTAGTTGCTCTACTTCTAAAAAACTGCTATACTTCTCTTTATTTCATGTCACTATATTGCTTCATTGCTTGGATTTTCTCTTAAACTTCCAGTATAGTTCTTAAGCCATATAGGTTAGACCATTAAGAAGATCAAACAAGTTACATGTTGTAGTTGGCCCAAAGTTTAAGAAAGAACTTGTGAATATTTAAATGACGTGGTCACATTTAGAATAGCTAGTTTTAGCTGGAAACTAGGCTGTTTGAGCATCGATCAATATACATGACACTAATATGGCGCAAACAACAGTAACATGCTACAGCATCAGCGGAACTCAGAAACAAGCTTATTAGTATCTCATAGGCCTATAGTTGAAGTCTTAGGATAACAATTTGGAATGGTAACAAAAAAAAACTCACTAAAAGTTAAACATAGAACTACCCAAGTTATACATGGTGGCAAGTATGTATAACTTGGGTAGTTCTATGTTTAACTTTTAGTGAGTTTTTTTTTGTTACCATGAAAAGAGAGACAGAAGACAAGAAAAAGTTATTATCTTTGATAAATAGAACTATAATCTTTTAAAGGTGATATAGGTAAAATGTCAGGTTTATTCACATTGTAAACCAGTAATAATAAGGATTAAGCATAAAAATGTTGTCGCCCTCCAACCATGTTGTGGCAAACTTGAATGCGCTTAGTGAAAATTTTCAAACGGAACAAGAAACTAGACGGAAGATGCGCCTACTGCTTATATGGGGTGTGGCAATGACAACACTAGCAAAGAAGTATGAGCCTGCCTAAGGTCATAAACATTTGCACAGCTATACTTCAATTTCAAGAAAAAAACATACGTGAAAACAAAGTGTAAAAGCAAACATGTACGACAACACAGACAGAATCACCAGAAAAGTAAATTGTCAAACTAAAAGACAATGAGTCATATCAAATTGCTTTTAAATAAGAACTGTGACTAGATTAAATCTAAGCTATTACCTGCTGAGAATAACAAAAGAGTATTCCTCAAGACCAATCTCACAGAGACGCCACTACAAAACAGTGAACTTTTATTACAAATAGTTGATTACAACTTGAAAGAGTGCAATACCATGCATTAACAAACTCTCAAATGCATTTTCATTTTAATGCATGAAAATGAAAAGGATTCATAAGCATTGGGTACATGTGGAGAAGTGATAAGAATACAAGTATTGTAATTTATTTGCTATAATTTAGATAATTAACTGACAAAGACTGGAGAGATGTATAATACAACTTATATGCTAGTTATGCCACAGTTTACATATAAGATCAAGTGGCATGTACCTTCTGGCGCATTGCAATAGCAGTATCAGGAGCATCATTTCTCAGACCACTTTCAAGTCCTCTCAGCAGAAGTGACCTTATATTAGTCAAAGATTGTAAAGTTTCCAGGAGTGACTCAACCCCTCCATTTTCAACAAAACATTCTTCTTCCTGTAATTTCTCTAAATTCTGCAACATGTCAAATAGGTTTACTATTATGATAAAGATAAAGCAACGATGAACATATGGAAAATGATGGGGATCACTTAGGTGTCATTTAATCCATGTACTTCAATGGACAAAGTACAACAAATTCATCAAAGTTAAGCAAAGGAAATTTAAAATAAGAAGAAAAAAACTACTTATTAACATATAAATAAGAAATGATAGCAAATCAAGGTACAAAAAACTCATGATCAGGTCATCAGACCTTGATAGTGTTATGTTAGATCATTGGTTAAAGTTACCACATAACACCATACAATCTTAAACACTGAAATAATAGCAAATTCTATAAAAACTTAAAAAAAACTTTCAACTTGATCAATGTGTTGTGACAGATTGTATGTCATTAAAACCAATTGACATTGAAAAATCATGAACTTTAAGGGGAAAGAAACATCTAGAAATTAATTATGTTTTGCGGATAACATGATTATTGGTGGCATGCTTTCAAAGAATGAAAAGCATATGACTAATGAGTGATGATGTTTGAGTATGTCAAGAGAAATTAATTACCTTTTTGCTTTCCAAAAACATATGAAGAGCTTGTAAGCTATTATCTTCTAAAGACTCTTTGATTGACTCCAGTTGCTCAGTAAGACTGCAAAACAATTAGTTTAATAGAGATCAACTTGTGGAGAAGAACTCCTGTTAAGTGATTCAGTTAAAATAGTATGAGCATAGTTGTCAAAATCATGCATTTCACTATTTATATCATATGACACATCCAAAAATGAAAATAATTGTAATGATTTAGTTTGATTCACATGATTTGATACAAATCTTATTTTACATACTATATAAATCAAAAAGAAAACCCATTAGAAGTTGAACTTGATCAATTGAAAAAAAAATCTAGCTCATCAAAATTTAACCCAATATATTAGAAGTTAAATCAAAATCATAGATTATATGTTATTTAATAGAAATACAAAGTTCAAAGAAAGTGAAATCTCAAAGTTAATGATAACACAAAAGAAGAAAAATTTCGTCTCATAGTTACAAAATTGACTAATCACCAAGATGAGACGAATGTGTCTCGTAACATTGACACACATAATGATAATAATATCAAAAATGATGATGATTTAAGTCAAATCACATCAAAGTGCTCTTCCATTTGAGAGAATGATTTTTTTTATGCCAAGTCATTTGACAATGAAATTTCCTATTGCTCAT
This sequence comes from Zingiber officinale, assembly GCF_018446385.1. NCBI lineage: Eukaryota > Viridiplantae > Streptophyta > Magnoliopsida > Zingiberales > Zingiberaceae > Zingiber > Zingiber officinale. The sequence continues at coordinate 115,558,634 of NC_055995.1, forward strand.
TTCATTTTAATTCTTAATGGAATGAAATGAAAAATAATTTGAGCATTGCCATCAATATATAAAAGATATTAACATATATACTTTGTTATGATTCAATGTCAACTTCCATCTAGACTATTATTATTCTATTAAATGGAATAGTTTCATTCATTATTTTACATACTTCTATATCAAAACTACTTAAAATGAAGCAAGTTATTTTTAACATACTTTAGATTTCTTTTTACATGTTTAATGATTTTTTATATTAACCTTCCGCTTCACAACTCAACATGATCAACAATTTGAAAATTCACAAAATGATTTATGATGTGAACCTTGATTTGATAACCTTAGTCACAAGTGTTAATTTAGTGTTGTATTTAGTTGTTAAATAGATGAAATATACTAATATTTAAAATAGATGGATATAAAATTCCTCATGTAAGATGTTTTGATATCTTGGATTTATCAGTCAAGAGTGATTAACAAAGGTATGATTGATAGGATAAAGAATTGGTGGTCGAACTGAAGAGGAGCTTCTGGAGTGATGTGTGATTGACCTGTGCAACTAAGACAAACAGGAAAATATTATGGGGCTATTATTAATGATGTACCCCATCATAATTTTATAAATCAGAGTCTTAGGATATTAGAGCATCCAGTCCTAAGAGCGGAATAGTTTCATTCATTATTTTACATACTTCTATATCAAAACTACTTAAAATGAAGCAAGTTATTTTTAACATACTTTAGATTTCTTTTTACATGTTTAATGATTTTTTATATTAACCTTCCGCTTCACAACTCAACATGATCAACAATTTGAAAATTCACAAAATGATTTATGATGTGAACCTTGATTTGATAACCTTAGTCACAAGTGTTAATTTAGTGTTGTATTTAGTTGTTAAATAGATGAAATATACTAATATTTAAAATAGATGGATATAAAATTCCTTATGTAAGATGTTTTGATATCTTGGATTTATCAGTTAAGAGTGATTAACAAAGGTATGATTGATAGGATAAAGAATTGGTGGTCAAACTGAAGAGGAGCTTCTGGAGTGATGTGTGATTGACCTGTGCAACTAAGACAAACAGGAAAATATTATGGGGCTATTATTAATGATGTACCCCATCATAATTTTATAAATCGTAGTCTTAGGATATTAGAGCATCCAGTCCTAAGAGCTCTTGGAGAGCTCCCTCGTTGCCACATCCATGTCGCGTCAAAAGTAAAAAATCTCACACATCTCTCCACTATCAACAAAAAGAAAAAACTCTTAACTCCTTTATAGTCCCACACTTTTTCATTATATATATTTCTCATCTCTCTTTCATATTTTACATTATATATAATTAATTTTTTATAAAATTTAAATCCATAAATTGCTAACATGGAATAACATTAATAATTAAAAAAATACATAAATATTAGAGTGCATCAAATAAAAAGAGATACATTATAATAATATATAAAAATAAACTTAAACACATCTACATCAGGACGTCTCTCTTTAATTTTTTCAACAATTTTCTTATGTATATGAAGTTGTCGACATCTCACTAATATCCTTCATAAGAATTTCATAATCCTTATCAAAAATCTCGGCTTCCCGCAAAGCCATTTTTACATTTGATATTCTTTAATATCTTATCAGCCCTTGTCGATGCTTTGTTCCATTATATCACCCTCTCTGACTTTAGATTTGTCCTTCCACTTCGCTGCCTTTTCCCTTATCGAACGAATGTGGACTTCAGAGTCATCCACATCAACACTCGTATCTGGATTTGATGTTAAAGTGTTCCCTCCTAATTTGGATGTCCTTGCCTTCTTGCTAGAGTAATGAGTTGATTGTGGAGCATATTTCTCATATTGAACCCTCCACGCATATATATACTTGAAGTCTTTGTTAGTGTTATTGGCTTTCCACATATCCAGTGCGTTCTCCAACACATTCTCATCACTCCAACTGCTTTGATAATGACAATGACGACGACGACGACAACAACAACCAAACCTTATCCCATTAGATGAGGTCAAATATATGGGTTGACGATGAGAATAAAAATATTAAAGGTTGCAGAAATTCATTTACTATCGGCGCAAACTTATAGTAATATGATTTTAGCTGCTGATAGTTTCTCGTCATAGTTCTAGTGGGCCAATGATTGTTGTAGTAATCAACTATATATTTTCAAAAAGCTTGTGACTGCGTCGATGTTGATAGTTGTCCATGACTTCGCAAGGACCACGTCGACATCGAGAGACCACAATCTTCGTTTTGAACCATCTTTCTCATATTCAACTTCACGCTCTTCTTGTGATGAGTGTGGTGGTCACTGAGTTGCTGGAACAGATGATGGCGTTAGAGATTCTTTGTCGCTGATAGATGGGTCAATAGTAGCCCTTCTTGATTCATTCGAAAGCATGACTGATGGTTGAGGAGAAAATACGTATGGTAGAGAAGACATCACAAATTGGCTGCCCATGTTGACCAATCTTGGGGTGGATGCATGCCAAATGGAATTGGGGCGGCGTTACTTGAATTCGTCAAAAAATTTTGAGAATTTTGGGAATTTGAGAAATTTGGAGGATATTGTAGAACATATGAAATATTTTAAAAATTTGGAGGGTATTGTGTGTGAGAGAAAAAATAAGGATATTGGACATTTGGAGGAATGCGAGTATTTTAAGATGTATTTTCTTCTGCATTTGAAGAATTCAAAAAATTTATAAAAGAAGTATTGAAATTTTCATCCATCTCAAATACAAATAGAGAATGAAAGGAAGAAAGAAGAAGTAGAGTGGAGAGGATGATAAGATGAATGAAAAAAAAAAAAAGATTGGAGATGTATTTATAGATTTTTTTTAAATTAAAAATCAATAAATTTTTACTGTTAGCTGTTGTTCAACAGCATGTTTTTTTATAAACAAATATTTAAAAAATCATTTTAATTAAAAAAAAATTGAAGGAGTGGTTCCGTCAACGCGGAGCCGCTCCTTCAAGAAATTGAAGGAGATCCCTCCCACTATGTAATGGAGCTCCCTTCGTGTCACCACATCCACAATGGGAGCTCCGAGAAAGCTCCATGTATAAAAGGTTAACGTAGCTTAGATAGAGAATGCTCAAATGATGATTAAAAAATTAGATTTAATCAATTTAATATACTCTTGCATAGAGCTCAATCAAAGGATACGATTCAAGTAATTGGCCAAAAATAGTTGGAACAAACACAACTTCATGAAGATGATGAATGATGATGATACAAGACCACTACTAGCTCTTTTTTCATAAAACAATTGAACCATACTAACTGACCAACTTGTACATGACTATTCAATCATATATTGATTTGCATTCAATTGAAAGAAGGCATTAAGTTGATATAGGGATAACATCTCAGTCTACAGCCTATAATTCCAATACACTCACAAGCCTGGTCATTCATTAAAACAAGAAGCAAATAGAAAATCTCAAATGCGATTACCACATATTTTACTTGATAAATGTTGAAATGAAACAAATAATTATAGTAGATGAGTTCTTCTCTACCTGAATCAAGTCAGAATAGTAATTAGTTGGCTGGCCAATTGCTAGACAGTACTAGACAAATAAGTCAAGATGAAGTGTAGAAGAAAACTCTCAAAATTCAATTAGTGAGTATTTAATCTTAACTCATGTGGATCAGCTGGGTGCAACTGTCCATACCAAATTCAGAGGTGCAACTCTAGTTGGGCCAAGTGGCATGTCTTGTCATTAGAAAGTGTAATGAATGCATTTCAAACTTGAAAGCACATATGCAAGAGAAACACAGTATTTTAATACATGGTAATGCTAACCTCCCAGCATTGAAGAAATCTTTCAACTCATTGTAAAATATCTTAAATTGCTCTACAAATGCATCGCTGTACTCTCCAGGTGTCTTGGTGATCCTAGCAAGCATTGCCTCTGTGGCAATCAAATCTTCTGGACCAGCATTTCTGTGAAGCTTGTTTTGAATTGTATGTTTTATTTCTTGCTGTGAACTCAAGAGGTTTTAGTACATGAAGTCAATAAAGGCAATTCCACCAAAAACACAAAGAACCAACCTTTAGATCATGTGGAATATCCCCTCGATGAGCAATATCACGTATACGTGTTAGAGGAACAGAAGCAGTAAATTCTGACTTAAATGAAGGCAAACATTGGTGTATCTTCCTAATCACTAGTACATCCTGTCAATGTCCACATTGCAGGAGAGTCACAATCACAGAAAAAGATTAAAAATTACATGGAATCATAGTTACAAACAAACATAATGATCCAATATTCTCATGTGATGTCTCTGGATAAAACTTCTAATTAGTCAATTATAACTCTTCTAGGAATAAACATAAAACAAGAATGTAAAGGGATCCACTTCTCAAAACAATGACTAGAATAACCTGAGCTGATGCATTCTCCGTGTAGTTTATCCTTTCAAGTTCACGAAAGATGAACCTAGAGATCTCTGCATGTCTGTTTGGTCGGTGATGGCCACCATCTTCAAAGCAAGGAATCTGCCCAGTATTGATCCACTGAGAGGCAGATAAGTCAGTTATCTTTGCTTGAACAAGTTATAAGAGAAACAACTCTACCAATTGGCAATTAGCCATGCTACATGGCAGTAGTTGCTTTATGCAAGATATAGGAAGCATTATATTTGCAGAATAAGAAAAGCTTGAAATACCTTCAGATAAATGGAAGCATATACAAGGGCCTCCAAGCGATTCCCATCCATATCTGTCAAAAGTTCTCGTACAACCTCTAGCTGCAGAAGGAACAATATTTACAAGATAATCACAGAAACTACAACCTTGAGTCCTTAGTCCTTAAACTTGTTAGGAAAGGAAATGAAGACAAAGAATGTAAAGAGAGCATCTAAACCTCTGCATGCAGATAATTCAGAAAGGAAATTATCACTTCCATCATAAAGTTTACTGTCTTTTGATAATGTTCTATACTTGCCTACATCCATTTATGCACAGATTTCATCCAATTAGAAGAAAACTGTCATGCTTCCTTCTATCCCTGGTCAACAAGTATATCAGAAATAGAGGCAAACAATGGAAATATGAATAGAAGAAAGCTTTTGAATTGCTTCAGACGTCATCTTGTCTCATTAGTTGCAGTTCCATAAAGCATGAAGGGCATGTCCCAGTAGATATAACTTGGTACCATGAGAATTGGGCTTTAAATAATGGACCTAATGATAGCAATATGAATATTCAAACAGTCCAACTCTTGCATAGAACCCAAAGGCACTATCCACCTTAGAGGATGATGTGCCTTATTGCCTTCTAAGTGATGTTCAAGCACGATTTGAATGCTAGAAATTGGAAGTAGGAACTTCTATTACATTTAGTCAAAGATATGGTATGTTACTCCAGCATGCTTCATAATGGGTACCATAAGTACCACAGTACCAATTCTTTAAAAGGTTTTTGCTTGATCCGAATCATTATAGTTAAGAGCAGATACTGATCTGATTGGGGAAGAAACACACACAAAAAAACAAGACAACTAATAGAGCTCTTTAAGCTTCATTCCCAACTTCCACTGTGATAACCGTCAAGGATGAAAGCAAAGAGGAAGGACTCGCTGATGAAAGAGCCAACAAGAAGAAGCTCGATAAAGGAAGTGCCACCAATCTATATATATATATAAAGCTATGTTCAACAGCTGCCCCTCTATACTTTTGCCAAATCTGCAATGAAGCTATGGTTCAAATAACCAATTATCATCCTACATATCATCCATATAAGATGACATCATATCTCTCTCCCTATCTGTCAATTGTTCAAATTGTTTCCCCTTTTATCACCCCACCACTAAATGCTCACTATTTTCCTTACATTTTATCCTCTATTGCGTCATCTTCACTTCATGAATTCTCCAACTTTTGATTCCTTTTGCATATTGCAATGAGATTTATTGAATTAATTTTGAGTTTGTTATTGTTCCTAAATATCCAATTTCCACTGTTTTTGTCATGTTTAATTCAGCAAATATGAGGGTGTTCGTGTGTTTTATTCCTCTATACATGTTTGTACATGGTCTGAAGGGGAACTTTGGCGTAACGATAAAATTACTATCACCTGACCTTGTGGTCACGGATGCGAGTCACAGAAACAACTTCTTGCAATGCAAGATAAGGCTGTGTATAATAAATCCAATATGATTCAACCCTTCTCCACGAACCTGCATTGGCGGGCTGCCCTTTATATGTTTGTACATGGTCTATGGGTGGTAGGGCTTCTTTTTAAATTTTGAGTACAAACAGAAGGCCAGGATGTGGTAGACTTCCCTTGTCCTCTGTATCACAGTATTCTTTCCCTCTCAAATTATTATTAGAGGGAGAATACACAGATATTTCAATTATTCTTCCAACTATTTCATTGTTTAGAAAAAAAGAAGGTTTTGATTTCAACTACTAATTCCATCCAAAGGATCACTTATGAAACTACGAGCTCTAAGCCTGAAGTAATGTACAGCAACAAAGATATTATAGCCTCTTAGTAAGGCCACGTGCCACCTAGCTGAGTCAATGCTCATTGTGGCCAACACCGGTTGCCCAGCTTGGTAAGTGTTGCTGGATGGATTGTCTTCTTCCTCTGAAAAGAATAATTTGTATGACGATATGGCATATCCTAATCTACCGTTCTACCAATGTTTTTGAATATTTAACTAAAAATTATAAATCAAATTATTTAATTTAGTCAATGGATTTTTGAACAATAATAACATTTAATAGTATTTGATTAATGATAATTACATATCCTAAATAATACTATTTTCTTTTTGTAAAGTTAGCTTCAAATACTGATAATATAAGTGATTTGATTGGAAAACTATGAAACCCAAATTTTTGGAAAATAATAATATATTTCCAACTAAAGTTCTCATAGCATTAAAATATTTAAATTATATTTTGAACGTGTTGATACATTTAGTAACTATGAATTTATATTCCTAAAGAAATTCAAATAATTTAAAATTATTATTTATAGACTGAACTAATATAATTGAAGTTGAAGTTAAAAATTCAATATCAGTAAGGATGGTTACTTTACCTTGATTATTTGAATCATTCAATACCTAGTTAATCTAGAATACTTCAAATAATCAGTTCCTTCTAAAAGGAATAGATATTTCCATTTGTTTTCCAGCATTTTCACTTTTGTTTCACTTTGTTGTTGAATAGTCAAGAGAGAAATGGGCATTCTATTCTCCTTTGAATAACCAGCAAACTAGCAATGAATGAACATATGATTTCTAACACCAAGAATCGTAAATGGCTGGCTGATCGAAGAAAGTATAAGTAGGCAATGCTGATTTAGGAGTATGTACCTTGCGTCTCCAATTCCTAGCAGATCGATCACCTTCAACCAATTTCAAAGCAACACCATCAAGACCGTCCGTCCTCCATTCCCTTTCCGTCTCCTTGCTCCTATGCTCGTTGGATTGCATAAATGATGCCGCCTTGCCTTGCCACTGATCGACGAAAGGGCTCGCTTCCGCCTCCGTGTCCAAACCACCGATTTCAACCAAAGACTCCTTACCATCCCCACCGTATAATTCTTCACTTTCCTCTGCTGCAGCAATCCTCTGCAATTCCAAGGCCTCACGCGTCTTGTTCCAGCGGCAAACCATACTGAAACCCCCATCCTTAGGAAGCATCAGCACCCGGTTTTCTCCTCTCTCCCACACCACATCCTTCTTCCCTCCCGACGAGATAACAAACTTAAACTCCACAGACTCGCCGCCTCGAACCTCCAGGTCGCGGGCCCATCCGTCGGGCGTCCATTCCATCGCCACGTGCTTCTCCCACGATCCAAGCTCCTCAGTCGACCCGACGACGCTGACGTGCTGGCCGAACTTGACCTGGTGAGCGAGCAGAACGCGGATGCGGATCTTCCTCCGCTCCCCCGATTCGCCAGAATCCCTCTTCTTCTCCTCCTTCCTGCAGATAAAAAACCAACAAGGGCCGCTCGCCGTAAGCCTTTATCGCAACTTGTCTTTCGTTTTCCGGTGCGGGATGAAGGGCTCACCTCTCGACGGATGTAGAGGCGGCAGAGCGGCAGTAGAAGGGACGAGGAGGGTGACGAAGAGGAGGAGATCGGCGAGGGAAGGGAAGGCCGCGAGAAGGCGCCGCCATGAGGGAGGAGGGCGGGGGGTGGGAAGGGGATCGGAGGAGAGTGTTGAAGGGGCGGACAGAGGCCATGGCGATGGAGTTGGGGGTAGATCGGAAATCGGAAAGTGGAGGGTATTTATAGGCGGAACGGACGGTGAGGAAGGCGTGTGAAACGGAGAGACCTGGGAAAGTGGGAGGAGGGGAGAGAAGGGAGAGCGCGAGAGTGTGAGTGTGTGGATTGGTCGCGTACGGTTCGAGTTATCGTGGAGAAAGCGAGTTACCCGACTGGAGACCAGAGGCGGAGAGCGACCATAGTCACGGGACACTTGTAAAGTACCAAATTATCAATCCAAAAATATTTATTCAAATTAAAATTATTATTATTTATATTGATGAAGAGAAAAAAAGTCCAACTACTTTTATATTATTATAATAATTATAAAATCATGACTATTGTCGATATAAATAAATTATATTATAATATTTATTGTATTGCACGAGGTATTTTGTTCCTGATCAAGGTGTTATCATCGTTAAGTCTAGGATCAAATCTTAGTAAAACCGAGATAAATATCTTCTTTAGAGCATCTTTAATGTGGGATATTTGGAAGAGATATTTTTCCAAATATCCCCCACCCCCAAATATCCCCCATTGATGGGGTAATAGAAATCACGGGACACACATCTGTGTCTGGTGATTTCTTGATGTGGGGCCCACAAAAAGTGGGCTGTCCTTTTTTTTTTTTTAATATGATGGGCCCCACCTTTAACATCAGTGTCTGGACAATTTTTTTGTTTTATTTTTTTTTATTTAATTAAATTCAAACTATGTAAACATTAAAAGAGTTCGTTGGAAAAATTAATTGTCGAGGAATCCAACGTTCGAAAAATAAATCGTTCCAAAACGTTCGAAAAATTAACCGTTCGAAAACATTCGAAAAATTAAACGTTCGATAACGTTCAATTTCTCCCTATATATATATCATTTCTTTCATCTATTTTTATCATTTTCATACTCATTACCTACCAAAAATTTAGAGAGATGGATAAAAATTCTGGTCATTATTTTAGGGATTTGTTCAACTCTCCAAATATCGACGAAAATGCAAGTGAAGAAAGTTCTCGACCCGTCCTAATTTCTTCAATCCTCAATTTCCATTTCCCACTCAACATCCACCAAATTTCCAACATTTTCCATACCCACCACCATATTACCATAATTTCCAAAGTTATCCAAATTCTTTGAGTGACGACCCTCGAGCTCCGTTTTATACATATCCTCCAGAATATTGGCAGAGTAATCAGTATTTCATGCAAGACCCATCTCATAAAATTAATCAGCTTCAATCACCAGAGATTAATTCAAATGAATCAAGAAGAGCTAGTATTTATGCAATTGACAGTGATAAAGGTACACCTTATGTAGTCCCCGATTCACAATTTCCTCCATTTTCATCAGAAATAGGGTCCGATGATATTATTCTCAATCAAGCACCAGAGATGGGCAACGAATCAGATGAAGACCATAACAAGCGAACAGTATGGACAGTGGCAGATGATAATCTCCTTGCAGCGGGCTACACAATTATGAGTGAAGATTCAGTAGTTGGTAATGCCCAGAAGAGTGAGTCATTTTGGAAACGAGTTGTGACATACTTCAATACCAATCGAGCTAAAGGAGCTAAAAAGAAAACTGCGGAGAAAGCAAAATCACATTGGGCTTCATTGAAAAAGATCGTAAATAGATACAATGGAATATACAATAAATGGTATAATGATCGACCAAGCGGATGGAGTGATGAGGATTTGATGGTGCGAGCTTATGAAGAATACAAGAGTACTTTTAAAACTACTTTCCAATATGAGTATGTGTGGAGAATCGTGAAAGATAGTCCTATGTATGCTCCTCAATCCTCAGATCGACGGGCAACAAAAAAAGCAAGAACATCAGAATCATCAGGTGCACATACTGACTCTTCTAATCCTAATACAACTGCTGATATAGATGATAGAGAAATCCGATTTCGTCCAATGGGACAGAAGGCAGCAAAGAGGAAATGCAAAGAAAGAGTAGACCTACTTGATGAATTGAATCAGGCTATGCAACAATCAATGGCGCAGTTGGAAGAGTATAATAACAATAAGAAAGTTGATCAACTCATCCAAGCACATCAACTCCTCGTAATGGACACACGAGGTATGACTGATGAACAACTTCAAAATCATCTAGCGATATGTGAACAACTAAAGAAAAAATTGAACATGTAGTTAATTTGGTTTATTTTAGCTGCTCCATGTTACTTTTATTATTTATAGTTTATTGTTATGTATTTTATTAATTAAATATGGTTTTGTATCTCTGTATTGTAATTTTAAATTTATAAAATATTTGTATTTGTATGAACTTAAATTTATATTTCTATTAAATTTTTGTTAGAATTAAATGTAAGTTAATTAAATTTGATGAGATATTTAATTGTGGAATTGAGGATATTTGAGAGTGAATATTTGATGAGTGAGACCTATAAATATTTGATTGGTGGGATATTTCATTGTGGAAGTTGAGATATTTGAAAGATGATATGGAAGTGGGGTCCATAAATATTTGGGAGAAATATCCCAAGCTATTGTGGATGCTCTTATATACTAGTTATCATCTGTGATTTACTTTCTTCATGTTGATCCTGATATGAATTGCCGGGGACGCTAATGACGATTGTATTCACCCTATTATAATATTTACTATTTATAATTGATATAACAGATAATTTATTTATGAGTTACGGAATATAGTAATTATGATGGTATAGTTGTTATAATAAAATCAAAAATAAAAATAATTTTAAAAAACAAAATGTAAAGAGGACGAAACGGAATGCTCATTTGATAATAAATGAAAATAAAGAGTTGATTCGAATTTAAAAGTATTCTTTTAATTTTTGTCTTATATTATATTGATTTAGTTGGAAATACTGCGTATAAAATACCAAATTATTTATTTAATTTTTCTAGAAAAAATATTTTTATGTGGATGGAAAAATTCCTAGATTATGAATATAATATTTGACTTTACTAACTACGGGAGTAAAATATAATATCTTCGATTATAGAAGGTAACATGAAAAATAGATAATATATAGGGGTGTAATCGAATCGAATCGAGTCGAATTTTTAGATGTTTAAGTTTGATTTATTTATAATCGAGCCAAACTCGAGCTTTATTTAACTAATATATTCATGGCTCATAAATTTATTCGAACTTTTATCGAGCTTAAACGAGCTTAATAAATATAAATTATAAATTTAAATATTCATTAAAAGTTAAATTATATATTTTAAAAAAATTATAATAGTTTTGTTTAAATTTATAATTTTATTCTAATAAATAAATTTAATATATTTGCCTATGTTTTTCATAAGTAGAGTGTAAAATCTATAAATTTAATATCAAAATTATTTTTTTATTTAAAAGTTGATTTATGAGCTTAACGAATATATTCATGAGTTAACGAGTCGAATATTGTGAAGTTCGAGCTTGATTTATTTATCTTAGCGAGTCTTATTAAACGAGCTCAAATGAACTTTTATCGAATCGAGGTTCGAATAGCTGACGAGCAGCTTGGCTCATTTACATAACGTAGTAAAGGAGAATAAAAACAACTTTCATCCCAAAGATAAGAGACTTGATATTTTTTGTTTTAATTGAGATGCCTGGGCCTTCGACAATCTTGGTCCATTGGATGATCTTCATCCATTTGATAAATTTAAAGGTGTCCATTGGATAAATTTAAAAGTGCGAGTAGGTCCTTCTCCATAAGTCAAGGTCTTATTTTTCATAGTGGGCGACATTCCTCCGAGTTCACCGATTGAATAAATTTGCCCAACATTCAACATCCAGCATCCAATCTCCTAAATTTTTCATAGTGGGCAGCATTCCTCCAAGTTCACGAAAAGAAAATACTTTAAGCATATCATAATTAAGATTCAAACCATAAATCCTTAGTAAACTTCTTAACACTTTATCATCGCATCGCGGCATGATAGACTTGAATTTTGTTACTTAAAATGGTTGTATAGCAAATTTTATATTGATTTTGTTGAAAGGTTTTTTTACCATTTGGAATATTATAGGTGTCATGGAAAGCTCCATCCACCCGTATAAATTCAGAAGTGTGAGTAATAATCAACATTTAGATATGTTATTTTAATATTATTTTTTGATATTTTTATCCTCTAGTGGCTTTGATTTTCTTCTCCTTCTCCCTAATGCCCCTTTCAATTGTTCTCCTGATCTTCTCTAAAAGGCAACGACGGCGACGTTCTGATGGCGTTGGTGAGTAGCAGCGGCCTCAACGATGGGTTCTCGCTAAAGTGGTAGCTTCAGTGAGACCTTCCATTCCCTCACCTCCTCTGTGCGTATCTTGTAGATGCGGTTCACGAAGGAGCGGTTCACCTCCTCTGTGCATAAAGATCTCGGACGGTGACAACACTTAATCCCTGGGTTCTCAACGGAGTGGTTCTGCTCAGGCAGGTTCCCTCATCTCCACTCTGACCTAATCAGATTCCATCCTGACGACGTGGTTTGCGAATGCATGGGATTTTGAGGAGGGAACGGTTGTTCATTTTCTTCTCCGGTGAAGTCCCTTCCGAATTCTAGCACCGAGCACAATTGAGAACTCCTTGTGAACGTGGTTTGCAAAGGCAGGAGTGTATCTGGCAAGCTCCAGTCGTCCACCATCCTTCTCTGGTGAAAGAATCCATTGTACTATTCTTTCTTTGGCTCCATTCGACATGTTCAAGCTAGTGTGGTTCGTGTGGGCAGAAACAGTGTCGACGAGTGAGGATCACACCTCTGTGTCTTTCACTTAACTTCCACTGGAGTGGCACAGCTTCAAGGAAGAGTCACACCGTTTCCTATCAACGACGCAAACATCCCCGGCATCTTCGTCGTTATCCACCGGAGCTAGTGGTTCCATCTCCGGATCTCCGTGTAACAGTGGGGATAGTCTTTGGAGTTGATTATTGAATTATGGTTTGGTTAACTTAGTTTACTTTTTCATATTTGATTTTGAGCATTGGTTAACAGTGGGGATAGTCTTTGGGATAGTTTTCTCCCTAAACCCTATCTTATACATGTTTTTGTTATCTTAATATGCGTGTTCATCATGTCTATTGATGGTGATTCTTGTGTCATAGTGTGACAATGTGGTGTAAGTTGAGCTTCAATGGCTAGATAGAATTGTTGATTAATTCTTGATACGTGCTCTTTCTATTGATGACAATGTCCATAGCATAGGGTGGCAATGTGTTGTAAATTGATCATTGATGGTTAATTAGAATTTTGTTTATTGCATTAGAATTAGAGAAAAACCTTAAACAAAACCCTTTTGTTCGATTTCGTCTGAAGGTAAATGTCCTACTAGTGGTTCCACGAGAGAGATGGCCCGGGGTCCTCTACTATACTACTTTAGTATAGATAAGGAGGTCCAATTGATTATAAATTGTTAATTTTGATTTGTGCATGTGACAGACATGCAATCAAAATTTTGGCGTCATTATTGGAGAACTTAATGGTGTTAGTTTATTTTTAGATTGTACACTAGTTTTATCTTTCTCTTATTCTTACTTTTCTATTTTGTTATTTTTTTCTATCGACGTAACCGTTAGTATCTCCTTTTGCTCTGGAACTTTACAAGGTGAAGGAAAGAGGCGAGGAGAGTAATGCTCACAGCTATGCCATAAAGAAAGACATGTTTTAGCCAAGTTTCGTCATTTAGACCACCTTTTCAATTTTTAGTATTTTTTATTTTATTTTTTTTATTTTATTCTCCCTTATTTTTATTTCTTAGGTGGTCACAAAATTCAAAAATGTTGTTAGGACTTAATTATTTCATCTCATTTATACATGCATTTTATCTTGTAAATTTTTTTTTTGTCTTTTGATTTTGTTCGTGTCAATATTTCAAGGTAAGACCAAGAATTCTCTTGCGTGAACAACTGTGGATGCCTATTATCAGTGTTTCAGTGTGTGATTAGGACCTCAGATTTGATAAGCAACATGGTGAATAACACTGAAAGGACTCTCAAAGAGTTTTGGACACCAGATGTAACAGATTAGTCATTCTACATCTGATATTCTGAATTAGATGTAAACTTCAAGTTATGGAGAATCATATATTTATCATCAAAGTTTCATGGACTTTTTGGAAAGGATCCCAACAGACATATATAGGAACTTCATATGGTGAGCTCTAGATTGAAACCTCATGGCATATCAAAAGAAGCTATTAGCATTCGAGCATTTCCATTCTCACTCACAGATTCAGTAAAAAATTGGTTATACTGTCTCCCACCTAATTCTATCACCAGTTGATTTTGTAGGGGATCTTGTGGTCAGCTAGAAGAGGGGTTGAATAGCTAGGTCACCCCAATCAACTTTCTTTTCTACAAAACGTTAGTTGCGCAGCGGAAATCTAATACTAAATAAATAGAAAGCTAATCTAAAGGCAATAAGGAAATGCAAACCAATACACGTCCATTTAACGTGGTTCAAATATAAAACTCCTACTCCACGACTGTCCGTAAGGTGGACGATCCCGATCCGTCAGTGGATGACTCCTCGGCAAATTTCGGCTAGCTCACGTAGCTCCTTATGAGTGGAGAAACCTCACTACAACTCTCACAAGAACTCTTGAGAAGCTAGGGCACTTGTAGACTACTAATAGGGGTTAATCACCTCTATTTCGTCAACTATAACCAAGTCTTAGTTATATAGGACACTGATTGAAAAATCCCGCCTACCAGTCGACTGCCCTCTGTGGAGATTCGACCGTTACATCCCAATGGCTCGATACTAGTTGACTGATAAAAATACCAGTCGACTGCTCCACACTGGTTGAGCGAACAGAAGCATTCTGTTCGCTTCCAGTTGACTGCTCAGTCGACTACACTAGTCAACTAATGAAACCACCAATCGACTGGTACTCAAGTACAATCTCTCAGCACTCGGGCTCTCACCCTTACGACTCACTCGACTCTTCGTTGTAGATTTGACCTCTTGCCTTCAAGCCTACTTCCTTTGACTCCCGTCCCTCGAATGCATTCAAGCTCGCGGCTCGTCCCCAATGTCATCATTCGCGTATGCCTCAAAGTCGCTTCCCTCAGCTCTTGTCCTTGCCGCCTTGTCCATGGTCCCTCAGATGTTCCATCCTTCATCGGACCCAAAACCATCAACCCGAGTCATATGTGTATCCTGCAAACCTGCACACTCACATACACATATCAAATATAAAGGTGAACCTAACTTAAATTCTTTGCCCAAACACCAAAACACATGGTCACACGGACCCATTGAGATTGCTCCGACAATCTCCTCCTTTTTGATGTTTGGTAATACGTTTAAGTTAGGGAAAACAAATAGCAAATAAACATACTAAAAACAATAGACTTACGTTGTCAAGGATACACATTTAGACTTACACTGCCGAATAGACTTACGATGTCAAGACTACACACTTAGACTTACACTGCCGAATGGTCTTACAATGCCAAGACTATACACTTAGACTTACACTGCTGAATGGACTTACGATGTCAAAGCTACACACTTGGACTTACACTGCCGAATGGACTTACGTTGCCAAGGATACACACTTGGACTTACACCGCTGAATCAAAAACAATGCAACATGCATTGGAACCTATCCTAAGGCTTCCCCTACACCTAAGCTCCCTAATAAGCTAGAATTTTACCACAGGGCTATTTAAGAACCTATCAAGATACTCCCCCTGTTAGAGTGTATACTAAAAGCCTAAGCTTTTGTAAATATTTATTTTGAATAAAGAATCACATTTAGTCAAATTGTCTACATTTAGTTGTAGTTGTTCAATTAATTTATATTGTAGATAACATAGTATGTGGTGCTACATACAGAAGATGATGTTATCAGTACCTTATAAATTATAAACAGTAGCTCACGACTAAAATGGAAAGGAACAAACCATTGGAAGGTCGTAGTGTAATTAGGAATTAGTTTATCTTGACTATATAATTACACTAGTACACTTAGAGTGTATTGAGTAGGATCATTTGAGGTTGTTTCTTTTATACTGACTTTATAAAGGAACAAATACCTCAGTTATTATGGAAGTGTGTGCTCTTAATCTTAATATAATAACAAGCACATATATTTGATATTTATTTCTTTAATTTATCAATGGGTGAGATTTAGTTCGATAAATCAATAAGCTCGATAAGTTGAGAAATGATATTACTTATAGTGTGTGTTGTTGATTATAGAAGAAAACTGTGTCCTAGTAATCTAGGTTGATAATGTCCCCAAGATGAGCTCATAAAGATTGTCATGTTAAACCCTGCAGGTGGATTTAGTCCGACATGATGATAAGGTTGAGTGGTACTATTCTTGGATAAAGATATTAATTAAATGAGTTGTCAGTAACTCACTTAATTAGTGGACATTTGACATCTTAAACACAAGGAGACTATCACACTTATAATAAGAAGGAGCACAAAAATGTAATTTGGGATTGGTGCGGTAGTTCAATAATAGTTCTCTAGTTGAATGAATTATTATTGATAAAATTAAGTTGTGTGTTCGGGGCGAACACGGGATGCTTAATTTTATCGGGAGACCAAAACCAATTCCTCCTCTCGGTCCCTATCGTAGCCTCTTATTTATAGAGTACTATACCCACCTTCATACCTATGATAAAGGGGCCGGCCAAGCTAGCTTGTGGTTCAAGCTAGGGCCGGCCAAGCCTTAATTCATGGGTGGCCGACCCTAGCTTGAACCCAAGCTTAGGTGGCCGGCCCCCCATTAAATTAAAAAGAATTTTTATTTTTATTTTTTATTATGTGGAAGATATAATTTATTAAAGAAAATTAAAATTAAAATATCTCTCTTAAAAGGATCTACAAAAGATTAAAGAAAGAGATTAGATCTCTTTCCTTATTTGTAGATTGGAAAGATATTTATTTTTTCTCTTTGAAAATTATTTACATGTTGAAAAATTAAAATTATAGAAATTTCTTTTTATCAACCATGAAGGGATTTTAAAGGGAAATTTTTTTTTTTAATTTCCAAAGACAAATAAGGAAGTTTTAATTGTTGATTAAAAATTATCTTATTTGCTCTACATGAGGTGGTCGGCCACATACAATTAATTAGGAAATTTTATTTAATTTTTCTTAATTAATTGTTGTCAAGGGAAGTTAAGGAAATTTTATTATAAATAAATTTCCTTATTTGCCAAAGCCAAGGAATATAAAAGAAGGGGTTGGGGTGCCTTCATGGGTTACAACTTCTATTGTTTTCTCCCTCTTTTCCTTGGTGTTGTGGTCGGCCATTCTCCCTCCCTCTCTTCCTCTTTGTGGTGGCCGAAACCTATCTCTTGCTTGGAGCTTTTGTGGTGACCGGATACTACTTGGAGAAGAAGAAGAAGAAAGAGAGAAAGCTTGCATCCCTTGGAGCTTGGTTGGTGTTATTCTTCATCCTTGGTGAAGCTTTTGTTTTGGCCGAACCTAGCAAGGAGGAGAAGAAGGTGGTTAGGTGGTTTCTCATCTTGGAAGATCGTTGCCCACACAACGTCCAAGGTTAGAAGAGGAATACGGTAGAAGATCAAGAGGTCTTTCTAAAATGTATAACTAGTAATTTTTCCTTTCCGCATCAT
The DNA here is from genome assembly GCF_018446385.1 of Zingiber officinale. Lineage (NCBI taxonomy): Eukaryota > Viridiplantae > Streptophyta > Magnoliopsida > Zingiberales > Zingiberaceae > Zingiber > Zingiber officinale. Next base: position 115,576,463 of record NC_055995.1, read on the forward strand.
ACTAGTTATTTTTAGAAATAATACCAAATACAAGAGGCTTACGATTCTAGTATTTCGAATTTATTTTTGATGTAGTGTTCTTATGTTTTCTTCTTTTCCTTGTGATTTGATTATTCCTTTCGGTTAACCTAAAGTTATTTTAGGAAATTAAATATTAGCTTTCCTTAAAAGGTTTTGTCTAGTCGGTGGTGGTTGTTCCCATATCCAAGAAGGTCATGTGCCTCGCCACGTCAGTACTGGGAACCAATTATGGAAATTAATATTTAATGGAATTAATAACTTAGGTGATTTGGATCGAACGTGTTAAGTTCCGCAGGAGATCCAAGTCTAAACCTAAAAGAACAAATAAATTAAGTTTTGGATCAAACGTATTAAGTTCCGCAGGCAATCCAAAATTTAATTTAAAAGAACACATGGTAGCTAGGAAAAGGTTCAGACCTTTGTACAAAATTTTTGTACAGTGGAACCTCTAGGTTTTCCGAATAGCAACCAACACCCCCTACACTTATGCTCCCCATTGAGCTAGGATTTTCACCACCACAAAGGTATTTTTAGGTTTTCCCAACTAAACTTTACTTCTCCCCCTTTGCCTAACATTAAAAAAGCTCCAATAGTATCCCAATTATCGAAAATTTGATCACCAAACTGACCCTAAACTCGTGTATTTATCCCCCTAGGATCTCATACACATATACGAGTTGACATGGTCAAAATCAGCATTGAAAAACAGTTTCAGGTTGGCATCAGTCGACTGCCTCTATTGAAATCAACATATAGAATCATTCTGTGTTCGATAAATATTGTTACTGGTCGATTAGTAACTGTACCAGTTGACTAGCACATTATTTTCAGCTTATCCTATATTTCTGACCCGATTTCAGAAATGCACCAATAATTTCACAAACATCCAAAAATCTATAAATTTTGTGGAGAGGTCTATTTTACCCATGTATACTTGGAAAAAATACATTACAAAATGTATCTATTACCAATCTCAAGATTGACACAAAATTCAAAACTAGCTAAATGGTTCAATTGAACATTGACCTAAAGTCCTAGTTTTGACTTCCTCTTGATGTATTTACTCATACTAAACCACAATACATCCCTAGCATTGGTTTATATGACATTTATACATCCAAAACTAATTATCATACAATATGACCCCCAATGTAATATTTCTTGCATGAAACACAATTCATGTGTGCCAAATCCTTAGGTTTGAGACTCAAGTCTGTCTCCAAACCACTTGGCACATACCATGACCCAACCTAGACTCCCAAGTAAAATCCACTTGAGATACATTGGTCATGGGTCCCAATTTGACTCTTTGAGCTCCCCCTAGAGCTCTTAGCCTTATCCACCTTCCTAGGTAACTTATCCACAATTGCTAGGTCACATCAGTACACCTCCAGTGACACTTGGCCTACAAACCTAAGTTTCTTAACCTTGGACACTTTATCCTTGGTTAATTTTTTTTACCATTAAATGACTTTCCTTTTCCATTTATTGGCTTCTCCTTGTTGTAGTCATATGCAACCCTAGCATAATACTTTCCCTTAGCATTAGAGACATTAAATCGATATCCTAGACCTGATCTATCATTATTGGGTTTTTGGCTACCCAACATCATACTTAAATCCTTAGATCCAACATTGAATCATTCTAGCATTTTCTCCAACTTATCAAGCTTTGCCTTCAAAGCTTGATTTTCCCTTTCTAGGTTCCTAAACCTAGAGTCAACATGTCAAACTTGGACATTCCTAGACCTACCCTTTCTAGGCATGTGTCTCCCCTTCTTGGGATTAATACCTTGGGTTTTTTTAGGTCTACCATTTCTAGATTTTTCATGAATGATTCTCCTAGGATTATGATCTACAATTACCCTATTTCTATCATGATATCTAAAGCCAACATTTTTCATGGGAAAATAATGAAAATTATTCTTAGCATGAATGGGAGTATAAGAATGTAATTCAAATTTAAACTAAGATTTACCTTACCTTTTACCTTTAGAGCTCCCCTCGACTCGAGCTCTTCTACTTCTTCTTCCTCTCTTATTTTTTCAATTGCTTTAGTTTCTTGATATCTCCCTTCTTGGGACATTTGGTGTGGTAGTGGCCCTTCTCTCCACACGTGAAGCACACAACGCACATTCTTCTCTTTTGGGCTTCTTCATTCAAATTAACTTGAATGAGTTTAGGAGTTACCTTCTTCTTACCCATTGGACACCTACTCTTGTAGTGTCCCTTCTGATTGCACCCGGAGCAAATTATGTGGTCCTTTGACTTCACTTTGGTGGAGGTACTTGCTAGGTTGACCACTTCCAAGACCTCTTCTGTTGGAGTGTATACTAAAAGCCTAGCTTTTGTATAAACATTTATAATAATCACATTGGTCAAGTGTCTACATTTATATATACCAAATGTAGATGTTCAATTAATTTATATTGTAGATAACATAGTGTGTGGTGTCACACACAGAAGATTGTGTTATCGGTTTTTTTATAAATTAAAAACAGTAGCTCACGACCAAGATGGAAAGGAACAAACCATTGGAAGGTCGTAGTGTAATTAGGTATTAGTTTATCTTAACTATATAATTATACTAGTACACTTAGAGTGTATTGAGCATGACCATTTAGAGGTCGTTTCTTTTATACTGACTTTATAAAGGAACAAATACCTCAGTTATTATGGAAGTGTGTGCTCTTAATCCTAATATAATAATAAGCACATATATTTGATATTTATTTCTTTAATTTATCAATGGGTGAGATTTAGTTCGATAAATCAATAAGCCTAATAAGTTGGGAAATGATATCACTTATAGTGTGTGTTATTGATTATAGAAGGAAACTGTGTCCTAGTGATCTAGAATGATAATGTTCCCAAGAGGAGCTCATAAGAATTGTCATGTTAAACCTTGCAGGTGGACTTAGTCCAACATGACGATAAGGTTGAGTGGTACTACTCTTGGACTAAGATATTAATTAAATGAGTTGTCAGTAACTCACTTAATTAGTGGGCATTCGACATCTTAAACACAGGGAGACTAACACACTCATAATAAGAAGGAGCCCAAAAATATAATTTGGGATTGGTGCGGTAGTTCAATAATAGTTCTTTAGTGGAATGAATTATTATTGATGGAATTAAGTTGTGTATTCGGGGCGAACACGGGAAGCTTAATTCCATCGGGAGACCAAAACCAATTCCTCCTCTCGGTCCCTATCCTAGCCTCTTGTATATAGAAATTTATACCCACCACATACCCACCTGCTTACCCAACCTATAGGGGTCGGCCAAGCTAACTTGGAACCCTAGCTAGGGCCGGCCAAGACCCAAAGGTTGAGCCAAGTTGGTGGTCGGCCAATGCTTGGAGTCCAAGCATGATGTGGCCGGCCACATCATATTAAAAAGGATTTTATTTATAAATTTTTTCTTATGTAGATTCCATGGTTTTAAAAGAGAGTTTAAAATTTAAATCTTTCCTTTTATAGCTTTCTACAAAAGTTTAAGAAAAGATTTAAAATCTTTCCTTATTTGTAGATTAAAAGGTGGATTTTAAATTTTAAGAAAATTTTCCTTTTTAACCATGTTCATGATTTAAAAGAGAGTTTAAAAATTAAATATTCTCTTTTATAAGTTTCTAAAAAAGATTAAGAAAAGATTTGATATCTTTCCTTATTTGTAAATTGAAAGAGATTTTAATTTTTAGAGATAACTTTCTTTTTATCCACATGTTTAAAAGAAAGTTTTAATTTATAAAATTTTCTTTTTATAATCCACCATGAAGGGAAAAATTATTGAAGAATTTTTTTTATAAAATTTCCGGAAATAAATTAGGAAGTTTTAATTCTTGTGTGAATTAAAATTTCCTTGATTTGGGAATTGTAGGTGGCCGACCATTGATATTAAGAAAAGAAAATTATTTTTAATTAAATAATTTTTTATTTTTCATGGCAAAGGAATTAAGGAAGTTTTTATTAAAATTTCCTTATTTACCAAGACCAAGGATTATAAAAGAGGGGGTAGAGGTGCCTTCATGGCTAACGACTCTATTCTTTTCTTCCTCTCTTTTCCTCCTTGCTGTGGACGACCCTAGGGTCTCCTCTTCTCCTTCTTTTCTCTTCCTCCTTTGTAGCCGGCGGCATCAACTTAAGGGAAGTCCATGGTGGCCGGTTCTAGCTAGGAGAAGAAGGAGAGAAAGAAGGCTTCGTTTCTAGCATCCCTTGGAGCTTGGTGGTGGTAGTCGAATCTTTACTTCTCATGGAGAATTAATGGTGGCCGAATCTAGCTTGGAGAAGAAGGAGCTTGGTGGTTCTCGTCTCGGAAGATCGTTGCCCACACAACGTCCGAGATAAGAAGAGGAATACGGTAGAAGATCAAGAGGTTATTTTTGCTTACAAAGAAAGGTATAACTAGTAATTATTTTCCGCATCATACTAGTTTTCTTTGTATAGTTATTTATGGAAATATCAAACATAAGAGGCATATGATTATAGAGTTTTTGAATAGTTATTTCGAGTTTGTGTTTTTTTCTTTTTCGAATTTGTGATTTGATTGTTCTTTTTGGTTAACCTAGAGTTATTTAAGGAAATAAATATTAGCTTTCCTTAAAAGGCTTTGCCTAGGCGGTGGTGGTTGCTCCCATATCCAAGAAGGTCATGTGCCTCGCCATGCAGTCCTGAAAGCCAATTTTGGAAATTAATATTTATGGAATTAATAACTTAGGTAGATTTGAATCAATAGTGTTAAGTTTCGCTTGCGATTCAAATCTAAACCATTAAGAACAGATAAGTTAAATTTGGAATCAATGATATTAAGTTCCGCCTGCGATTCCTAATTTAACTTCTAAAGAACACAATAGGTTATTTAAGGAAAGGTTCGATACTTGTACAAAAAAATTTTGTACAGTGGAACCGGTATGTTTTCCTAGGACTAACCAACATCTTCTTCATCCTCTTCACTTGTCTTGGATTATTCTTCAATTCTTGAGGATGTAGATGATGCCTCATCTTCCTCATCCACACTTGTGGATGACCTTTCTTCATCCTTTTCCTCCTCCGATTTGAGCATGGCTCAACTTCCAGTTGCTCTACCTCCTCTCCTTGAGCAATTGAACCCATCTCCTTGGACTCTTCTTCTTCTTGTATAGGAAAAAGCTCTTCTCCTAGAACTTTTTTTTTTACCTTGTTCCACAACTCATAAGCGTTCTTATATTCACCTACATGACTCATCATGTTAGAAGATAAAATTTTAATCAATATTGATATTACCATATCGTTTGCCTTTGATCGTGAGGTTTGCTCCTTCGTCCAATGTTATGGTCGGAGCTTCTTCCCTTTCTTGTCCTTAGGGACTTCAAATGGCTCTTCCACCACCATCGTTGTGTCCCAATCCGTCTCGAAGAAGTTATTCATCTTTACCATCCAAAAGGTGATGTCTCATAAGCTTCCTCTTTCAAATTTCAGCGGATCAATCAAGCCAGTCATCAAAGCCCGGTAGACCAAGCAATAGATGTAGCTCGCCACGACTTCCATGTTGTTCACTTTCTTCCAAATCTCAATCAGAAATAGCACTGATTCTCGGAACCCACCATGAATTGATCAAAACCTCTAGTCTTGATCTCAAGTTGTCGCCAACTTGCCATGTATCGTTACGCCATTGGGTGGAGGCGAAGCTGATCCAATGGAGGAAACTCATCGAGATGGCGATGAAGGACGAGGCTTAGAGATTACAATTTGTTAGTGAAAAATAAAGCACTTCAGAATTTTTTTTAGATGGAGAATAGGGGATACCATGGAAAAGAGAATGGGAAGGAATATGCGATTTGGTCAATTCAAAAGGGTGTGTTTTGGGTAATACTCAAAACTAAGTGCGCGGTTTAGTAAAATGCTTTTAAATATTTTTGTTCAAAAATGATTAAAAAGTATTAAAAATTTGAAAAATAAGAGCATGAAGAGATTAAGATATTACTAAAAGTAATTATTTTCATCTAATCTGAATCTAAGGCTTTCATCAAACACATTTAGCTAAGGGTCATCAAATACTTTCAGCAAAAAATGTTTAATGATCATTCCAAATCTAAAAAAAAATATGGATGAACTTAGAGGACACTATGGATCGACTTGCTAATTTGAGAGTGTTGGATATAAGTGAATGGAAAAAAGGTGGAGATAAAAGAGGTTCCATTGTGAATGAACTTTTAGTCCCACATTAAAAATTTTAAAGCAATTTTATTGATTTACATTGTATCACAAGTATGGTAGTTGTTTACAAAAGCATGGAGAGAAACTCTTTCACCATTAGTACAGTGACCAAGGTATGGGGGAAGGCATACTCGGATGCGTCTGTAGGTCCCTTTGAAGGCCGGCAAGAGGGGAGGGGTGAATTGCCCTACAAAATAAAACCAACAACCCTTCTCGGATATTCAACTAACTTAAAAGAACTTGTAATTAAAAAGGCATAGACTAATTAAAACAGAAAGTAGACACAGAGGAATTACTTGGTTTGCAATCAGAGGATTGCTAATCCAAGGCAAAGAAGGCGCACTAATTGATTCTCCTCTGGGAGTACAGCGTTGAAAGCACATAAAGAAATAACACAAATGAAAGCACTCTGGATTACAAGTAGTTCGTTCTTTTAAGCTTCCGGACCAAGGCTATATTTATAGTCTTGGTCGCCGAGCGCCGGAAGGGTTCCGGGCGCCCCGGTCGGTTCCAAGCGCCCGGAATGGTTCCGGGCGGCCGGAGCCCTAAGGTCAACATAAGTTGACTTTTCGACTCCGATTCAGCTCGTCTCGATCCAGGTCTTGTTCGCTCCGCCTCCGCTAGCTTGGGTGATCTCGGCCTTCGGAATAGGCTCACCCAACCCATGTTCCGGCCTTCTCCTCGAGCGCCTTCCTTCCCGTCCCTCGAGCCGCGCACGCTCTTCTCGCCCACCGTGTACTCTTCCACGGACACCTGTCCCTGACGCACCGAGCCGTCGGCTCTCTCCTGTTCCGTCCTTCTCGCTAGCCGCGTCTTCCGCTCGACTTCCTGTGTTCCTAAGCTCCTGCACACTTAGACACAAGGGTTAAACAAACGCAGGACCTAACTTAGCTTGTTTGATCACATCAAAACACCTTGGGGTTCCAACAATCTCTCCCTTTTTGATGTGAGCAACCCAAGTTAAGTTAGGGTAACCATATGCAATAAAAACGATTTATATTCCAATAAGTCCAAATATTTTTCAATTGAAAAATTATAGTACCTCCCCCTAGACTTAACATACTTCTCCCCCTTTGATCACATAAAAATTGGGGTTAATGTAAAACATTTAAGTAAAACATTTTAAGTTTTGAAACTTATCTCAACATTAAAAAAAATTTCTAATTAAAAAAAATTCTAAGTTAATATTCATAAGAAACAATTCTAAGTCAATTTTAAGAAAAATTATAAGGCAAAAAAAAAATTCTAAGATAACTTAAAACAAAATTCTAAGTCAATTTTCATAAAAATTTCTAAGATAATAAAAAAATTTCTAAGTTAAGAAAATTTTAAATTTTTTCTAACATAAATTGAATAACTCTTTTAAAGCATTAAGTAATTTAAATTAATGCTTTTTCAGTTAGTCAATTAAACTCTTCATTTCGATACTTGGCTCCAGGTCGTGGCGAGGCACTAGGCCTTCTTGGTTATTGGAGCAACAACCACTTCCTTAGACAAAGCCTCATAAAGAAATTAGTTGTCTAATTTCCTTGTTGAAAATGCTAAGTCTGATTTTAATTTTAAATTAAATAGGTTTTTGGAACCCAATAGAGGTTCCTACCTACAGGATTAACCAAGTATTTCCTAGGTATATAGATTTTTGATATATTTCTAATTTGACTTTGATGAAATCTATAATACCAATTTAAACCTCTATAATTTATAAAAGTAGAAATATTTGAACCATTAGATTTTTTCAATCTTTTTATTTCTTCTTTTAGTTTTTCATTTTCAATTTTCAATTTTTCAAAATCCTCTATGAGACATGATTTTGCCAAAATTCTCTTTGTTTCTAAAATTTCATTTTCTAATTTGGCATTTTTATTTTCTAATTTATACATGGATTTAGTCATAGCTTTGATACCAAAGTAAAGTTCATCAGGGGGTAAGAGGCATACCTCACTTACCATATCAGACTTGAAGCCTGAATCTCCCCTTGCTTCACTACTTCCATCTGAGGTCGCTCCCCCTTCATCGATGCTGGGTTCTGATGTACTTTGTCCTTCGTGGCTTGCCATCAGTGCAATCCCCGCATATTCTTGAGCTTCTGATTCAGATGAAGAAGTGTCATCCTAAGTTGCTTTTAGGTTGTGTTTCTTGGGTGTCTTCATTTTGACCTTCTTGAGTTCTGGGCAGTCTTCCCTTAGGTGTCCCTCCTTCTGACACTGGTAGCACCGCACCTTTCTTCTACCTTTTTGATTCTTTTTATTCTGCATTTTAAATTTATTAGATCTAAAAAACTTTTTAAAGTTTCTTACCATGTACGCTTCTTGATCGTCTTCAGAGTCTGACTCGGGTTCATCCTTATTGGTTGCGTTCAGCGCCATAGTCTGGGTTGTGTCCTTTGATATCTCTGCACATCTAGCTTCGTGTAATTCAAGGGTAGAAAACAACTCTTCTAAAGTACTTACCTCCAGGTCTTTTGAGATGTAGTAAGCATCGACGATTGATATCCACTCCGGAGTTCTTGGAAACACGTTGAGCGCGTAGCGTATAGTGTCCCGGTTTGTTACCGTTTCACCAAGGTTTTCGAGACCAGTAACTAGTTCTTTTACCTTTGCATGTAGACCGGCTACTTTCTCACCTTTCTCCAGACGGATGTTCATCAGTTTGTTGCGGAGGATGTCCCTTCTAGCGAGCTTTGCTTCAGACGTTCCTTCGTGGAGTTCCAAGAACTTCTCCCAAAGTTCTTTAGCAGATGCATAGTTTCCGATGCGGTTGACCTCTTGAAGCGGTAACACGCTCAGCAGGTGATGTTCCGCACGGCTGTTTGCTACCGACTCATTCTGCTCCTTCTTTGTCCAATCGCTCTCTTCTTTTTCTTTTCCATCTTTATCTATTGGAGCTACAAAACCATATTTCATAATAAACCGAATTTCAAAATCTGTTTTTAGGAATACCTCCATACGACGCTTCCAGTCTGCGAAGTTCCCCTCGAATTTTGGTGGGACGATGCTTGGTCCGGCCATCTTGTTGCTTCGATCGGCGGTTAGTCCTCCTGAAGCGCGCCTTGCTCTGATACCACTTGTAGGTCCCTTTGGAGGCCGGCAAGAGGGGAGGGGTGAATTGCCCTACAAAATAAAACCAACAACCCTTCTCGGATATTCAACTAACTTAAAAGAACTTGTAATTAAAAAGGCAGAGACTAATTAAAACAGAAAGTAGACACAGAGGAATTACTTGGTTTGCAATCAGAGGATTGCTAATCCAAGGCAAAGAATGCGCACTAATTGATTCTCCTCTGGGCGGAGTAGCCTCTTACAGCGTTGAAAGCACAGAAAGAAATAACACAAATGAAAGCACTGGATTACAAGTAGTTCGTTCTTTTTAAGCTTCGGACCAAGGCTATATTTATAGTCTTGGTCCGGGCGCCTGGAAGGATTCCGGGCGCCCTAGGGGGATAAATTTTATCCCCCAACGGTCGGATCGAGTCAAAACTCGATCCTGTTGAAAAGTCAATTTCGGGCGCCCCGGTCGCTTCCGAGCGCCCGGACTGGTTCCGGGCGCACGGAGCCCTAAGGTCAACATAAGTTGACTTTTCGACTCCAGTTCAACTCGTCTCAGTTCGGCTCGTCTTGGTCCGGGTCTGTTCGCTCCGGCTCCGCTAGCTTGGGTGATCTCGGCCTTCCGGAATAGGGCTCACCCGAACCCATGTTCCGGCCTTCTGCTCGAGCAGCCTTCCTTCCCGGTTTCTCGTCCCTCGAGCGCCGCGCACGCTCTTCTCGTCCATCGGTGTACTCTTCCGCGGACACCTCGTCCCTCGGACGCACCGAGTCCGTCAGCTCTCTCCCCTTGCCGTCCTTCTCACTAGCCGCGTCTTCCGCTCGACTTCCTGTGTTCCTAAGCTCCTGCACACTTAGACACAAAGGTTAAACAAACGCAGGACCTAACTTAGCTTGTTTGATCACATCAAAACACCTTGGGGTTCCAACAGCGTCAAGTTTTGACCCCATGACCTAATGTCGTAACACCCCATGCCTTAACTACTGAACTGCCCAGAGGGGACATCTACTTCGGATTTGAGCTCCTATATAAAGATGTTGTGACCATGAGACAGATACACACAACGAAAAGCAGAAAGAAAACTCCATCCACTTTGTTCCCCTAGTTTTTTGTCTCTCTGTCATGCATCTTTTGCTCGATAGATTACTTGTGATAGCCTTTGAGTATTATCTCAGTTCGCTACGATCACCAGTGCTTGGTGGAGATTCATGATTTACTATTATATCCTAGAAATTAGATGACCCACGATAACCTCAAAGCACAGTCGAAGGTGGAGCGAATTTATTTTAAGAAAATTGTATCATACCTAGGCCTCAACATTATCTTTTTAGACTCGGTAGGGGCATTTAGCTGACTGGGGCTCGACATCTCTGTGACTCGACATCGTTTTGTTGGTACAAGAACCACCAGATGATCGAACCTAAGTTTGATTATGACAAAGGGTTAAAAGTTAAGGTTTCTTATTGTTCTAATATATTTGATTGAGTGTGCAAGAAAGTCCTAAGTGATCTTAGGCAAGGTGAAAGTCCTAGTTGAGGCTAGACAAAGGAAGTCCTAGTGGATACTAGATAGATGAAAAGTCTTAGCTGTAGTTAGGTAACGAAGTCTTGATCTAGGGGACTGGGCAAAGTCTTAGAAGGTCAAGGATGTCGGGCAAAATCTTAGGGTCGGGGACACTAGGTGGAAGTCCTAGGAGCCGCAGACACCAGGCAGAAGACTAGACAGGTTGGGGTTTGGATGTCCAACGGAAAGTCCTGAAGTCTCGGATGCTGAGCAAAAGTCCAGACTGTCTGGAAGACCGGTCTGGCAAAAGCTAAACTCTTCTGAGAGTAGTAGGTGAGAACGCGTTCGCTGAAGAGAAAATAGTAGGTGTCGGTCCGACCTAGAGTTTCAACAAAACTCAAAATCAGAATTGGACAGTCCGGAAGCTGTCAAAACTTATTCTTTATATATATTGTTGCCTGGACTAACTTTCTTTTACAGGAAAGACAAAGTTGGAAGGTGGTCAGGGGGCCCAGAGTTGCTCTAGGTGCCTAGGCAAGCTTCGATGAGGAAGCACCCCCGGAAGGGTGCCTAACCAGGCACCCGGGCAGTCTGAGTGCCCGGAGTTGTTCCAGGCACCCGGACAGGCGAAAACTCATCATCACGCTGAGCTGGAGCGTAATGACTGGCCGACCCACGTCAACGATCCAGGTGCCCGGAGAAGGTCCAAGCTCTTGGACGTGGATAAACTTCTAGGATGAAGTTTCGACGAGAGCTCGCTATGTCAGTACAATCCAGGCACTTGGAAGGGGATCCAGGCGCTCGAACGGGGCTATAAATGGAGGGTTTAACCAGCAACTTTAGAACATTAATTCAAAGAAGTTTCTCTCCTACGCGTTATCCAGAAAATGCTTCTATAATGCCCAAATGCTGCTCCAACAACCATAGGCTTGTAACTTTAGATCTTTAAAAGTTGTCAATATAATTTTGTTTGCTATTTCTAAATCAGTGTAGTTCTTATACTCAATTATTGTAAGGTTTTTTGAACTATTAGTGGATTGCCTATTGAAAGCACTCAATGAGTGTTTATCTTAAAGTAGAAGTCATCACAGGCTCCAAACAAAGTAAAACCAACTTGTGTCATTATTTTCTTTACTTGTTTTTAATTCCGCTATGTTTACTTGATCGTGTTTTCCAAAAATTAAAAAAGTCACGAGCGCTATTCACATCCCCCTCTAGCGTTTTCGATCCTACACGTTCTACACTTAGACTCGAGATTACTTCCCAAGTACTTGGCATCTTTCTTTCCCAACTCAGCGATTTGCTAGGGTGACTTTCATCCTGACTCAGCAGGCGGTAGCACTCAAAAATCCACTTGGGATTACTTTCTTGAGCACCTGATCTCTACACCCGAGTACTTGGCACACGGGCAATACTCAACCGTTGACGTCTCTCCCAACTTAGCATTCAAACTACTCGGCGACGTGGTACTCAGGAGAACTCAACTACAACCAGAGAAGTGTCACTCGTACAAGGGCAACCCAGTTGGTCGCCCTAACATTCAAGGCTGATAGTTTGAGATTATCAACTCAAATCGCTCAACAGGTAAATTGAAGTTGAATTTGGTGGTTCTCGTAAAACCTAAGCCGCATGAATTCTAGACAATCAAAGTAAGAATTCGAATAGAGAAAACAAGAACATATGAGCATGGATCTTTGTTTCATCGAGAACACGATATAAGGAAATAAATACTGTAATTACAAAGAACCTGAATGTAGCGGAATCATCATGGTTCTTCATGCAGAGCTCGTCGATCCAACAATCCTGCGAAAGAAAAAGGAGGAGAAGAAGGTTAGCTTTCCGGAGGAGTTAGGGTTGACGACGCCAGATTCTCTTCGTCAATGGGGAACGAAGAGACGTCTCAAGATTATCCTAATCCTCTGGGGACCAAACCATTATATAATGCGCATCTATTATCAGCCCATCGATGATAATAGATGTGGGACTATAAATCCATATATACTAAACATCTATTATCAGCAAATAGATGATAATAGATGCGGGACTATAGGTTCTACACATATGAGATCCACATCCAATAACCCCGAAACCCACTAGACATAAGTTATATCACTTTAAAGGGTTCGGATCGTATTCATGTGTGCAACTTACAAATAAACCCACCAAATAGGGATAATTATATCCAACAATCTCTCACTTGGGCTATATGTGAGTTGTATGTGAAATATAAGTAAAACTTTAGTTGATATCAAACTTTATTAGTATAAAATACCCCTATAAACAATCTGGTCCATTAATTTTATTGGTATAGGACTAAAGAGGTCATAACTACTGTATATGATCGTAACAAGCCCCAACAGTAATCACAATACCAATATCATTAATGACATAGATCAAGATGTGGATGTGTAGAGTGAAAATTACATGAAATGTGATCAATACATGTCAATTTCCAACTGGTCCTAAGATGACCTCAAAAGAGGTCAGATCATATTTTTAAAATACTTTATAAACTGCAATAGCAAATCATGATCAACTTTATGATTCCAAAAAAAATCTTTATCATATTTACAAACACCAAATGTTAAACAGTAATAGTAAATGATGATATCACAGTCAGAGTGTCAAACAAACATATAAATTCCCATTAGTGTTTTGAACTTTAATTACGTACAATAATCAAAACAAAATGTTTGTCTTTATTATCAAATATAGAGCAATAAGATAAATATAGACTCCCACTAGAAGAGTTCTTCTTCCATAAGAAGGACTCACATATCCACAACATACGCATGAAACACCTTAGGCACCAAGCCTTTGGTGAGTGGATCAGCCAACATGGAATCTGTGCTGATGTGCTCTACCATAATCTGACAACTTTAAACTCTTTCTTTAACCGCTAGAAACTTGATGTCGATATATTTAGACTTCGACGAACTATGATTGTTCTTGGCATAAAGTTCTGCGGTCTTGTTATCACAGTAGATCCTTAGTGGCCTGTCAATACCATCAACAATCTGTAATGCTGTGATGAAGTTCTGCAGTCAAATCCTGTGATTGGATGCTTCGTAGTATGCTACTAACTCTGCCTCCATAGTAGAAGTAGCTACTAACGTCTGTTTGACGCTCCTCCAAGATATAGCCCCTCCAGTAAGCATGAAGATATAGCCCGAAGTAGATTTTCTGCTATCCAAGAATCCAGCAAAATCGGAGTATGAATATCCAATCACCTCCAGATGATCTGATCTCTGATACGTGAGCATATGTCCTTTGGTTCTTTGCAAATACCGCATCACTCTCTTTACCACTTTCCAGTGTGACGATCCTGGGTTACTAACAAATATGCCTAACATCCCCACTATAAATGTTATATCTGGTCGAGTACAAACTTGTGCATACATGAGACTTCCCACTGCTGACGCATATAGGAATTGCTCCATCTCCTTTATTTCAATTTCAAGCCGTGGATACTACTGCAAGCTGAACTTGTCACCTCTTGACACAGGTGTGTCACCGGGTGTACAATTCTGCATACCATACCTTATAAGTACCTTTTCAATATAGGCCTATTGTGAAAGTCCAAGAATACCTTTTGAACGATCACGATATATCTATATGCCTAAAACAAAGGATGTTTTACCAAGATCTTTCATTTCAAAATTACCAGATAGAAATGACTTGGTTTGATGCAGCATACCCTTATTATTGCTCGCAAGCAATATATCGTCCACATACAAAACAAGTATAACAAACTTGCTCCCACTGAACTTGATATATATGCACTGATCAACAGGTTTCTCTTTAAATCTAAATGAGATAATCACTTGATCAAATTTTCGGTACCACAGACGGGATGCCTGTTTTAAACCATAAATGAATTTCTTTAATTTACATACTAGGTGCTTTGAGTCGTTAGACTCAAAGTTCTCTGGTTACACCATATATATAGACTCCTCTATGTTTCCATTGAGGAATGCAGTCTTTACATCCATTTGATGTAGCTCCAAATCATAATGAGCTACAAGTGTCATGATTGCCCTAAGGGAGTCTTTCATCGACACAGGTGAGAAAGTCTCCTTGTAATCAATGTCTTCTTTCTGAGTGAATCCCTTGGCAACAAGACGAGCTTTATACTTTTCGACATTACCCCTTGAATCCCGCTTGGTTTTAAATATCCATTTACAACCAACGGGCTTCTTTCCTTCAGACAATTCGACAAGTTCCCAAACGTCATTGTCCGCCATATACTTCAACTCTTCTTGCATAACGTTAATCTACCTTTCAGGATCAGAGCATTGTTTGACTTCTTGGAAAGATGTAGGATCACCTTCCAACCCTATGTCAAAGTCATGCTCTTGGAGATAAACATAATCACGAGAATTCGTGCTTCTCCGTTCCCTTGTGGATCGCCTTAAAGGCACTTGTATTTGAAGTGGTTGAGGTACTTGCTCATCAATATGAGGCAATACTTCAATTTCAGTGGCAGGTTCCTCCAATTACATTGGAGATGTCTTGGGAATATCTTGGTTCACTACGCTTATTGGATGTGTGATACCCATAATGTGCGGTATGGTAACCATACCGCTACTGATCGCACTAGTAGTAACCACAGGAGGATTGTCATCGCATTCCTCAAAAGATATTTCCCTAATTTTATAACTCCCACTGTCCTCAATGAACTTGGCATTTCCTGTTTCGAAGAAGGATCTATTAGAGGGATCATAAAATTTATATCCTCTTGACTTTTCAGAGTATCATACAAAATTACAGCTAACCCTTCTTGAGTCCAGTTTCCTTTCATTAGGCTTATAAGTCCTAGCTTCAGCTGGATAACCCCAAACGTGTAAGTGCCTAATGCTAGGCTTCTTACTCATCCACATATCGAATGGGGTTTTTGTTACTGCTTTACTAGGTACTCTATTAAGTAAATAAACTGCAGTCTTGAGTGCTTCATCCCACAAGGACTCTGGTTTAGAAGTGAAAGTCATCATACTTCTTACCATGTTTTTTAGGGTTCGATTGCGATGCTCAGCTACACCATTCTGACTGGGTGTACCAGGCATAGTATATTGAGGCACAATTCCACACTCAGCAAGGTAATTCGTAAAAGGTCCTGGATGTTGTTCACCTGATCCATCATATCGACTGTAATATTCACCTCCACGGTCGGATTGGACAACTTTAATTTTCTTACTTAGTTGAAGTTCAAGTTCGGCTTTGAAAATTTTGAATATGTCCAAAGATTGCGATTTCTCATGAATAAGGTACAGATAGCTAAATATGGAATAGTCATCTATGAAGCTAATAAAATATGTGTGTCCATTCCAAGATGCCTTAAGGAATAACCCACAAATATCCGTATGTATTAGCTCCAAAACATCACTACAACGGCTAGCCCCCTTATTCCTTTTGTTAGTGGTCTTCCCCTTGATACACTCTATGCAGACATCAAAGTCTGACATATCAAGGGAATCGAGAATTCCATGTGACATTAACATTTCTAGGCGTTGTTTGGATATATGTCCTAAACGCCTATGCCACAACATGGAAGAATTCTCATTAGTCAATTTACGTTTTGTACCTATACTATGCATTATCACATTGACAACTGTAGGAGTAAGGTGTTCAATTTATAAAGCTTATCAACCAAGGAACTATTGCCAACCAACACTGAATTAAAGAGAATACTGAAAATTCCATTTCTGAATGAACAAGAATAACCTGATTTGTCCAAATAAGAAATTGAAATTAAATTTCGTCGAAAAGACGGTACAATAAATGTATTTTCTAAATCCAGAAAGATATTGGTTCCTAAACAAAGCCTAAAAACACCAATCGACTCGACTTTAACCTTCTTTCCATTTCCTGTATAGATGTATCTTTCACCATCAAGCGGAAGTCGGCTCCTGAGACAACCCTGCATAGTGACACTTATGTGAGTAGTAGCACCGGTATCTATCCACCAAGTGTCAGTGGGTACAATAACTAGATTGACTTCCGAACTAACAAAGTTGAAAAGTTAACCTTTCTTTACACGCCAATTAGCGTACTTGAGGCAGTCTTTCTTCATATGACCTTTCTTCTTGCAAAAGAAACAAGTAGATTCCTTATCTTGCTTCTTGTGCTTCTTATGACCATTGCCTCCTGAATCTGCAATTTATTTTCTTTTTCCTTTCTTATTGATCCTCTTTCGTTTCTTGCTCGTACTTTGAGAACCAAATGTTAAGTGAGCACTCTCAGATGTCTCAATCTTTAGTCTCTTCCCCTCTTGCACGCATTGGGCAATAAGCTCATTCAATGTCCACTTTTCCTTTTGAGTATTATATGATATCTTAAAAGGAGTGAACCGTGCAGGCAGAGACATCAAGACGAAATGCACTAACATACCCTCAGACATATCGAGTTTTAGTGCTTTCAGACTTATCGTTATATTGGACATCTCCATAATGGACTCCCTTATGTTTCCTTTACCATTATACCGCATGGTTACCAACTTCGTAAGAAGCGTGGTAGTCTTGACCTTTGCATTTGAGGTGAATTGGTCTGCTAATTGGTCCAAGAAACTCTTAGCATCTCCTCCCTCTATTATTGAGCCCTTTATTGGTGCCGGTATGAAAAGCTTCATGATACTTAGACACATACGATTTGATTTCTCCCACAGCTGAAATTCAGCCCTTTGCTCTATAGTGCTAGCACTGGTCAAAGGTGTGGGGCGATCATTCCTTAATGCATAATCTAAGTCCATGTAGCCTAAGACTATGGTTACGTATTCTTTTCATTCAGTAAAATTCGAACCAGTTAGTGTTGGGTTGTTATTAATGCTGGCAGTTACAGATTGCACTGGAATTAAAGAGAGAAGTTTATTTAAGCTCACGATTTTACTAAAGCCAAGAACATATTAAGTAATATAAAATTATGCAAATAAAATAAAATTTTAAATGCATATAAATGAGTTCTTTATGAGATACCAAGTACAACATAATGTGTCTTCCTTTGGGCCGACACATTATTTGTTAGCGATACTCTCTAATATAACTCAAACTTTAATTGGTCGCACAATGTGCATTCCTTTGGGCCGACCCATTGTGCGCATAATATGATACTTTATATGAGTTATATTTTGGTCTATAGCTTACAACGACCTTAATCGGCTACATAATATGTCTTCCTTTGGGCCGACATATTGTGTGCATAATCTAAACAATGTAATATTTTGTTCTATAGTTGTAAGCTACCTTATGCATATATCTGGCATAAAAGTAACCTTCCTTTGGGCCGATTACTTTTAGCATAGATATACGTCTATCAACACAAAATGCACTAAACCTACCTAAGGTGCCTTCCTTTGGGCCGACACATTAGTTCAACTTAGTAGCACGTTGTGTAGATAGACTCAAGAAAATACTAGGAACCTAATTCGAACAGAAATTATTTAATCAGCCTTAACAATATGAAATTAGGTTTATTAATCGATTGATACCTTATGGTAGTCAATTGATAGATCCAATCAATTATCCCAATCGATCTGAAAACTTACTATATGTGACTACGTGATTGTATATAGAACCTTCCATAAGAATTTAAAATTTTTCTTTAGTTCTATAATTAAATAGTATTATTTCATGTTATTTAATCTTTTAATTATGCATGCATAAAAAGAATATTTAATGTATTCCTTTTATTACATGAAATTATTATTATTATTATTATTATTTTTTAAAAAACATTGTTTTTAATGAAACAGTTTATTACTGTTTCACGAAACCGTGTTTCATAAAAATCGATTTTTTTTTCGATACTGTTTTGTTAAAACAACAACCTTCATGGAAAGAAAAAAAACTTAATAAAAAATAATAATAATAATAACCTCAATCAATTAAAAAATAATTATAATCGATTAATGATTGACGTAGTCACGAATTTAAGGGAGATATAAATTAAGAAAAATTCTTAATCAATTATCATCGATTCTGTTCGATGTTTTAGACTTGGTAATATATTGGTCGACCAAACCAATCTATCAAACCATTACTACATAGAAGATCAAGCCTTTTCCTAGATTTTCTATACAAAAGATTTCGACGATCAAATAATTATATTATACTAGGAAAACTTAATCTAGCATACAAACAATAAATCGACGAAAAATTCAAACTTTATAGCCAATGAAAACGATGAAACAAAAACTTGGCTTTGATACCAATTGATTGTTCTCGTAAAATCTAAACCGCATGAATTCTAGACAATCAAAGTAAGAATTCAAATAGAAAAAACAAGAACATATGAGCATGAATCTTCGTTTCATCGAGAACACGACATAAGGAAATAAATACTGTAATTACGAAGAACCTGAATGCAGTGGAATCGTCATGGTTCTTCGTGCAGAGCTCGTCGATCCAACAATCCTGCGGAAGAAGAAGGAGGAGAAGAAGGTTGGCCTTCCGAAGGAGTAAGGGTTGACGGCACCGGATTCTCTTCGTGAATGGGGAACGAAGAGACGTCTCAAGATTACCTTAATTCTTAGGGGACCAACCCATTATATAGTGCACATCTATTATCAATGATGATAGATGTGGGACTACAAATCCATATATACTAAACATCTATTATCAGCAAATAGATGATAATAAATGCGAGACTATAGGTTCTATACATATGAGATTCACATCCAATTACCCAAAACCCACTAGACATAAGTTAGATCACTTTAAAAGTTTCGGATCGTATTCACATATGCAACTTACAATATCCAACAAAATTTATATTTTTAATTTAGTAAATTTCCTTGTAACTCCGATGATAAGATTGTCTAACAAAAAGAAATCTAAATTCTCGAGGATCATTAAATTCTTTTGGCAAAAAAAAATTTGATGACCCTTAAAGGTTCAAATTTTCTTTCAAGAAAAAACATATGAACAAACTACGGGAGTTAAGTATTTTACGAGAATAAGAGTTGATTAGATAAATACTCTTACCTGCAAAGATTTTATCCAAAATCTCTTTATTAAGACATAGTCAATTAAAGTAAGGGTGGTAATTGATAAGAGCATATGCAATGAAAGCTTCAATTGCTCATGTGACAGCGATGACGGAGCTTCCTTTCATAGTTGGAGAGAGCTCCTTCCCTCTTTTTTTTTTTTTTTTTTTTTTTTTTTTTTCCGTTAGAGACGACTTTGTTTAGAGAGTTGCTCTTTGTTCTTTCTTTTCAATTAAAATATTTTTTATATTAGTTTTTATTTTAAAAAATTAAAAACAAAGGAGTTATAAGAAAGTATGAAACACGTAAAAGAGTTATTAAGAGATTTTTTTTATAATAGGGAGAAAAGTAAAATTTTTTAATTTTGATATGACATTGTAGAAACTTGCATCATCTGAGATGCCCTAAGGGGCCAAGTTCGTACATTTAAAATTTGAAGACAATACAAGCAAAAATTACTCAAACAAGAAATTACTATAAAAAATTATAGAAAATATTTTTAGAATTTTTTTTGTTATGTATTTTTTAAAAAAATTACTATAATTTTCTGTTGCGCTAGATATTAAAACTCATTTGATTACAATATTTTTTTTTTTCCATTTTTCTAGAATTCCTTGGAGTTAAATATCTCACCAATTGAAGTGAAAAAGAGTTAAATTGTTCATTTTCTTTTTTTAGATTTTATTTTGTTTTTTTTCACAAAATGATGATATTACCTTATCACAAATCTCAATGAATCTTATCGACAAAATAATTTGCAAATAGAAAGTTTTAACAAAGCGTTTCAATCATCAAGATCAAGATCACGAATAGATACGACAAAAACAACACTGGACCTAGAAAAATCTGATCAATCAAACATTGTATCTCACGCAAGATCTATTATATACAAAACAAGATTCCTTTTATTTTATTTTTTTAAATATAATAATAAATAAATAATTAAGCCACGTCGACAAATTGATTGGGAGCGTAGAGAGTGGGTCCCACCCGGCCAGCCCAAGCTCTCCCTCCACGTGAGAGTGGCTCCCACCCGTCTCGTCGCGAGCCCACCAGGCGCCGACCGGTGGCGTGACGCCCGTACCCCCGTCGGACCCCGCCTTCTTGACTTCTCGTCCCAATCCGGCCGGATCAAAATGTTAGAGCGGTCGGGCCGTCCAGTCTGACCCGGAGTTGAACTGCACTGTGCAGGGAGCCGACACTGAAGCTGCATCCGTGGGAGGACTATAAATTCCCTCTCCTTCTACACGATCTCCCCCACCACCTTCTTCTTTCTTCTTCCTTTGCTCTTCATCAGTAGCTCCCATGGCTGCTGCGGTGAGTGTCCGCTAAAAATTATGATTCTCTTCAGCTGTCGCCTTATATGTTTGATTTGCAGGTTGAATCAGCTCCGGTAATCGGGGACCTGGTTGAGGAACCACCTGCTCCCCTCGGGGATGAGCCAGAGCCAGAGCCAGCGCCAGAAGCCGAGGCCGAAGAGGCTGCTGAGGAGGAGCCCAAAGGAGGAGGAGAAGAAGAAGTGGTGGCTGCAGCGGAAGCAGAGGAACCAGTAACAGAAGAGGCAGAGGCTGAGGCTGAGGCTGAGGTGGAGGCAGAAGCGGAGGCTCCGGTCGCCACGGAGCCTGAGGAGGAGCCCGCCGAAGACCCAGCCGCCGAGAGTGAACCGGCGGCAGCTGAGCCGGAGGCTGAGGAGGAAGCGCCGGACGAGGAGGCGGAGGCAGAGGAAGAGGCGGCGGCGCCGGCCGAGGAGGCTGCGGAGGCCAGTGATGAGTAGTAAGATGATCTGCGTCATGATCGACGGAATAAGAGTCTGTATTAAGCATGATAATTAATAGTTAATGGTAAGAATTAAAGTGTGTTTAGTGGTTCTGTTATTGGTTAATGTGAGTGTGTGCATGAATTGTTGATGGAGATTAGATATTTAATGTCTGTAATTAGTATTATTATAAAGAGTTTCTTTCTTAAATTTGTTGGTCGATGCTATGTCATTTTAATGCTATTAGATTTTAATATAATCATTATATACTAATTTTAAGTTAATTAAGAGATAGAATCAAATTCATTCTAAACGAATCTCTCATTATGATAATTTCTCCCACTTGATGATCTCCTTAATTAATTAATTGCATGACTTACATGTCCATTCATTTTCATCCTCTTATCAGACACTCATTGACAGAGACCTCATCCTTTATCCTCTCCCTAATTTAATGAATTCCATTTCACTTTGCAACTCAGCGCTTGTGAAAAGGATATGACTGAGGTTACGCAACAAGGAACAAGGAAGGATCTAAATAAATTAAATGGTTCTTGGAGTATTCGATAAAAATTTATTTGGGTTTATTTGATGAGACTCATTCAGATAAATAAATTAAATTCAAATTTTATAATACTCGATGATGTGATGATAAGAGGGAGGAAGCCCCACCTCGCTATCATAGTGAAAGTCAGTGTCATGATGGAGGTCAGAGTTAAGGTGATCAAATACCCCTATACCACTGGCTGATCGGATAGCACGCTCGCACGATCCGGATAATGAAGACCCGAGCTGACATCATAACAGCTCAGTGGGGTTCCGAGCTTCCGACGCTCAGAAAGACTTTTGCAAGGGCACGTCGAGGCGCTTTCCTGCTTGACAAGATAATACGCTCAGCCAAGCAGAAAGTAAGAGTCCAAGCCGAGCAGTTATCCTTCAAGCGGCTATCCCGCTCAGTCCAGTAAAAGACACCGCTAGTTGGATATTATCTTTTTGGGAGCATGCGCCGCTGACAAACGGCATGGTCGGCGGCTGATTCAGACAGAATATCGTACGGTAGAAGCTTCAACTGTCACTTCAGAGATATGCTCAGCTCGTTAAAGTATTGTGTCAGGGACACTTTACTAATACATCTTTTCAGGAAAAGCCCGTCGCAGGAGGCCGAGCGGCACAGGAGGACCCTGGAGCAACTTTCTATCTAGGGGTGGAACCGAGTGCCAACCGGCACGCATGGAGAGGCACCACCCGCGACCATACCTTTTTATCGGACATTGTTCCAAACACCCTCAGAGATAGCCCAAGCCAACCAAGAGCGAGGATCTTCTTCGGACGAAACGCCCGTTCGGGATGCAAATGCCTGGAGGATGACCGATCGCCGAACCCTCGATGGCTGCGATGGCGTCCTGGAAGCCCAGGGCTTTGTGGCAATAGGCTCCTGTGATAGCTCGACCACCGAAGGAGTCCGGTCGAAGGATATCTTGGGCGTGGTATCAGGATTGCGGAGGGATTCGAGGTGCCGACCTTGACCCTTTCGGCAGATCCCACTGCCGAAGCAGCAGAGCGCGAAGACTGTTTGGCGCCTCTTGCAACTTAACAACGGCTAGCCAGAGGAGCCTGAACTCTCCGATCGGACGATAGACACTTGCTCGGATGGTTGCTTCAAGCCGCCAGCAACCTCAACACTGGGAGCTCGGCTAGCTGCCCCTCCACTTGCCAAGGCGGGAGTCACTGCGCTCTCATCTTGAGAGTCGACCAAATGTAGGTCGCGGATCGCCAATTCTTCAATAACAACCACCTCAATCTCGGTGTTCTGAAGCTTATCAAGGCCGGACATCCGAGCACGCAGCATGACTTCGGCTGCAAAAGAAGCAAAAAAATCAGTTAGAATCAAAGGAAAGACGTACATGGAATCTCTTACCTAAGCTGGTCGGGAGGCCAGTGCGGATCTGACTCGGGCCAAAGATGTACAACACACCCTCAAGCAGCAACTTGTGGATGTCATACTTCTAGTTGACCAGCATGGATGCGGCATGAAGGTAGTCCGAGTGGTTCTTGTATTTCTTTAGATCGGGTTAAGGTGGTAAGCCGACCTGCCAGCGGGTCCGGAAGCTCGACCGTTTGGGGTGGCGTACAAAAAAGAAGTGTTGGCGACCGTTGGTGGTCGGCTGTCCGAGGGGTTGAATACCCCTACACAAATATAAAAGAGATACCCTTCTCGGACTTTTAAAATAATACTTGTATAAATAATTAAAGACTGAACTCAAAAGAAAAGAGACACCAGGGTTTACTTGGTTACAACCGGAGTGGTTATTAATCCAAGGAAGATGATCGCACTAAATTCTCCTTCAGGCGGAGAAGTCTCTTTTACAGCAGTGTAAGCACGGAAAGAAGGAAGTTAAACTAAACAATAGAAGCGCACAAGTGTTGAATATCAAATTGCTTGTTGAATTGAAAAGCTTTTGGACCATGGATGTATTTATAGCCTTCATCGAGGCGCCTGGAGGGTTCCAGGTGCCTGGAAGGGTATAAAATTGTATCCCCTTCGCAACGGATCGCGGTCAAACACGATCCGATCAAAAGTCGGGTTCCGGCCGCCTAGAATCGCTTCGGGTACTCGGACTGGTCCGGGAGCCCGGATTGGGTCCGGGCGCCCAGACCACTAAAGTCAACACAGTTGACTTTTTCTGGTCCGAGCCCTCTGCTCTGGTGCTGCTCACCTCGGTCCGGATCTTCCGCTCCGGCTCTACTCGGTTGGGTGATTTCGGCCAACCAAAATAAGACTCACCCGAACCCAATTTCGGCCTTCTCTAGCAACCTTCCGCTCCAACTTCTTGTCAGTGTGTAAGGTTTTAACCTTACATTTCAATTGATTCTCAATTTCGTTCAAATAACGTTTGAAGCAACCTAATGCTTTAAATTTATGAGAAATTAAATACACATGACCAAAACATGTGACCTTATCAATAAATGTAGTGAAATAGAAACCTCCATGTCTAGCTTTCACATTCATCAGACCACAAATATCCGAATGAAATAATTGTAATAGTGATTCAACTCTAATATTCTTACCAAATGGTTTCCTAGTTATTTTTCCAGCAAGACATTGCTCACATATAAACAAATCAATCTTAGCATAAGTATCTAATAAACCCTCTTTAGCTAATTTATTCATTCATTTTTATCCAATTGTCTTAGTCTAGCATGTCAAACTTTATCATTAATATCAACATCACTAGTAAGAGCCATGTTTGAAAAAATAGCCATTAATTTCATAATTAATATATAGTTCAACATCAAGAACTATGAAACCATTCATTTTATAATTACAGATAATTAACATAGAATTAATTTGAAGTTCCACATATTGACTAAAAAAGTTTATACAAATAACCCAAATCAAGAATACAAGCAATAGAGATTAGATTTCGTTGAATCTCAGGAGCATAAAGGACATAATGTAAAAATAAGATACATCCACCACGTAGGTTGAGGTTGCAAGTGTCAACTTTTTTTACTTCAATCCTTGCATTATTTCCAATATTTATCCATTTGTTATCAGTCAATACCCAACAATAATCCATGTATATAGCTTGATCATAAGCTACATGGTTCGTTGCTCTTGAATTTATAATCCACAAAGGATAAAAAATAGCTAACAACACTGAATTAAAAACATAATGCTCATGAAAAGCAATTAAACATAGATCTACATTTTTCGGCTTAGTACAATCCTGAGCAAAGTGGCCTTCTTGCAATAGTTATAGCAAGTCAGTTTGTTTTTAGGCTTCTTTCCATAAACTAATCATTAAATTAAACATGCACTAATCATGAAATGAACTAATCATTTTCAAGTTTATTAATGTTAGTACCTCATAGTAGTTTTGATGTGGTCAACCAAGTTAAGTTATGTCCTGTGTATTTGATTCTTGTGTCTAAGTGTGCAGGAGCTTAGGAACACAAGAAGTCAAGCAGAAGACATAACTAGTGAGAAGGATGGCTGGGGAAGGGAGTCGACGGGCTTGGTGCATCCGAGGGACGAGGTGCTACGGAAGAGTACACCGGTGAACAAGAAGGACGTGTGCGACGTTCGAGGGATGAGAAGTCGGGGAGGAAGGCTGCTTGAGGAGAAAATCGAAAGATGGGTCCGGGTGAGCCCAATTCTGGATGAACGAAATCACTCAGGCGAACGGAGCAACGGAAGAGCAAAATAGAGTTGTTGGAGGCGCCCTTGTGCCTTTCTGGTGGAAGGCACCTTCAAACTATTAAAGGCGCCTTCTAGATTGGGCAAAAAGTGGTCGTTAGCGAGGATAATTTCTTATCCTCGCTTGACTCACTAGAGGTGCCTTCCATCTTGTTGGAGACACCTTCTAGCCTCAGATAGAATTTTCTAAGAGATAACAAAAGACCCCTGGAGCTAGGAAATCAACAACGACTCTAGTATTCATTTCCTAGCACAGTTTTGAGCATTCAACGAGTGTAATAGACTTCTTCGCCTATACGAATGAGATCTTTTCAGTGCTCTTTTCTATCTTAGATTAACAACCACCTAGGTTGTAAGCAAGTAACTTCTTAGTGTCTTTTAATTTATTAGTTGTTTAATTTCCTTTTTATAAAGTGTGCTACTAATTTGAGTTGGAAGATTGAGATAGGTTCACGTTATTTTTAACAGGCAATTCACCCCCTCTTACCGACCGCACAGGTCCTAACAAATGATATCAGAGACAAGTTCACCTTAGAAGGACTAACCACCGATTGAAGCATTGAGACGATGGCCAGACAGAGCATTTGCCCGCCAAAGTTCGAGGGAGAATTCGCATTATGGAAGAAATGCATGGAGGCATTTTTAAAAATTGATTTTAAAATTCTTTTGATAATTAAATATGATTTTGTAGCTCCCAAAGACCAACTGGGAAATGAAAATGAAGAATTCCAATGGGCTAAGAAGGAGCGAGCAAACTTCGTAGCGAACGGACGAGCCGAGTTCCACCTACTCAGCGTACTTTCACCCCAGGAAGTTAATCGGATCGGAGATTACGAATTAGCAAAGGAACTTTGGGACAAGTTCTTAAAACTACAAGAAGGAACTACCGAAACAAAGCTCGCGAGACGGGACCTGCTCCGGAACCAACTGACAAACCTCCAGAAGGAAGAAAGCGAAACAGTTGCACATCTACACTCGATGATCAAAGAACTCATTACCGGACTCATGAATCTCAGAGAAAAGGTAACGAACTGAGATTCATTAAGGTACACTTTAAATGCATTTCCTAGGACTCCTGAGTGAACATCCATGGTCGACTCATTTTATATATCTAAAGACCTAGAGTTAGTTCATTAGAAAATCTTTTTTCTATCTTTGAACTTCACGGATCTAGATGTGCAGAGTTGAAAAATGAGCCTAGTCAGAATATTGCCCTGAAGGCACGAATGGATGATCCAGACTCTGAAGCGTCAATTAATGAAGACGAAGCAGCCCTAATGGTGAGAAAATTTAGTAAATTCATTAAATCTAATATATTTAATAAGTCACGGGCAAAAAAGTACTTTCAAAGCAAAAGAAAGGTCTGATGCTACAATTGATAAGGAGAAGGGCATATCAAAGATAATTGCCTAGAACTAAAGAAAAAGGAGAAGGGTAAGGGCAAAAGACCAATAAGATCAAAGCACAAGAGTTTGAATGCCTCATGGGATGAATCATTGTCCTTCGAGTCCGAAATTTAAGCCTATGACGGACTAGCATTGATGGCAGATCACCAGAGGGACATTGAAAGTTTCTCAAAAATGAGCATCAACGAAGGGGGAGGATCCTCTGAAGAAAGTAGTGACGAAGGGGGAGCATCAGAACATAAGGTAAGTGAGGTATATGCACTATCT
Organism: Zingiber officinale; assembly: GCF_018446385.1. NCBI lineage: Eukaryota > Viridiplantae > Streptophyta > Magnoliopsida > Zingiberales > Zingiberaceae > Zingiber > Zingiber officinale. Next base: position 115,603,829 of record NC_055995.1, read on the forward strand.
CCTAAGCAATTTTTTTGAGTTTATCAAAATGCTTTCTAAAAATATATATTCAAATTAGAAAAAGAAATTTTTGATTTAAAAAGATAATTAGCTAATGCATGCCCACTAGACTTGTTTAATAATCTGAAATTAGAAAATAAAAAATTGAAAACACAAATAGAGAAATTGAAAGATAACCATGCATGCTCTGATAGATTCTATCAGAAAACAAGATTTAGAAATTATGGTAAAATTAACTGGTACATTAGAAATCACCAAGGACAAATTAGAAAAATCCCTAGAAGTTATGTACCAGCTAAATTTTTAGTAAAAACAGTAGGTAGGAACCTATACTGGGTTCCAAGATCATGCTTAGATTAAATTGATATTTTTTTTACCTAGAAGTCTCAGAAAGAAAATTAAATATTTATTTTCTTTAAAAGGCTTTATCTAGAAGTGGTTGTTGTTCCAATACCCAAGAAGGTCTAGTGCCTCACTACAACCTGGAATCCAATTATTGAATTAATATTTAATTGTCTAACTGTTAAGACAGTTAATGGTTATAAATTTTTTTTAAGATACCCCTATAAAAGTGTTTCATATTTTTGATGTGATCAAAAAGGGAGATAAGTATAAGTTAAGGGGGAGTAAGAACAATACATTTTTATCATTATTCAATTTTTTGTAATTTTTGTTAACTTAGTTAATTCTCTATATTGCAAGATTTTTTTTACAACTTGTTATTATTCTGTGAAACCCTAACTTTAACTTGGATTGATGCACATCAAAAATGAGAAGATTATTAGTATCCCGTGGTAGTTTTGATGTGGTCAACCAAGTTAAGTTAGGTCCTATGTATTTTGATCTTTGTGTCTAAGTATGCAGGAGCATAGGAACATAAGAAGTCGAGCGGAAGACGCAGCTAGCGAAAATGATGACACGGGAAGGGAGTCGACGAGCTCGGTGCATCCAAGGGACGAGGTGCTGTGGAATAGTATACCGGTGAACGAGAAGGACGTGCACGATATTAGAGGGATGAGAAGTTGGGGAGGAAGTCTGCTCGAGGAGAAAACCGAAAATGTGTCTGAGTGAGCCTAATTCTGGATGGAAGAAATCACCTAGCCGAACGGAGCAGCGGAAGAGAAAAACGGAGCTGCTGGAGGCACCTCCAACGCTGCTGGTGGTGCCCTCGCACCTTCCTAGTGGAAGGCGCCTTCAAACTCTTGAAGGCGTCTTCAAGCTTTCATGGAAGGCACCTTAGACTAGGCAAAAAGTAGTCATTAGTGAGGATAAAGTCTTATCCTCGCTTGCCTCGCTGGAGGCGCCTTCTAGCTTGTTGGAGGCGCCTTCCAGCCTCGAATATAATTTTTCAGAGGCTATAAAAAGACACCTAGAACTAGAAAATTAACAACTCTAATATTTATTTTCTAGCACATTTCTGAGCGTTCAATGATTATAATAGACTTCTCCGCCTACACGAAGGAGATCTTTTCAGTGCTCTTTTATGTCTTGGATTAATAACCACCTAGGATGTAACTAAGTAACTCCTTAGTGTCTTTAATTTATTCGTTGTTTAATTTTCTTTTTATAAAGTGTGCTACTAATCTGAGTTGGAAGATTGAGAAAGATTCACGTTGTTTTTAATAGGCAATTCATCCTCCTCTTACCGACTACACAGGTCCTAATAATTAACACGTAACATAACTTTTTATAAAATAACTTTGTTCGTACAGAACGACAGAAATTATAACACGACTCAAAATTAAATAGACTAATACTGTTTGTATATAATGACAGTTACAATAACAGAACTCTAATAAACTAGATAGGTCAACATCATTCCCACTAGGACAAATACTAGTGTAGTGGTCAATTAATCCCTTTCAACATGGATGCATTTGAGGCAATTTCAGATAGACTAACTTCAGGATTTTTAATTTGGTCTATCATCAAACCTTTTTCAAAATCCTCTTTAGATTCTTCAGGATCCTCCTTTAGATTCTCCTCTGGTTCTTTATGATCTTCCTCTGGTTCTTTATGATCATTTTCTAGATCCTCCTCAGATTCTTCATGATCTTCCTCTAGATAGTCATGGTGAAGTAGCTTCACATACAATTTTGCATATGAGATGCACCCTTCAAAGCGCCCCCATATATGGTGTGCTACCACCTTTGGATACCCTAACAATGATTGAATCAAAGCGCATATCCTTTAATTATCCAAAATTAAAACTCTACCTATTCAAGTTTCCAGAATAATCAAGTCGTCCAATATGTCCTCTGACTCTAAAAAATGAGTCATATTCGATCTCCTGAATCTTCTCCCTAGCTTATTTCATCGTACATTGCAACGAGTCATCGTGCATATCATCTGTGGCATCTGGAATTGAAAAAAAATAATAATATCAGTACAAAATTGACAAACTAGTAACAAAACCGGTTCATTTCAATTTACATATATGTATAGAAAAATATACAAAATCCATAAGCAAATAAGAAAAACTAATTTTCTTTATTTGAGGAGCTGCAGTGGATTGACACACTAGACTGGTCGATCAGGAAACCGAACTCTAAACTTTGTCCATTGCATGTCCTCATTAGAACTAATCTAATTAGACAGAGATTTTCTATTGTATGTTTTGTTATTATTTAATCTAAACTTATTTAATTCAATCTGACCCAATTTTGATCAAATCTAGAACATTAGAACAAATTTGACATATTTGATCAGCCCATACCCATCTAATTAAACCAGCTCAATTACATTCAATCCGGTCTAATTAAACAAACCATCTTGAATCAGACCAATTCTAGTTTAGACCAAACTGGTCAAGTTAAACCAACTAATGGTTTAAACTAAATCAGAATCTTATTAGACCAAACTAGTCTCGTCAAACCAATCTGGTCGGTCTGGTTTGGGTTAAAAATCAGTCGAGTTCAGTACCCAAGTCAAATTAATTCTCTAGACGTGATTATAGTAAAAAAAGATGGAATCTGCCATCCTAGCATGCATTAATATAAGCCACATGCATTAAGAAACAAAATAAAACTAACGTTTTTTTTAATTTTTTTTTAAATTAAACTTTTCCTCTCGTGAAACCTAATGTTTCATTGTCGCACTTTTTTTTATTCCACGCCGCCATCGCTACTTTCACCATGATCCCCATATTGCACACCACTAGACATTCTTCTTCCTTCTTTGCATGGTGAAAGCTTATCTCACGTATTTCTTTATTGCATCTCTCTCTTTTTCGATTCTTGATTTTTGATTCTAGGACATGTGGGATAAATGGTTTGGATGCTTATATAATGGGAATCCACTAAGGGTAGTATAGTAATTTGCCCCAATTAAATGTGGGTAATATGCACATCATGGGCAACCCCCATGTTTGCACGTTCCCATTATCAATAGTTTTGTTAGGACCTTGTGAGTTAGGGGGGAAGGAGGTGAATAGTTCTGATCACTTTGTTGAATGAATTTACACAACGGAAACTTGACGACACAACCAAATCAACACTTACACAACGCTAACATGTTTGTTTTATTTAATATCCACCTCTTAGGTGACTAATCCAAGACCTACCATTAACGATCTACCACCACTAATAATTCCTCCTTTTAGGACCAAAATCAATGACTAAGATTATCCTAATTTTGAATTTCAATTGATTGGTAATTCAATTACCAATTGATTGATAGTACTCAATCGATTGGCCAATCGATTTGGAAAACCTCTGTTCACTCGTTATGCTTTGCCAATCTATTGCACTAATTGATTGGCACCCCTCAGTTGAAGGGACCAATTGATTTGAGCAACTTCTATTTGCTCATAATTGACTTTCAATCGATTGGCAAAACTTACGAACAATTGATACAATAATTGCATAAACTCCGAATTCTAGGTTTCACTCAATTGATGGGTGTTGCAAAACCTAAAACTGGGATTTTAAATTTAGGGTTTTGGCTCACCAATTGATTGGTATATCATACTAATCGATTGGTGAACCCTAATATAATACAAGTTTTTTTTATCCCTAAACCTTCAAGTACATAACTCCCTTCAAGTCTTTAATGTACCAATCGATTGTTAAGTGTTACTAATCGATTGATACAGTTATTTCATCCATTCTAATAATCGAAGTTTGCTTAAGCTTTTCTACCCTTGTTTCTCAATTACCTCATGTCAGATGAACATCATGTTCTCTAGACTTTTGTGCCTGGAGCTTCCTCGTCTCTGGTCTTCATCTACCCTTCATCGAATCTTGTGATCTGCTCGGGTTTTCACCTTTTGCCAAAAAAACTAGTCCTTAACCTTCTTGGTCTTTCCTTAGCTTATATCAAGTTTTCCAGTCTGCACGAACTTCTTCTTACTAATAATCTAGCCCTCGACCTTCTTGGACCTCTCTTATACTACACACTCATAACACAAGTGAGATCCAACTTGTTAACGTAAATTTCAATAATTATCAATCATTAAAATTTCTCATCCAAGATATAATTATAGCAACATGTTTCCAAGGCTGGACCTTCTATGAGGCAAAGTAGGCAGCTGCCTCAAGGCCCAACATAGGAAGGGACTTATTTTTATATATATACTAGTGATCATACACACACATTGCGTGAGCTAGGACCTTTATACCAAGTGAGGCAATGTAGGGAGAGATATGATGGAAGAAGAATTCGCTTATAAAAAATAGTTTAATTTTTGAGGATTGCCACTACTTTTATTTTTTGTGGGTCAAGACTCTAATATTTTTATAATGTTATACACTTATAAAAAATTGAGGTGGGACAATTGCCCCACCGAAGCTATAAGTAGCTTTGCCCTTAGTTGCGCGTGTAATAATACATGAAACGCGTGCGAATAACAAACTCTCCTTCATAAAAAATTAATTTAATTTTTATATATAAGAAGAAATACTACATGCAATAGTGCAATGCTAGGGTGACATTTGAGAATCTCATCCCAGCAGCACGCTATTGTAATGCTCTTCCCTTATAAAAAATTAATTTAATATCATACTTGATCTTAGGCAAAAGACCGAGAAAAGTATGCTTTCTAACATCGTAAGCCTAGGGTATTTATAGAAACTTCTCTGTTCGCAGTGTTGCCAATTCTAAGATATAGGATTAAAGAGAACTCTAGATTTCTAATTGATTATGAGAAAAGATATCAATAATACGCTACAATTGAGTCTCGAACTCTAGATCCCTAATTGATTAATGAGGAAATTTCTCAACAATATATCGCAGTTGAGTATAAACTTTAGAATTATTTTCGATGTAAATAGAAAAAATGACAGTAACATAATTTTATTTTAGGTTTCACCAAAATTAGTTAGTAAAAGAGACAGATTCTTTATAAAATAATAAAATAGTAAGATAATTATACTTATATTGTTGATGGCCCATGATGAAAGAGATGACCCAAAACTTATACGAATTTAAGAAATACCAATAAAACATATATTTACATTCACACACAGGCCTATCAACCATCAATTACATATCTGAATAAAAATTCAGTTCAGTCATCACCCTTCCCATTCTACTTGCACGTCATCATCGTCGACTAACTCCTCTCCTACTGGCGACCACCGGCGAAACTACCATTATCGTCGGGCTTCGATTTCATCCATTTTATTATTTGAATTATTGGTCATCGAAAACTAAACTTTATAGTTATTTACCCCGTTTAATTTTTATTATTCACGTCAGATCACACTCTGCATGTTTTCAATCAGGGATATTTCCTTAACACGTACTAAAGTGAAGAAGGGATATTTCTACTCGGGATTATTCCTATAGCGTGCTAGAGTAAGTGAATGTTTTATAATTAGGGATGCTCCATGACATGTATTGGAGTGAAAAGAGGTATCAAGAAAGAAATGGCTGTACGTGGGAGAGTGAAAAATGTACGATAATTGATTAACAAAAACAAGTGAGAGAAGTTATATGAGTGATATATACTCCCTAGTTTGTTTAAGAGTATCATCCGCTCTTCCTTTGTTTACTAGAGAAGACCAAGAGAATTTTAAATTTTTATAAGATATATTAAATAATTATAAAAATATTTTCTAAAATATAAAAAGAAAAATGATTTAAATTATGTCATGAATATTTTTCAAAAGAATATATACGTTATAGATTTTAAATTGTATTCCTTTAAACAATTATATAAAAAAAATATGTTGTTTAAAAAATAAAGATTAAAGTATTTAAATTTTGTAAATTTATAGATAAATTGTTTTTTTCAAAAGAACTTAGTTCTATATAAACAATAAATTTGTGGCTAAAACTAAATATGTATCAATTTTATATATTATCTTTTGGTTGCTTAAAAAAGGATAAATGGAACTCGGGGTCACTTTGGAATTACATAAGGAGTCTTATATTTAAAAATAAAATAAATATTTAAATAGATAAAAATTAAAAACAAGTTAAATATTTTTTAGATTTTTAAAAATATTTTTTGAAAAAAAATCTCTTTATTTTATTTTTTATTTTTAGCTTAACACGGTAGATCGTGTCTAATTAGTATGCAGGCATATCTTGTATCATAATTTAGAGATGAGTTAAAATCGAATCAATCCAATCAAATTTACTAAAATTGAACTAATTAATTTTTTTAATAAATCAATTCTTACTTTCAAAATTGAACAAATAAATCGATAACAAATTAATTAATTTGATATAATATTTAATAAAAGCTTAATCTATTTAATAAAAAATTCTTAATGCCCTTTTAATAAAAATAGACATTCATTCGATGGTGCCCACTGAAAGAAGACTCTAACTGCAATGACCGTCGGTACATGTACACGTGGGTCCCTCGGCAGCAGAGCGAACCCTCCCGCCTCCTGAGAGTGGCACTCTTACTGTTTCTTCAAATTCCTCCAGAGGCCCAACAAACGACGCTGTAAATGCATTCGTCTTCAGCGTGTGGTCCCCAAGGCGAGTGGGAATGGGTAATCGAAGCCTGGTCTTGGATCCTGTCCAACGGCTGAGATTGGAAATTGAGTGGCCGGTATGGAGGGCAGTATCGTCGTTGTTTGCTCTCCGGAAGTGCATTCAAGTAAAGGCATCAAATGAACTCGAATTATTCCAACGGTTTCGAGGAGTGACGCGGACTGCGCTTTCTATAAATACCTTCTTGCTTCTTCTCGTTCAGTTGTCCGTTCCTTTCCTCTTGTTGTTGCTTTCCGGAAGCTTCGATCTCGCAATGGCGGCGACGTCGAGTGAAGCGGGGCTGTACGGGATCAAGACGCAGCTGTTGATTCCTGGGGCGAAGGCCGCGGCGGCGGTGAAGTTCTACGGAGACGCTTTCGGTGCGGAGGAGCTTCGGCGGGTGTCGTACCCGAAGCGCAAGCGCAACCTTCCACGCATCATCTCCTCCGAGCTAAAGATCGGTTCCTCTGTTCTGCTCGTCAGCGATCGATTTGACGAAGGGTAAGCAATAAGCCCCTTTAATATTTTTTCCCCCTTTTTCTTCCTTTCCTCTGCCATTTGGACGCGAATTAGCGTGTGCCGTCGACAGAGGCGCGGAAGGATCTGCGGCATCCTTCGGCGGGATCGCGATCTGGATCGAAACTGAGGACGTAGATGAGGCGGTAAAGAGGGCGTTAGCTGCCGGTGCGGAGCTCGTTAGCGAAGTGGCGGAGCACGACGATGGCGTCTTCGGGAAGGTGAAGGACCCGTACGACGTTGTCTGGGTCATTGAATCCATGCCGAAGAACTTCAAACCCAAAAACTGATTTGCCCTAGCCGATTCGCTACCTCGCCATATGAAATAATAGCAAGCACTTTGGATTTGCTACATCAAGGTTGATGATCAAATCATTTCCTAAATTTTTCGATTCGCCTAAACATTCTTCTTCTGCAAGAGTATATACTTTGTGATTTGGGAAACTCTAATCAGATTGCGGCCATTTTGAGTTGTTCTTCGCTTAAGATCAACCGTTTTGATCTATTGCTATTCTGTTTGGTATTAATATCAGTAACTTAGATTTCATGTGTGCAATTAATACAGGCAAGTTAAGAACCAAGACAAGACAACCCCACAGATTGTGACGGAGCAGCATGCAGATCCATGGTTCTAACTCTTTCGATGATTTAGCAATGCATTTTGAATTAGGAGTTTCTATATCAGATCACTCGTGTTGTTTTGGGTGATTGAAATAGTCGACCTAATTAACCTTAGATGATGAATTTACTTGATGGAGCACGAAGCTATGTGGAACATCGACCTCATTGATAATCTGTGGCCTCATTAATTGATAATCATCGAGCTTGGAAATGGATTCGAGGACCTGGATGTTAATATTGATGTATTTTGGGTTTGTTTCGAAAAAAATTGACAGTAATTATACAATCTACCTTCTAGCTAGGTAGTGAGTGTTATTACCTAATTAAGGACCTCCACCCAGTACTTACTTGGTGATTCAGGACTTGGGTAGACTGGATTGATTAGATATTTGACCTTAGGTTGATAGGTCACCTAAATAGACAATTTGTTTGAATAGTCTTACTTATTGTTGTATGTAACTCAGTGGTCCAGTTTGAGTTATGAAAATAAACTCTTTCAATACAGAATGAGAGTATGTATAATAAATTCTTCTCCAAAATCCCATATTACTAGGACTTCATATACCAAACTGTCATTTTTAGAATTTTTATAGGTCGATTGAGGTAACTTAAGATTTTTGATAGGTCAACTTAAAAGTATCTCGAATGATTGGATCGATTATTAGATGTGGATTGACATAGGTTTACTATTATAACTTACATAATTATTATTACTATAATAATGATAAAATAGTTTTAATTAAAATAGTATTTTGATACGGTAATACTCTATATATAATCATTTTGACTTAATTGAAACAATTGAATCAAAAATTGGTTCAATTGTGGCTATAGCTCGAGCAGAAACCAGGATTTTATTCAGGGACTAAATTTAAAATAAATTATCTTTTTGTATATGAAAAAATTTATCCAAAAAAAATTAATATATCATATTATATAATAAATCTTTCATATGATAATATTTTAATAAAATATTAATAAATAATTTAAAAAATAAGATTAAAAGAGTATAAAGAGAATAACCGTACAAGGTATCAAAAGTATTTAAGCTAAATAATATACCCTTATAAGGAGAGGCTAGCTTGGGCTTTGGGCTAGACTGAGCTAAAGCCCAAGCTAGCCTCTCTTATATGTCCCCTCTAGTTATAGCTACTATAAGTTATAATAATTATAATCATAATTAATACATAGCTATCATCACAACGGCTGTAATAATATTTATATATTTATAGTTTAAAATTTTAGAATTTAGGGGTTGAGTTATAATGAGTTTAAGCTAATAATATTTTCCTTTTATGGTTCAAGGGTTCATTTTGGGTTACAGTGTTTAAGCTTAAAAATTTTAGATACTCACGAGGTATAGTGTTCTTTGAGGAGATGTTGATTTTAAAAAAAAATAAAAAAATTTGAATGCATGCGCTTGGATTGAATCCAAGCGCATGTATCACTGTGGATATAAGTGTCTGGATCACTGTGGTGTGCATGAGCGCTCGACGCTTTATCCGTAGCAATATATACGGTAGACCTTGTTCCTCACTTAGGGCGTTTGAAATTCATTCAGATACATGTAGGATCAAGGGTGTGGCGTTGGCGGTCGCCCCCCCCCCCCCCCCCCCTTGTCAGCGAAACCAAAAAAAAAAAAAAATCAAGGATAGTTCTCCTTCCTCTTTACTTAAGACAACCTTGTTGTGGATAGTTCTGATTTCCATTGTTACAAGCTGACTATCTTCCTTCTTCACTCGCAGCAGCCAACAGTCGGAGAAAAAACACGGTTGGCGGAGTCGCGGAGAAAACGAGGAGTCGAAGTCTCGAAGAGACGAAGACCCATTCATGTTTTTAATTGTGAACCACGTGTCCACGTTGACACAATGACACATTTCCATATAAAGATTTACTTTTTATATTTTTCGAATTTAATTGTGAACCACGTGTCCAATTGTTTTTTTAATTGTGAACCAATTTCCTTGCTCTCCTCCGTTTTTTGGTTTCCGCCGCTCACAAACTTGCCCTTTGTTTTTTCTCTCTGCCGAGCGCCGACCAAAGCGGCAAAGTCTTGCATCCAAAGGTTTTTTTTTCTCTCTGCCGAGTGCTGATCAAAGCGGCAAAGCACCAAAGCCCAAAGGTGAAGCCTTCAGCCTTCAGGTAAGTGGATTACTGAATTTTATTTTATTTTATTTTATTTTTTTAATAATTGTTTGATTGTTTCTTAATTATAATGTATGATACAATTAACAATTTAAAATTTTGATAGTTTAAATGTTTAGTTGCTTTTTATATTCGATTGTTGGTAATTGAAAATTTAGATTTTGCATATTTAATGGTTGGATAATTTGTAATTTAGTTTTTGGATATTCATCCATTCTAATTAGTTTTTTTTATTAGCTGTTAGTTAATTGTAATTTGTGAATATTGATAATTTATGCTAAATTAATTTTATTTTTTTAAAAGAATTGTTGATGAATGATGTTAAATAATTTATATGTGTTATGGTTAAATTGTTCACATTGCTTTATGTTGATAATTTTTTCTCATACATTATAATTTGTAGAAAATGTTGAAATATTTTGCAAAGAGACCTAGGAGTTCAATTGAATCGTCTAGTGTTCCGGATGAAGAGTCTACTCCTGCACCACAACCACCACCACCTCCTCCTCCTCCGCAAATTTTATTTGAAAATATTGAAAATCTGAGTAGTGAAGTAGAAATTGTTGTTGATCCTGGTTTACGAAAATTGATTGAAGAGTATGATGTTGGTGCTAGAGATCGTATTCGAAAAGAATATGTTGCTATGGGCCCTTGTCACCCTCGAGGCCATAATTTTCCAAGAAAAAAATGGGTAAAGACAATAGATGTTTCAGAGAAATTTGGTTTAAAGGCCGTGATTGGTTGGAGTATAGTGTTTCAAAGGATGCGGCCTTTTGTTCCTGGTGTTATCTTTTTAGACCTAGTAATATAGGGCTTGGAGGAGATGATGTGTTTACGAGATCTGGTTTCATAAATTGGAAAAAAGCAATTGAAAATTTCAATGAGCATGTAGGTGGAGTTGGTAGTGCGCACAATGAGGCAAGAATACAGTTTGAGGGTTTCAAGAATCAAATACAAAGTGTGGAGTATTCATTTTCATCGGGGAAACATGAGCTTGAAGTTGCTTATCGCAAACGCTTGACTTCCATTTTAAAAGTAATTCGATTTTTGTTGTTACAAGGATTGCCTTTTCGGGGACATGATGAGTCTTCGACATCATCCAATAGAGGAAATTTTTTAGAATTACTCAAATGGTATATCTCAGAGTGTCCAAAAGTTGCGACAGTTGTTGGAATGAATGTACCTGGAAATAATCAAATGATTGCCCCAAAAATTCAAAAACAATTGGTGAATGCTTATGCAGTTGAGACCACAAATGCTATTCTAGCTGATCTTGGAGATAGGTGGTTCACTTTACTACTTGATGAGGCTCGTGACTGTTCAGTGAAAGAGCAAATGGCAGTTGTTATTAGATATGTGAACAAACATGGAGAGGTGATTGAACGATTTATGGCTGTAGTTCATGTTGCAACAACTACAGCTGCTTGTTTGAATGAGGCAATCGATTCTTTATTTGCTAAGTATTGGTTTGTCAGTGGCGAGATTGAGGGGTCAAGGATATGATGGTGCTTCAAATATGTCTGGAGAATTTAATGGCTTAAAGTCACTGATAATGAAAGAAAATCCGTATGCATTGTATGTTCATTGTTTTGCTCATCAACTCCAGCTAGTGGTTGTAACTGTTGCTCAAGCAAATCAATATGTTTGTGATTTCATGTGGATTGTTGGTTCGATGGTGAACACATCTGCATCATCTTGCAAAAGGGCCGACAAACTTCGACAATTTGAATATGACAGAAAAGTTAAACTTCTTGAAAGAGGAGAGATTAGTTCTGGTAGAGGACTAAACCAAGAAACTAGTCTAGCTAGACCTGGAGATACACGATGGAGGTCTTATCAGTCAACTTTATGTCGTATTGAACAAATGTGGCCATCTGTTATAGAGGTTCTTCAAAATTTAATTGATGATGGTGATCGTTCTTCTAAGGGTTTAAGTAGAACTTTGGTTGAAAGAATGGAGAGGTATGAATTTGTGTTTATTCTACTATTGATGAAACGTATATTGGCAATCACAAATCATTTGTCAACCGTTCTACAAGAGAAAGATCAAAATATTGTGAATGTGATGCATTTGATCAATAATGTGAAATGCAAATTGCAAAAGTTGAGAGATTCTGGAGGGGATATTTTACTTGAGGATGTGAAGAAGTTTTGTAACACTCATTCCATTGAAATAATTAATATGACAGATAACATCAACAACCGTAGTCGTTTGAAGAGAGATGGAAAAAATGTTAATTTTTATCACTACTACCATGTTGAAATCTTTTGTGAGGTAACTTCATAATTCTTTTTTTGTTTACCATCAATTAAATTCTTTTAAACAGTAACATATTTATTAATTTTTACTTTTGTTGTTTGATTTTTAAATTGTAGGTTATCGATATTATTCTACAGGAGATGGATAGTCGTTTCTCTGAAACAACTACAGATTTGTTGATTTATATGCCATGCCTTGATCCTAGGAACTCGTTCTCTAGATTTGATGTACAGAAATTAGTGCATCTGGCTCATTTTTATGAGGATGATTTTTCTTGGAGTGAGCGTATGTTGGTTGAACAAGAGTTTGAAATATATATTGATGGCGTCAGATCAGATGAACAGTTTGAAGGCATTTCAGATTTGGGAGCTCTTGCAAAGAAAATAATTGAAACAATGAAAAATCGTGTGTTTCCTTTGGTTTATCGGATGATTGAGCTAGCCTTACTTCTTCCAGTTGCTACTGTAACCATTGAAAGAGTGTTTTCGACAATGAATATTGTCAAAACAGATTTGCGAAACAGGATTGGAGATGAATGGATGAATGATAGTTTGGTAGTTTATTTCGAGAAAGATGTTTTTAATACTGTCGACAATGAGCCAATTTTACAGCGTTTTCAGAACATGGAGTCTCGAAGAATGCAATTGTCACGTATTCGTTAGTAAATTGCTTTAATATTTTAATATTACTGTACGAGTTTTTTTTCGTAATATTGTACTTTTTCTCCTGTATGCTAAGTTATTTAAAAGTATTTTTTAATTACATAGAAGTTATTAACTATTCAAAAAAAATTTGCCGTGCTCAAATCGTGGCTGCCCCTCCATGATTGAATTCCAAGATCCGCCACTGTGTAGGATGATGGTATACGAATTTTTTTTTTTCGAGATTAAGTCAATTAGATTTTACCTTTAGGATTCAGAGGTTAGGTTATAGTGTTCAAGATTAAAAAAAATTAGGTGCTCACAGAGTATAATATATGTATTTAGGATATTTTAGATTTAAAATTTAAGGAATTTTTTTATTAAAACAAAGAATCAAGGTGTCTAGATTAAACATAGGCACCTCTATAAAAAATAAAAATAGTTAAAAAAGTATATATATATATATATATACATATTTTAATCAACACCCCTTAAAGAAATCTTATACTCGTAAGCATCTAAATTTTTTAATTTTGAATTCTATAAACTAAAAGGGAAGCATAAACCCTAAAGGAAAAATTTTATTAGCTTAAACTCATTATAACTCAATCCTTAAATCCTAATATTTTAAATCCTAAATACATATAATATCCCGTGAGTATCTAAAATTTTTAATTTTGAATACTATAATTCAATAGGGAAGCATGAACTGATGAACCCTAAAGGAAAAAATCTTATTAATTCAATACCATTAGAGCATCCACTATGCATTGTCATTATAACACTCACCACCTCATCAAAAAGCATGGGGTTCACTGTCACATACTCATTATAACAACATATCTATTTCACTCACATCCCTTTTAACATTAACACTCATTATTTATGGGCTCTATCATCCTCTCACTTATCTTAAAATTATATCATATTAAATAAATATATTTTTAAATATTTAAATTATTATTATTATTAATTTTTAATAATAATATTACTTATAAAAAATAATTTTATTAATTTTTTAAATAATATTAAAAATTTTACAATTTAAAAAAAAAATTGAGAGAGAGTGTTCAAACCTTTCAACATCCTCTCTCTTCTGAGAGCATCTCTAATGGAAAGTATTTGGAGGTAATATTTCTCCAAATATCCTCCACTCTCAAATATCCTCCATTGTAGGAGATATTTGAGAGGGGATTGGAAATCACTGGACACTAATTAGTGCAAGGTGATTTCCCTCGTGTGGGGTCCACCAAATTGGTGGTATATTTTTTTTAATTTAATTAAATTAAAAAATATTTAAACAAACTAACTTATAAAAAAACAAACGTTGCATTAAAAACAAAAACCAACATTCAAAAACATAAGCATTGGGGAAAAAATCAAAAACATGAACGTTGAAAAAAAAAAAAAAAAATGAACGTTAGAAAAATAAATCGAACGTTAATCAACGTTTATTTTTTTCAAACGTTGGGTAACGTTTATTTTTTCTCCTATATATATATCATTCATTTCATTTATTTTTATCAATTCCATACTATACCAAAAATTTAGAGAGAAATGGATAACAATTTCGATCATTGTTCTAGGGATTTGTTCAACTCTTCAAATATTATGAAAATTCTAGTGAAGAAAATTCTCAAGTTCGTCATAATATTCTCGAAGACACAACGAGCCCTACAATATCAGATCCCGGTGAAGCGTTATTCATGATGGTAGTGTGCAATCAATTTAGAGTGGCTGAGTTCGTGCAAGATTATCATGGGAGTACACAAAGAAGTAGGACAATTAATAGAGACCGTGTAGCTGGACACACTCAACTTGTTAATGATTATTTCTGTGTTGAGCCGGTGTATACCGATGATATATTCCGAAGACGATTCCGAATAAGAAAAGAGTTATTTTTGCACATAGTCACTAATTTGGAAAATCATCCTAGTGGATTTTTTAAATGGAGAGAAGATGCAGCAAGGAGAAAAGGTTTGTCGCCGCTTCAAAAATGCACGACGGCTATCCGTCAACTGGCTTATGGAGGTTCCGCCGGCCAATTTGACGAGTACTTGCAAATGGGGTGAAACAACTACCCTCGAATGCTTATCCAACTTTTGTCAATGCGTGATACAAATATATGGAGGTGAGTACTTAAGAAAATCCAATGCAACTAACAGCACTCGTTTGCTTGAAATGCATGAACAAAAGCATGGTTTCCCTGGGATGTTAGGAAGTCTTGATTGCATGCATTAGGCTTGGAAAAATTATCTGATTGCGTGGAGGGCACAATACACACGAGGCGATCATGGCTATCCAACAATTGTGCTTGAGGCAGTCACATCTGTCATTTGTGGATATATCATGCATTTTTTTTGAGTTGCTGGATCTCGCAATAACATTAATGTGCTTAATGAATCATCTATTTTTAATGACGTGTTGAAAGGAAATGCACCGGAAGTTAATTTTATTGTGAACGGTACACAATATACAAAAGGGTACTACCTAACAGATGGTATATATCCGGAATGAGCCACTTTCGTCAAGAGTTTTTCCTGCCCTCCGGATCCAAAAAGAATGAAATTTAAGAAAAGACAAAAGGCTACAAGAAAAGATGTCGAGCGGGCATTTGGGGTACTCCAAGCTCATTGGGCAATTATAAGAGGTCTAGGGCGACATTGATTTATGGATAAATGCAAAGAAATCATTTGTACATGTATTATTTTACACAACATGATTGTGGATGACGAAGGTCATGCAATATTGATTTGGGATCTTGAAGAACAAGATATTATCACAGGGAATCATGGTTCAACCAGTGAATTTGCTGAATACATTCGAAGAAATTCTGAGTTACGTGATATTTAGGTGCATCATCATCTTCGTCGTGATTTGGTCGAACACATTTGGGAAACATGTCATCGTGATGAGTAAATAACTAATTTATTATATATGAAATATTTAGTTATTCAATTTTAATTTTGTGAAATATTTTAACTCGTATGTTGTAGTTTCTTTTTTAAAAATGTGTACGCCCGATATTGTATTGTTTTCATTTAAATAAAATATTAATATTAAAATAATTATATGGAATAAATGTACAAAAAATTATTTATGAATAAATGATAGATGAAATATATTAAAAATATATATTAATTTTATTTAAATGTAAAATTATATGTAAGTTAATAAAATATTCATGAGACTCATAAATATTTGATTGGTGAGATATTTGATTGTGACGTTGAGGATATTTGATGGGTGAGACCCATAAATATTTGGATGGTGAGATATTTCATTGTGAGATTTGAGATATTTGAATAGTAAGATATTTGAAAAATGATGTGAAAGTGGGGACCACAAATATTTGGGAGAAATACTCTCAACCATCGTGAATGTGGACATTATCCTCTCTCCTTTCTCTTATGAGTGGGCATTATAATACTCATTCACAATAGAAAGGGGATATTAAATGACCATTATAATACCCATTTATACTCTAATGAAATTGATCTTATAACTAACTCTTAAATTTTAAAATTTTAAACCTTAAATATATATAATATATCAAAAATATATATATATATATTGCATGAATTCCAACTCAGGGTACTTTTATTTTTAGTGATATTAAAGGTGTCAAATGATTTAATGGGGCTCAAAAAGGATCAAGACTATTTGGCTCGTTTAGGTGATGTGTTGAGCCCAGCCGAATCACAATAACCATCATTGGTTGGGCCTGGTACGAAGTTTTTTTTTAAAAAAAAATGATATAAAATATAAAATAAAATTAAAAATATATATAAATTAATATATATTATTTTAAAATAACTCATTTTCTAATTTATACTTTATATAATTCAAATTTTTATATATTTTAAATGTGGGCTAAGCTTGACACAAGCCATATCAACCTTCTTCTATACCATGCTGGGCATGGCCTATGATCTGGGCACGATCCAATTCCAATTGAGCTTGCTAGGCATGGCGCAAACCAAGCTGGATTGAGCTGCCTCAAAGCACGCCCAATCTGTATTTTAAAAAAAAAAAAAATAGATTTTTTTATCGGATGTCTAACTAAATTACAAAATATTTACGATAGATAATTTAGAAGTTTAATATCCTATGATTAATTACTAATGCACTATAATTAAAGATTAAATTGTGGATGGTTGAATGACAATCTAACATCCGTCCGTTGCCACATAGCCCCGATCACCCAACCTGATTTCCAGCTCGAAAAAATTAATTATTAAATCATATCTTAAACTCTCTTTATTAAAATTACGTACGTGGCTATAAAATTAAATAAGATATCTATTTTTTTAATTTCCATTTATAAGGATTATTAAAAATTGACGTTTGGTGCAAAAAATTAATAAAGCATTCTGAGTTTCAATTCTATTCAAAATCTTAATATTTATATCCTCATTGTAATTTAAGTCAGTCTGATAATATTTATAAATACTTCTCAATCTAATTAGAATAATCAATACTGCAAAACTTCTCTCTCTGTTTTTTTTTAAAAACAATTCAGAAAATTTAAACTGGATAAATTTTAGATGAATGAACAATATAATCCACTGTCAACTGCTCAAAAACCTTAAATTTTCACTTCAGCCGGAAAAAGGAACCAAAAACACCATCAAATCATGCTTGTTCGTATCTGAAACCAACAGTTCTGACAAGAACTTAAACATATTTTAAGGTAATGTGTTTTTCATTATTGTTTATGATGTGGCTCAAATTTCTTTTTAATCATGACTTCTAATATTGAAGTTCTACCGACTAAATAAACTTATAGGTAAATTTTTTTCCTCTAAATAGTATTTACAATCAAGAAATACTAAACTTCTGGATCATTCATCATAAGTACTTTCTGATTTAACCTAGTGATCGATAGAAAATTTTCGTGAAACTAGATTAATCATCCCAAACTCAATGTTACCTAACCTGATTAATTATTTTTTTAATAAAAATATAGGCACAAAATCTAATTAACACCCTATTTTAAAATAGACTTGAATTAAACAAACAATGAGACGGCGAATCTAAATGCACTAGATTTGTTATCGTCTCAGCGTGAAATCTTAATTAAGAAAAAGAAACAAAGTCGGATTAGGGTGATAATGTCGTATACTCACCTCACCAATAGTAACCAAAGAGATCTCAAATACCCAATCCTAAGAGGATCACATTCTATAATAGTAGTACGTAGATCTGGCTCTTAACTAGTTTGTTTGTAATGATATAAAATCATATGTTACAAAAAACACACACACACCCATTGAACAGTAAGATAAAATCCAACACGATGATGATTTTTTTTATGATATACCCTATTAATTCATCAAAGGATTCGCCGAGATTTATTTTGGGTTTATACTTGATTAACTACATAACTAATTACTATTAAGAAATTAAATCCCAATTAAGTGATTTAATACTTGTAGCATAAAGGGATTTAGATTGTCCCCTCGGATGGGTTTAGTGGCTAGCGCATGAGGTGTTGTCACCATGAGATCTGGGGTTCAAATCTCGGCAAAGTCGAGATAAATACCTCCCTTATGTGTTAGTCATTATTTCAAAGGCTAGTAGTTGGCCATGATTTACTTCCTTCGTGTTGGCCTTGAGACAGGTTGGCGGGGGCGCTGGAGACGAACGTATTTACCTTTTGCCCACCATAAAGGGATTTAGATTATTGGATGTCTATTCAATTTGTATATCTATTAGTTTAGTTTATTAACATTGATCGATGGGATGTTAATGAGGGATGAACTTTATGATGAATAATACCTATAGGTTGAGCATGATATATTAAGGAAGAGATGAGATTCATTTTAGAGCATGATGAATCATGTTCTCTTCTTTTGATTCTTCTCCCTCATTAAGAAGAACCTAGGATTGTTGGCTCAATCATATGAAAAAATTTCGTTGTGTTTGCAGGATCTCTAGTGATAAGTAAGAAGTAATAATCCTTAGCAATGGATTCATATCAACTTTTCGCTAATTATTTTTTTGATTTTCTATATTGCTTTAAAGCTTAATAAGAGCTAAATTTATTGTAGATGTATCTTTAGATTATTATTGATGTATCATCATTCTACCAAACTTCTCTATGCCTAAGTTATTATGGGATCAAGAAAAAAATAACAAAACAAGAAAAACTAATAAAACAGGATTTTAAAAAACAAAGAGAGAGAAAAATTCAAATTAGGAATGAATCACATACCATAAATGTCTAATACCATCATTAATTATACTATTTGATTCGGTATCAAGGATTAGGGAATCCTCAATGAGAAGGGGTTGGCGACGAATCAGAAGTCTTCGAGAAGAATCTCTGTAATAATTAAAGAGAGTTAGAATGGAGGCTAAAATGAACCTTAGCGCAACCACTCGGATCGTACTTAAGTCAAAATTTGATGATTAGAACATGAAGGAGAAGAAATGCTATATTGTAGTAAAGTAGTAGCTGAAATTGTGAGAGTATACATGTGTCCGTGGGAGCAGGCTTTTTTTTTAATACCCTTACCCTAGTGAAGGAAGTGGAACCCATGTCCTTCCTTTCTCCGCGTCCGGGTCAAGGGGGTCCCATATCGTCCCCACAGTGCGGCCCCACATAACCACTTTCAGGTTGAGGGTATATATCGCCTACACACGTTCTCCACATTCTATGTACTCCATGTCCTTGGTTGACCCATCCTCACTCCTTACACAACTGTCGAGTGATATTGGTATCGAAATCGGGAGTTGAGCAACAAGTGGTAGTGGTCCTTGAGTCGGGAGTTGACAATTGAGTGGTAGTGGTCTCGAAGTCGAGAGTGATCGAGTACTACGAGGTTGGCCTTCTGCTAAGTTGGGTGTCGAGGTCAGATCACCTATTGAGCTGGGTGTCGAGGTCAGGTCACACTCGGGCTTGGCTTGGCCCTTCTCTTGACTAAGAGTATCCATATTGACGTTAATACTTGAAACATTAATGCCAACATAGATGCTTTTAGTAGTATTATAGCATTAACGCGTTCAAGTAATGAACACATTAATGCTTACAGATTAAAAAAAAATAATAAAAAAATAATATATTGACATTAACCTGTTCGTGTTAATGTCAATATGGATGCTCTAAGTAGGGTGTGATCTTACTTTTGACTTACAGCTTAGCTGCACTTTTAACCGTGCCATATGGGATTGACTACCTATCACATTATTATTTACAGAAACACATGTTGTACCGCCCTAATAGGTTATTGGATAACCCTAGGGCAAGCTCTGTTGGTAAGTATATAAGATAACAGTAAATCTTGTTGACCATAATATGATTAGCTAGAAATGAATTGTAATATATGCATATAATTAATAAATAAATATGATATTATTAAAATATCTTTGATAATGACTTATAAAATGTATTCCGATTGATCATATTCTAATCATTTAGTACTACCCATAAGATAATAACTATAGTGGTGGTGGGAAGGGGGTGGGTCAAAATTCGACAAATAAATTTTATCGACTTTTTTAGGCTCCTATCCATATACTTATTAAATTTTCACTAAACTTTTACTTAATGGTGTGGAACACTCACGAGAGGCTCGTCAACATGACTGTTAACGGTACCATGTTTTCTAATAGGTTATTGGATCCTGGCTTTGCGTGTGAGTAGTCTTGCCCCAACATGCGGCACTGAATAAAGATCATCTCCCTCAGTATCAGTTTACATATATATTTTTCAATCAAAATTATTGTCGTAGTTTGTCCCATTCAATGCAGAAATGGATTCCAGCTCAACCAATGGTGAAAAAAACTAACAAGACAACTTCAAATTTCCACTTAAATATGTTTCTGACTTCCAGCCGAAACAGATACAACCAAAGATCATATGAACACGGGAAAGCCAAAAGTTTTGACGACAAGCAACTTGATTAATTTATTAAAAAAAATGTATTATTTTCTTCATCAACCTACCAGATTTTCCTGTTTCTTGAGTTCTTCATCAGCTCTAATGGAGTTAGTTCCACACATATATATTGCTTGGTAGGTAGATATGTACAAAATGCATCTGTATCCTAAGCAATCATACACATGATTCAATCTTCTTTGGCGCTTCCGGTTCACTCGGCTCGAAGAGCTCCGGAGGAGAATGGTGCCTCCTGGCTCTGCGGGAACCCGGTCTGAACGACATACCGAAGGTCGTCTTCCCAGAGATTGGCAAGCTGCAAACAAGTTCAGCAAGTTTGGGGTCAGTCAGGTTATTCTCGACACTCTTGAATTTGTGTCGAAAGTGATGCATCATCATTACATGATCGATAGGAGGTAGTTGCAAGCTCGAAAACATCGAGTCCAGCGGGTTCTCAGCAAGCTTGAGAGGCGGCTGAGCAAGTGAGAAGGCTGAGGTCGCCATGTCTAATGGAAAGAGGACTTGCTGTGGCAATGGCACATGAACTTGATGCATCTATAACCACAAGACCATTTGAACACAATGAACATATCGAATGTAGCAATTGAGCGAGCGAAAAGGATGAAACGGGAGTTACTTCTTTCGAGAGAAGAGTCTCCGTGTCGAACTCGAGCTGGGGATCCAAGGTGGCCAGCTTCATGGACAAGAACTGAAACCAGAATGAACACAATTTTAAACAGGAAGTAGACTAGTTTTGCTGAAAGAAATTGGGCTCTCTTTCGGAGTTCTACCTCGACTTGCCGCTGCAAGGATTGCACATAGTTGATTATCTCATCCAGCATAACAGCCTTTCCTGTGACCTTCAATTCAAAGGCACAAGAACAATTTATATGTCTAAAATGTCAAAGAACCAAAATGAAGAAACACTATGAATGATGAAATTATAGCAATTGAAAAAAATAATACAATGTGTTGATTATAAAGAAGTTTTACTCCAATAGGAATTTTTGTATGCAGACGGAAGTTTGAGGCAATAACAAATTTGTGATGGCCACAAATTTCATTTATCTTCTTTGTCTATCCTCGACCTTCTATTATTGTGCTAGAATTTCTTCTTATTTTTTTTTCTTAACATGAAAAATATTGGAAATGTTAGCAAAATTCTACCTTGTTGCAGCCGGGCACAAGATCTTGCAGTAGTTTCATCCTCTCGCTGATCTTCTCTCTTCTGACCTGGTGAAGAAGAAGAAGACAATGGCGGAATCAGGATTAAGAAAGCACTATGGCGCAGCATGCAAGATGAGTTCTCTGCTTACCCTCTCGGCGAGGCTATGGCTATCGGTGGCTTGCCCTCTTCTTGCCCTGACATGGATGTAGTCCTTGGGCGGCTCCGGCGGCTTGGCATTGCCGTCGTCGCTGCTGTTCTGCTCGGTCTTGGGTTTGACTGGCGCATCCTTGTCGGCGCCGCCGGCTTCCGCTGATTTGCATCTCTTTGAGTCAGAGTTTTCCTCCTGCGGAAGGGGAATGAGTTCGCACAATTTCGATGCGTCGATGAAAGATTCGATTTTGGGGCTTGCCTCGGGAGGATCCATGGCGGAGGAAGATGACGGCGCCGCCGCTTTTCCTTTGCCCTTCGGAGCCGCTTTCCGCTTCCGCGCATTGTGTTCGGCGACGACCGCCGTTAACTTCTCCGAGGCCGACGAAGCCTCCGGCGACGACGACGACCCTGCCATCATCGCATAGGATGCTGCTACCTCCTTCGCCAGAGACTGTCTGCTGGAGACCCTCGAGAGCTGGCCGGCCTCGGCGGCGCCGAAACAGGAGAACCGCGCCGCTCTCTCCGCGAACCCCTGGTCGGCCAAGAACGGCGCGGTTAACGGCGCGGCCGCCACTTGGTTCACGAGCATGCGCTGCCGCTGGTGATCCGCCCCGGCGAGATTGAGCTTCGGGGGAGAACTGAGCGGCGTGCTGTAGTAGGAAGCGTGCGCGCTGTGGCACCGAGAGGAAGGGGAGACGTTCCCGGAGTTGCAGATGCTGCCGAGCCGTCCGATGAGCTCGCGAATGACAACGCTGTCGTTGCCGTCCGGAGCGTTGGACGACGGCGACGAGACGAGGGAGCTGAGCGCCGACTCGAGCTGCTGCGCGTGGGCCTCCTGGCCGTGCACAGGCTGCTCCCACCCGAAGCCGACGAAGGAATGCGGCAGATGCTCATCTAAGGCGAAGGCCCTCACCTCCGGCAGAAGCCCCGCGTGCGCCGACTTCCAGCCGCCACCGAAAAATCGCTCCTTTTCCATTCCCGACACGAAAAACCGCCGCGAGAAGCAGGCAAAAGGGGAAAAGGCGATGTTTTTAAGCTCGGAAAGACGACGACGACGACGACGACGACGGAGAAGAAGAAGAATAAGAATGGAGAAGGAGGCGGCAGAAGAAGGAAAAGAGCAGAAGAGAAGAAAGCGGGGAGAAAGGCATTGCTGTTGACCTCGGAGCATATATAGAGGAAGGGAGGTGAGATAGAGTCACCGCAAGAGGCGGTGAGAGGATGCCGGGCTTTGGACGCCAGCGGCGAGGCGGAGGAGGCGTATGTGCCCCTCCACCAGCGGTAACCTTTTATGGGGATTAGCTCAGCTTCGGGTAAAGAGAGGAGGAAGAAGACGAAGAACAGAGTAAAAATAAATAAAATTATTATTTTGACATATTAAAATAAAAAAAATACATATATTATTCTTAAAAGGGTGTCACTCACTTAAAGGTACTAATTAAAACAATGACTTTTCAAACTTAAGATGTGACATTTCTAAATCTTAATTAATGATCTTTTATTACTTCTATTTATTAATATAATTATACTGCTGATTGACTGACTAAGGATTAGATGAATTTTTTCCATTAGAAATTGATTTTATTTTATTTTATTTTAATAAATATGTCGTCCTCTAATTAGTCCTTACCCCAACGGGCACAGAATGTACATATGAAGGCTTATGCCTTAGAGTTCATCAAATCTTCCTAGAAAGGGTGCTCTTATTTCCAATGAGATAAATGATGCATCAAATAATAAAAATATTAAAATTTAAATTTCAAACGAGATGAACCTTTTAGATATGTTTTGAGCGTGGATAAGTTATATTCTGAATTTGCTAATAAGAAAATATTTGAATACCAATGCACAAAAGTTTAGGGTACACTTCCACCTAAGTGATCACTTTTTTTTTAAGCTCTCCATCTTTAGGAGCAATGAACACATTTTTATATTTTATGGCTATGGCTATGGCTATATGTCCTTAATTGTTTTGATTGGACACCATTCAAAATGAAAAGAAAAGAGACTCATTCTTTCAATAATCAAACTAAAGAGCACATTTAAAATTATAAAATTCTCATAAGACATGCTTAACTTTAGATTTTTTTTAAAAAATAACATATTTATTTTTCATTTTATACCTCGCATTCTAAAAGCATGCCATTGTGATGCTAGATTTCAAAGAATAATATCATTGTAATGTTACATTTTAAAAATCAACACCATAGTGATGTTAATTTTAGGATTTATGCAACATTACGGTGATGTTAATTTTTTAAATTCAGCACCACAGTGATATTATTCTTTGAATTCAGCACCAAAGTGATTGACGGGAGGGATAAAATAGAAAATAAGTACACCTTTGAGAAATTTAAAAGTTAGGTGCACTTTTTGACAACTTTAAATACACCCTTTGGTCTATTATGGTTCAATAATTATAGTGTTTTAATCAAATGAATTAAGATTATACTTTATTCATATTTTTTTAATCAATAGTCTGCCCGTCTAATTAGTAGAGGTAAACGGCCTTTTCTCTAATTTACCTAATTTATCTATAAAGTAAATCCAACATGGTCAAAGAAATAGGTGGATATAGAGATTTAGGTATGCACAATTATTTTATTTAGTGATATAATTAAGGGTAGGATGGATAGGGATTAAAGAAGATATTTTCTTTCATAAAAAGGAGGTTAAAGCATGCCTCTGTTATGGGCTAATCAATCATTGCGTTTATCTTTTATAAATTAGGGTTGATGGAGTTCACTCTCATTTAACCCTAAGAGATTCCACATCGACCTTTTAATATCTAACTTTATAGCTATCATATTTTTAGTCATTTAGGAGTGGTTTAATCACCATAATAATGATCTAAAATCATTTCTATCTTTACCAAGAGAATAATAATTTGTCACTCTTCACATACCAAACAATATTCCTCTTGATTTGATCTCTATCTTCTAATGAGATCGACAACCGTCAATGTGTATGCAATCATTAACAAAGAGGGAGCCAAATAAGTTTCAAGGTGGCTAGTATTATTATATAATGGATCATTGAGATCACAACAATTAACTCGAGTTTAATAATAATAACGATAGAAATTATTAGGTAAGCACTATCTTAGAAAGTCCAATGTGAATCTTGATTTGCCCCCACAATTTACTTTTGATTCTTTAAGAAATTATTGAAGCAAGATGTTCGATTGCTCATTGTCAAAAAGTGGTGACTAAGTTGGAGTTTACTTTGACTACATCAAGTGTAAGAGTCTAATGATTATAGGGTAAAAGTATCGCATCCATCCATATCTAATGAATTATTATACTTTTCCGCTATAAGTGTTGTGTAGTAATAAAATATTTAGAGATACAAATAAAAGGACTAGAGTTCAAATTAGACCGTCTATCTCTAAGATTAGTTGGACAAAATCTAAACACATGGATTTTAAAAAAAATATTTTGGATTCTCTTTTGATGTTCTGCCTAATTGATTCATATGAGGAAAAAAAAAGCATTTCAATTTGAATTTTCAAAAGAGTCCACCAAATGCAAAAGTATATCCACAATTTGTTTTTTTGAATTTCTTGTTTGGTAAATATAGATGGAGGGAATGATTTCTTTCACAAGTAATTGTGATTCACATGAGAGAAATCATGCAATGACCTAATGAACAATCCTACTTGACTTACTCCTAATGAACAATCCGACTTGACTTGACTTGACTTGAGTTGACTCAAACTCAAATGATTTATTTTGGTAAAAAAAAAATATGGCCTAATGAGCATTCCCACTTGACTTGGATTTGACTCCTTAAACTCACACCATTTATTTTGGTCAACAAAGTGATGGATATTGAGTTTGTAGGACAAGGACAATGGTTTGGCATCGAAGTCATGGCAATGAATGGTCGTGTTAATATCTAAAGAGCGCCATGAAGGGTTTGCGAGGGCAACAACACTTGGCCTTAGAAGGGCAATGGCTAGCTATTATCAATCTCATTAATGCCAACTTTTGTAGATGTCATTTAGGTGATTATATTGCTCATGTAATGCACGAGCGGCTCATGTCTATGATCTTATGGGATCCACATGCTACCGACTTGTTATCGAATATCGAAGAAGGTTAAGCATTCGAATGAAATTCTCGATGTCAAGAGATGGATCTTTTATATATAAGAACCAAAAGAAAGTGGATCGACTAAATGTGTCGTCCATTGCTTGTGGTCTCTAATGTGTTGAGCACAATTAGCTAACATTTGATTGATTAGAGTCGAGCGATTTGGGTTTTCATTTACGAAGACAAATTTTATCTAGGTTTACACTTCGAATGAACTTCTAAGTTTTTAAATATGTTATATATTTTTAAATGTCAACTATGCAGCATTTTCACAGCAGAATCGGTTCTCACAGACTTACAACAGCAAAATCTTGTAGCCTCGATCACCTCAAAGGAGATACTCATGCAATGAATAACTATCAATTCCGATAATTTACGTATGAATATCGAAAGCGATACTCTGACATCAACTGATGTAACAGAAAGTTATTGAATCCATTGATTTATGTATGATTATCGAAAGTAATCTTTTAAACTCTATTGATTCATGTACGAATATCAAGAAATAAAAAAAACAAAACTCATCGTTCCTAAAGAAGGAGATGGCAACTGACTTTGTAAGATCGACATCGTTCTGATACCAATTGATGCGACAGATAACTATCGATTTCGTTGATTTATGCATAAATACCGGAAGCAATCTTCTAAACTTTATTGATTTCGTAGAATGTCATAAGATAGGTAACAAAACTTGACGATTGAGAAGAAATGACAGGATCACAAATTCTTATGAATTAAAAAATTCCTTAAATCAACGTAAACAATTATTTATATAAATTCAAAATCCTAAAACATGAAGAAAGAAAAAATCCTGAAATACAAATATTCTAAATATACTAAAAATTTAAAATATCCTAAATGATCTTAAAATTTTAAAATATAAAAAATAAAAAATATCAAAAATACCCTCAATATCAAACTTGATAAAAATAATAAAAAAAATTAAAAATAATAAAAAAATTAAAATTGTTCTTCTGTTCGCATAAAATATGGATAGCCCTTTTCACCATTGCAAGTGATCAAGCTCCCAGACCAAATGGCTACAGATCGAACTTCTTTAAGGTAGCTTGGACGAAGATGCACATAGATTTGTATGAAGTTGTCTAGAAATTCTTCGCAATAGGCTAGTTACTCAAGCAGTGGAACCACACATTGATCGTGTTGGTTCTTAGTTCGCTCACACATCGAGCGTTTTCAACTACCTTCTGATCTCATACTGCATAGTGGTGTATAAAATAATCTCCAAAGTATTAGTAAAATAATTGTGAGAAGTGATGGGCAATCTACTCAATCTGGCACAAATTGCGTACACCGAGGAGCACTTTATCGTCGAGAACATCCAATTTGCGTAAGAATTATTACGGAAGTATGTGTAGAAAAGATCTTCCCCAAGGTGTGTACTCGGAATAGACCTTCAAAAGACATTTGATTTGATAGATTGGACATTTCTATTCGTTGTCATTCGATGATTCAGATTCCCACAACAATTCATTGAATGGATCAAGGAGTGCATTGCCACCATCTTCTACTTGGTGGCCATCAATGGTGCTATGTACGAGTGCATTGCCACCGTCTCCTACTCGGTGGCCACTGTTGCATGACTACAACTTCCACCCTATGTGCGTCGGTCTAAGGATTACTCACTTAGCTTATGCGGATGACTTGATCCTCTTCTCGCAGGTTGATGATTTGAAGATTACCACGATATTGGATTGCTTAGCAGACTTCGGACAATGGGCTGGTCTTCTCCCTAACCTCAACAAGTCAAATTTATATATGGCAGGGGTTAGTGATCACACGACAACCAGGTTGCATGAGATCACTTGATTTAAGCGCAGAACGTTTCTATTTCACTACTTTGGCATTCCCCTCACGATGAAGAAGCTATGAATCAGCAACTAAGGACTTTTGACGGAGGCTATCATCCGAAGATTAGCTTCTTAGCCCATGCAAACGTCATCGTACGTCGACAAACTTGAATTGGTAAAGGCGGTGCTCCAAGGTATTGAGTGCTTTTGACTTTGCATCTTTCTAGTTCTGTGTGTTGTGATTGGCAAGATATATGCTATCTTCCGCTCCTTTATTTGGTCCTACAAACATCCACCCATCTCCTGGGCAGCGATGTGCTTGGCAAAAGAGGAAGGTGGATCCAGACTGTGCAACTTATAGACATGGAATTCAGCCCTACTGTCTAAGTTTTTATGGAACATTCAACGAAAAAAGGACTCCCTTTAGGGTGTGGTGGATCCATCATTAGTACCTCCATCGCACCAACTTGTGGAAGTCGCAAGTCAAGCCGTCGGATAACCCCCTCATCAAGCATTTGCACCAGATTCAATAGGCAATCTTTAGAGCTAGCGATTCTATCCAGATTGTCACCCATCAGCTAGGTTGCTAGTTTGATACACACCAACTTGTGGGGTTACGAGTGTGTATGACTTCTTCATGCCATGGAGTACTAAAAAGACATGTGGAGGTCGTACATCATGTCGAAGCACCAATTCTTCATGTCGTAGATCGCAAACTTCAAGGTTTGGACCAAAGACAAGTTGTCATATGAAGCCTACAAGACTTGTCCATTGTGCCAACATATGGATAAGATTGTGAACCGCCTCTTCTTCTACTATTCCATAGTAACTTCTATGGGGCATGGCACGTAGTTGGCTCCACATCAATAGCACCATCGGCTTACTGGTGGAGATGCTGGATAATTTTGGATAGTAACATCACAGGGTCTGTCGGCTCAACAAAGCCCACCACTTGAGTATCTCTTATATGCTAGCTCTATTTGATTTGGCGAATCTGGAATCGGTGTCAATATGACAGGGGAGTGCAAAATATTGAGAGTTTGTTTAAAAAGGTTAATGCACGTATTTCAATTTTTGAGTGGTCCACATACAAGTCCTTGAAAGACATCAATAATATAAGTTGACCCTGTGATTTATCTCCCTTCACATAATCTAGGGACAGACTGTGATTGGCAGCTGGGATGAGCGTAATCACCTTTGCTACAATTGAAAGACATCAATAAACTTTACCTTTATCAAAAAAAAATAACAAACTAATTACTTTTAGAGTCTCTTTTTCTCGAGCATTTTAAGTTTTCATTTCACCTTCCACTATTTCTTGATCTCACGAGATTGGTCAATTTATCTTGTTATCTCATCTTGTCTTTGTTGGCTTCCATTGCTTTATCCACCTTGTTTCCTTTCATTTTAGGAATTAGTTGTTTGATATTTCTTCCAACACCACTTTTATCTTTCGCAAAGACGTGATATTATTACTTGCATTTGTTCCTTCTAATGCCCCCTTCTTCCACCATCTCATAAGATTGTTAGTTGTATCCTCCTAAATCTTTATCCTCCTTTTTCTATATAGCAATACCAATCTAGCTACTTGGTATGATTAGTATCCACCGAAAAAATTTAATTTGGCAAATATGATGACTTGGTGTGGACAAATTGGCAGCTCGATGACTCAAGGATGTTAGAATTTGGAGAAGGATGAAGTTGATCATCTAAGGGATCACAATAAGAGGAGCATCAATAGTGTAGTAGTGATTGACGATAAGTAGGGGTGTGCCGGAAGCATGAAGGATGATATGAGGAGTGAGCAAAGATTGATCCATATAATAGATGCCTTGCTTAAGATACTCAATTGTACTTCTTTAATAGTGCAATTAAAGAAGTGCAATCACCTATGTAAATTTTTTATTTAGCCAACTAAAGTTCAACCCTTCCACACCCAAAGCTTAGCCCACCTCCGATTCTTGAATCCATTCTTGGAAATGAGCTATGGATTTTGTGCATCTGAGAGATAAATGACCTAGTGAGAGATGATCATGATGGCAAAATATAGTTACATATGATAACTCTTAAATGGATTTTGAGAATTGTTAGGACACTCCGGGAGCTAAAGGGTGATTAGCTCCAACCACTTCATCTTATTGATTTGTTGTAGTGGAAAAACTCGAAGTAATGTTAATGTTCGGATTTATTTGATATCCACCTCCTTGAGATGACTAATCCAAGGATCCACATAGTACTCACACTCCACTATAAAAATCACTCATTCTTGGAAATAATTCGAGGTGGAGAAACCTCATATAAGCTCCTAGCGAGAACAATACAACAAGAACAAGGAATTGAATACACAAATACAATGAGAACCTTGCTTGTTTCTTCTTGCTTGGAAACGTCTCTTGTAGATGTAGGATCGTTGAGGACGAGAGAGAGGGGTGAATATTGTCGCTTAAAAGCTTTTCTTTTCTTTTTGAAAATCTTTCGGAAAACTTGAGTACACATCGGAATAGAAATAGGGGAAAAGGGTAACAGAAATAGAAAACACTTTTTGATTTTTTTACTTAGTTCGAAGCACAGTCGACTCGTACTCCAAGGCTCATGATCCTTGATCACTTTTGTTAGGCAATTCAATAAATGAATGAGAAGTACAAGTAATAATATAATGAAGTACAAGTGCAATATACCGATAATAAATAAATAAAATGAAGCATTGGTTGCCGGTGAGTTTTCCAGCATCATAGGAGCAAAACTTGCACATGTAGTAAAAGCCACGGCGGAATGAAGCACATGTAAAGTTATTTCAAATAGAGGAGTTGTGCTGAGTTCGGATCCCAAGGTCTTCTTTTATAGGATTCGTTCAGTTGACGGATAAACTGCTCTATTGACTGATCCTTTTCATCAACTGATCCCTGATTCTTCCTTGTTTGCTGTGATCCGATCCGTCCGATCCCAAAAATTAAATTATTCCATTGATTGATCCCTATGTTGCGTCGACTGGACACTTTTTTCCTAATTTGATCTGATCTAATCCGTCCGATCTCAAAAATCATATTGTTCCGTCGACAGATCCAAGTTATCTATTGACTAAACGTTGCTTTCCATGTTTGCTCTAAACATAGCTTTATCTGTCGACTGATCCATTTATTTCGTCGATGGAACAATCTTGGATCAGCTGGTTGAACCTCCCTGTTCTGTCAACTGAACCCCTCAATCAATGTTAACTTTATTTTTTTTTGCAAAATAAAGTTAGCACAGATAATATATTTATTCTGCAAAACAAAGTTAGCACAATAAATAATAATGATGCATGAGTATGATAGTAATAATTATCTTGATCTCAACTTAAAAATATCTTAATTTCTTCAGTTGGATCAGTGCCTAAAATTTTGCCCAAATTGGGACACGACCTCACTACACTACTTTAGGAGTTTACCTCAACACACATTCCAAACATCTGGTCCTCCAGACCTGTTTGGACATTTTCTGCTTAGTGTCTGATTGCTTGATCCACTAAGATATTTCCTGCAATACTAAATTCGTACAACAGTAATAATAGTAATGTAAAATAGTGTTAGCAAAACTATACTTAAGTTTACCAAAAATCATCGGATCATATATGCTTGGAGTTTACTCCTCAAAGACTTCTCACTACCTAGGGTTGCCTCCCCTTAGATATCTAAAATTACCTTCCTCTAGGGTTCCATTGTCTGGCTTCACTCATCAAGGCTTTTACCACCTAACTTTACTCACTAGGACTTTCACCACTTTACTTCACTTACTAAGGCTTTTACTTAGAGTTCACTCCTCCAAAACCTAGGGTTACCTCCCCCTAGGATTTTTCTGTTGCCAAGCATCAAGTCACCTTAACCTGCTTGAATTTGTTAGTCACTTGATAGACTACTCACCACCTGCAGTCACTCGGTAGATTACTCACCACTTGTCAGTTATCTGGTTAACCTTAACCTGACTAGATTTCTCAATTGCCTATGTCAACCTTGCACAAGCTCCATTAAATATATTGGCAAACAAACATTAAAATCCTGGAGGTCGATTGCACCAACAGTATACTTGGAAGTGTAGGAATACTTCACTCTGAATCGTCCAAGAACTAGAAGCGAAGAGTTGGGGAAGAAGTGATTATTTGAATCTTCGAACGCCTTTATATCCCGCGGATTAGGGTTTTCAATCGATTGACGTTACCCCAAATCAATTGCCACGTCAAATCCAAGCAAATCCAACCATCCAAACCTCTTAACGACTCTTTTCTTCTTCTCACAATCGATTAGCTAATCGATTACGAGGCTTCTTAATAGATCACTCAAACGATTCAGAAGCCCATTGTTCGCTCGCGAACCTCTCCTAATCGACCATTTCACGTGGCATAATCGATCACTTGATCGATTCAAAAGATCATTGTTTGTCACGAGCTTCTCCTAATCGATTGGTCACTTTCCCATTGAATTTAGTACAGTAAAACACTGTACTTTGTGAAAAACCCCACTTCAATTGATTATCTAATCGATTGAAGAGGGCTGAATCGATTGGCCAATCGTTTAACGCCTCTCTATTCTCGCGACAACAACCCCCAATTGATTGATTGGCTTTGGCCTAATCGATTACCCAATTGATTGTCCAATCCTAACTCACTTAACCCGAGTTTAGGGCTCCTTTGTCCAACATCCGGCCAACCGTGACATGTTGGAACTTCTTCACTAAGTGTCTAGTCAACATTTGACCCACTTAAACTTTCCATCTCGTGCCAACTTCCTGTTTAATTTCTAATCACCAAGTGCGGTCTTTCTTGATCCACTTAGATTTTTCTTTTGCCTAACTACAGTGAAGACTTTCCTCTTACTAACATGCGGTCCTTCTTGACTCACTTGGACTTCCCTTTGCCAAACCATAGTTAGGACTTCCCTTTGTCAATGCGCGGTCCTCCTTTACTCACTTGGACTTTTCTTTGCCTAACTACAGTTAGGACTTTCCTTTGCCAACGTGTGGTCCTTCTTGACCGACTTGGACTTTCCTTTGCCTGATCACAGTTAAGACTTTTTTTGCCAATGTGCGGTTCTCCTTGACCCATTTGAAATTTCTCTTACTAACCCTCGAGTTAGGACTTTGCTTTACCTAACCTCCGAGTTCGGACTTTGTCTTTGCCTAATTAACCTCCAGTTAGGACATTACCTTACCTAACTCTCGAGTTAGGACTTTACCAGTCAAGTATTCAGTTTTCTACGACCTACTTGACTTTCCTTTCGCATATTATCAAGTATTCGGTCAACCTTAACCTACTTAACCTATTTCAGATATTTTCTAAATATATTATCCAAACATCGAAACTCAAACTCGAATCCCCTCGAACTTAGTCAAACTGGTCAACCTTGGCCTAAAGATGATTGCACCAACAATCTCTCAACAAGAATCAAATGAACGATATTTCAAGATTGAGGTATATTTTTTTACTTAGATGTGAGACTCATGAAATAATATTTTACAAGATTATAGTCTAGGTTCTCAATCGATTAAAAGTTTATTTTAGTTGAATAACGAACTAAATCAACTAGAGAGTCGATTGAGACTTGATTTACAACAACCCTAATCTATTTGATTTCTGATTGAACTTAGTCGACTATACAATCGACCAATGTACTTCAATCGAATTGACTGCTAAATTTCAAATAAAAGACCGACTAAACTCTATCACTAGCATCCTCTAATCAAATTTTACATCAATCATATACATGACATATGCTTACACCATAACATCTTTTATAAAAAAGGAAGATCCGTTATCTTAATGGGCCCCTAGTATTAGCCGCACGGGTATGGAAGGAAGTAAATACATATTATACGCAAGCATTAAGTGCATAGTGGGGTAAATCACATATCGTCAGCTCCTGAGAATCGACTTCTGGTCATTACACTATAGATGTCACGGGTTCACCATCTATACTATACCCTGAGACACCCTAACATTTTTCATAGTCAAACATAATGTCACGGTATAAATAAGAAGTTGATTTTTTTTATAATTAATATATATTATCGCATAACTACACTTGCTATTTTTAACCTTGAATCTAAATCTCACAAGAAACAAATAACACCTTGAATTCTAAAATAGCTTAAGGCAGGTGTACTTTTAATCAATTAAAACATAAATTAAGAGCAAAATCTAACAACTAGTGTGACAGCCAATATAAAAATATATAATTACTTTAATTTATTTTTATAAATATAAATTTAACATCAAATGTGTAGTTGTCATTATTCTAAATAAAATTACAAATATGGATGTCGGCCATTTAAAACATAGATTAGCACTAATTAATTCCTTAATGATGGGGAACAAGAAGCTTGATACAAGGATTAAGATTAAATATTTTCTTCGTGCAAATATTAAATTATTTATTGTTTTGTGGAATGTATACTTTTGGTCTGCCACAGGGCATTTAATTTCTTGGTGGTGAATAGCTAAGCAAGAAAGTTAAAATAAAATAAATACTTTTAAAATAAATAAATAAACAATCAGATAATTAATTATTGGCACAACCAGTCAAGATCTAACAACTCCTGACAAATATTTAATTTTTCCTAATCACGTTTTCATCTTAGCATATATATATATATATATATATATATATATATATATATATATATATATATATAATATTTTAGAAAATGGCTATTTAATAGGCTCTTTCTAAAGAATAATAATAATTTTTTTAAAGATATTTCTAGGGGTAAATGAGTCCAAGGAATCTTTACTTCAAGTTTATTTATTATCATTGGGGTTGTTCAAGTTTTTTTATTAAAAATTTTATATACAATTTAATAAATAAATTTCTTTATACACTGTTTTAATTAATTAAATATATTAGTGCTTACATTTACTTATTTTATGTATTTTATACTTATTGAACGAATATAAACGAGATTTATTTAACAGAAAATCAAAACATTTTAGATATTTAAAAAAACATAAATATGCTTTAGAATTTTAAGTGTGGAATCATTTATAATCTCACTTGGCTTGTCGTCCACGTTCCTTCATTTTATAATCTCTAATATAAAATTAAGCTTCTCTAATTAATTACTCACTAATTCTCTAATTAATTATTCACTAATCCACATATAAATCATCTTTTATTCACTTCTTTATAGCAAATTAATATTTTAAGTTCCCCGAGGCGCCGATTTCTTTATACTCAATAAAAAATAGTTACGAATTAGTCGGTTAGTTAATCTGCTTTTGTTTTTGACTTAAATATAATTAAGGCAAATCCATATTAAACTTTAAATTTTCTAATTATTATTATTTTTTTAAAAGTAAATATTAACTTAGAACACACATGAAAGTGACACTGAACCCACCAAAACTAAAAAAGGGCAAAAATAAAAAATCACACCTTTTTTTATTGGAAGCATCAAAACTCAAAAGATACCTCCTTTGTATGTGTTACTAAAAGGGACCTTATCCCATCTCTACATATTTTACATTTCAAAATTACTTTTATTTTTTACATTGTTATAGCAGCTTCTACATTATCATTATAGTAATTATTAAGATTTTATAACTACTACAATTATACAGTTATAATATCTATAAGATTATGCAACAATATAATGTTGAACTTTAGTTGTTATAATATAATATTATTAGTATTAATAAGAGTCAAAATATTACTATAGTATAATATTAATGAGTATTAATCAAAGATAAAATATTCATATTGATTCATAACTACTATAATATAATTTATTAATATTGATTAAAATTGAAGGTCAAAATGCAAGGGATGCATCAAAAAGAAGATGCCTCTTTTATGATTTCAATAAAAAGGCATGTCAATTTTTACCCAATAAGAATTAGTGTATAATAATTTCTATCTTTCCTTAATTATTATATATTTTTCTTTCTTTTATATGTTTAGTTGACTTGGAGATCTGTGCCATGCAAATTTTGTAACATTTCCTCTCTCCAATGATTTTTAGTAATTTTGAAGTTTTGGAATCGAATCCTTTTAATTATTAATTAAGACAATTAGCATTAAAGATAAACTAACCTTAAAGGAAGACTTTTAGGGTTCAATAATGAATGCAACAACACTACTTTAAGGGCAGTGGTGGTGCATGGCATCAAATTAAAAGAGATTGAATAATTGTTTTAATTAATGGATAGGTGAAAGCGAGCAACATAGTCGATTGTCTCCTTCGATCACTTTTCATTATGGAGCAATTAATTAGAGTTGATTAACTAGTTCATCGTACACATGTCGAATGGTCATCAATCGATTAAGAGTAGGTTAGAATTTATTTTTGAAAAGGAGGTTGTAGTGGTTTGGTTGGTTTTAGACTCTTTGCTTATCTACTAAGTATGTTATGGTCTTTTAACCCTCGGGGCACAAGCGCAAGTGACATCAACTAGAACATTTGAGGGTAATTTCCAAAAGTCTAATTGTGATTGTCGAATCACTTAACACTTTCTAAATTTATTCTGATAATCGATAATTTTTTTTAAAAAATTATATGAATTTTCTTTAAGATTAGTCGGTTCAAATAGCTAGATACTTATATTATTAAAAAAAAAATATGTTGTGATTTTGATGAGGGGAAGCACTTTAGAAGAATTATTACTTTTTGACTTAGATTGAAGTTATAATGACTCAGTTTTAGGTAAATAAAATTATTTAAAATCTTTTCAAAGGTTCTAATTTTTTTTTTCCATTTTTTAAGAGTGTTTTTTTGCTATTTTTTAAAAATTGTTTTCTATTAGAACTTATTTTCATTGTTTATAGTTTAGGATTTTGAATATATTTAAATAATTACTTAGTTGTTGTGAGGACATTATATTTTATTTTAAATTAATTTATCTCGATTAAACCTCGAAGACCTCTCTAGTCTCTACGTTTGACATTTTAGAAATCCATATACGAAAATGAGTCTCTAAAATAATTATTATTTATCCGGCATCTAATTTTTCTTTTAGAAAAATATATAATTATTCTGATTTTTCGTGTAGGCTAGTCAATTGAGAAAGCCTCAAAGTTTGAGTGGGCTAGGTAGGTAGACTTGCCGAGTCGACCCAATTCCAATCCGAAACTTAAATCAGGTCAATGGATTGATAACTGATTGACCTGGTTCAATGGATACAACTCATAACCAAGTCAATGGACTGATAACTGGTTGACCTAATTCAACGGGTATAACTCATAATCGGTCCATCTCTAGACAAGCTGATTAAAGGTGGGACGGAACCGATAAATCTACTGTTCATTAGTATTTATCTATAATTTTTATTTATTTTTCAATCATAATCTTTTATTTAAAAATATTTATAATATTTTAGTGATATTAATAGTATAGTAAACTATAAATTAATTTATTTACTTTAAAGTTTTAATACGAGACTGATACGGGTGAGACTATTTTACCTTTCTATTAAAGTCAATTTTTTAACTTATTTTTCTTGAATTCTTTAATGTTCGATTATTTTACTTTTCTAACGTCACTTTTTTAACATATTTATCTGATGCAGCTAAATTTAACTTATTATATTTATTAATCACATTTAAAACTTTTAATTATTCATTGATCTTACTTTATCTTTTTATCCATTCAACATTAAATTTATGAAAAGTATTTGATTTATATGATATATACAATAATAAATACCATTTTCAAAAACAAAATAGAAAAATTTAATACCGAAATAACTAATGAAGTATGTGACTTTAAATCCCTTTACCCTAAGTAAATAGATAAATAACTTAAATAAGTTCACCCTTTTTAATATTTATAAATTTTAAAATAATTGTTAAAAAAAATAAAATATAAATAATAATCTTAAACGGCCATAGACTGCGAATCTAATTGTAACCCCCACGATATCCATGGCTAAATGATCTGTCTAAGTGGGCTCAAAAACAACATTATTGGGCTCAAGGATGAGAGGCAACATTAATGGGCACAAGAATAAGAGCAAAGTACTCATAGATCGGGACAAAAGGATGGAAGCGAGAAGTTAGCAAATGGGTGTGATCAAAAAAATATTTTCTTTTAAAACTAAATGTCTTTATTTTTACCAATATGTATTTTTTGTTGATCATTGTGGCAAAAGATAAATACGTTCATCCCAGCGCCCTCGCCAACTCGTCCTAAGACTAACACGGAGAAAATAAATAACAGACGACTATTAATCTTTGAAATAATCACTAGCACATAAGAGATATTTTCCTCGACTTTACCGAGATTCAAACCTCAAACCTCATTGTAACAACACCTCATGTACTAGTCACTAGACTCATCCGAAGGAATCCGTATTTTTTGTTGATCATGATTTTACATAGCATTAAGTACTAAAAATTTAAAAACAATATACATTTTAAGAAAATATGTTATATGAAACAAGCAATATCTTAGTTTTCTGGAATAATAGACATAATTTTTATAAGCAAATGAAATTTAGTAGAAAGAAGAAAAAGAATTGTTTTAATTTCTAGCTTATTTAGATTGCTTTCTCCCTCTCGACTACCATTCGTCTTCATCTCCCTCTCGGTTATCTTTATGAGTGTAAACAAATCTAACTTCTTCACGAATTTTTAGAGCCGGTCTAAAAAATATTTAATTAGTATTTTAAATTATAAAATTCAAACAAAACTCGACTACTTTTGAATTCGAATTCGAATTCATAATATTTTATTAAATTGTTCACTCAAATCTAATTATTATTTTTTACAATGTTAGTGTAAATATGTTTAAATAACTCGAATGTTATTTATTTGCAAATGACCATTAAAAGAAAGTAAACACATACGAAAGATATCTAATGTAGTTAATCTTATTATGAAACAAGATATTATCGCAAAAACTGATGAATATAATCTAACTCTCATTAAGAATTTCATCTTTTTCTACTAAAAAAAATGATGCTAAATCTTTAATGCAAATATTACGAAAGTTAGTCAAGATGATCGACAATGTAGTTGTGCACTTGCGCTAGTGTTTCGTGATCTATTGAGAAACATAAGCAACCACCCACCGTCTCATGTTGCATTAGAATCGCCTCCTAATCCCTAGATTGATACGGCTACATATGGAAGTATACTCGTAGACATAAGAAGAAATGACATGAATAAGAGCATGGACTAGCCTTCGCTTCAACTCTTAGAACATTTTGTCATAAGAGGCAATGATGCCATCTCTAAACACGATATGGCTAAGAAATCACTACTCGACGACAAAACGACACATTTGTTGAATTTGGTATTCAATTGCTCGCTCTACAAAGTTTCAACTACTAATTTGAGGTGTTGTTTATGCTCATCCCCTAATTAGGATAGATTAAGTACAAGTATGTGTGCCATATAGTTGCGAGAAGAATAGATAGTCACCGAGTAATCAATAGAACCAAACTTAACTAAACTTAACTACATCAAGTCATCCAATAAAACCAACTTAACTATGTCAGTCAAGTGAAGTGAA
Source organism: Zingiber officinale (assembly GCF_018446385.1). Lineage (NCBI taxonomy): Eukaryota > Viridiplantae > Streptophyta > Magnoliopsida > Zingiberales > Zingiberaceae > Zingiber > Zingiber officinale. Next base: position 115,643,519 of record NC_055995.1, read on the forward strand.
GTCATCCAAGTAATCAATAAATCACGATCCAACTGATGTGCAAAAGGATATTCATATATCTTCATAATAATATAATATTGTCCGTTTTGAGTCTAAACCCTCATAACTTTGCTCTTGGGCTCTCCCCAAAAAGCTTCATGCCAATGGAAATATCCTACATTCTTTTAAACACATGATATTTATCAAATCTTTTCAATGTGGGACTTTGATTGAACCCCAATAATCCTCTCCTCAAACGAAGGACCACAATTATTCTCATGGTCCGAGCCTCCCCGCGAGCATCTGATCAACCTGGCCTGCTCTGGGTCTCTCCGCAAGCACCCGCACCCGGTCCCCTTGACCTACTTCGGTCCTCCCCGCGAGGATCCAATTATCCTGACATACTCGCCTCCCCATGAGCATCTGGTCACACTGACCTGCTCCAGCTCTCCCCGTAAGGATCCAGTCATCCTGACCTGCTTCGGGTCTCCCGCGAGTATCCAGTCACCCTGACCTACTTCAAGGTCTTTCCCACAAGCATCCGGTCATCCTGACATGTTCCGGACCTCCTCGTAAGCATCTGGATCAGGTCAATCTTAACATGCTCCGGGCCACCTCCAAGTATTCTTGTTTATTCTCATCATTACATAATCTGGTCCTTTTTTTCTAATATATATAATATAAGAGATACTTTTTCTTTTTCTATAATTTTTATTCTACTTATTAATTCATTACTCAAGTTATACTTTTTTTGCTCATTGGTAGAAACCCAATAATTATATAGGTCTTCATGGATAAATTTTTCTATCATGTACAAAGAAATTTTACGTTCTATCATTTTTGAAAAAAATCAATAAACTAGGTGGATATGTAAAAGATATTGTTTGTTTTCCATCACTTAAACATGTATAAAAAAAATATTGTGACATTTCATTTCGTATAGAATGGCAAGTCGATTATTTTGTATATACCGTGATGGACGATTCCACCGCTTATAATTGAAAAGAAAAGTTACAAGAGATTTTTCAAAAGGATACATTTTTTCCACTCGGATCTCTTCCGTTTGATCTATTTTGAGATCACAGGTGCATTGTTAGATTTTCACCAAAGGAAGAAAACAAGCGATGAAGTTTCTCAGGAAGAATGACTTGTGGTAAATAGCAACCAAGAACGTGATAGGAGTAAATCTCGACATGGATCGGGTAACAACAACAAGACTTGTTCTAAATCAAGAAGGAAGAAGGTGATCACGTGTTACAAATGTGGAGACAAAGGTCATATCAAGAGAGATTGTCCAGAGATAAAGAAATATGTTACAGAGAATAAAGGTAGTTCGACAAAGTCTGCAAACATAGTTCAAGAAGAAAATTCAGAGAGCGATGATGGAAATATGCTATCAGTTATGTCAAGTTCGGAGCAACTGACAGATGCATAGATCTTAGACTCTGCATGTTTATATCACATGACTCCAAACAAGGAGTGGTTTGACACCTATAGGGCAGTGGATTCTGATCCAGTGTTGATGGGAAACGATGCGTCATGCAAAGTTATCGGCATAGGAAACATCAGAATCAAGATGTTTGATGGTGTGATCAGAACTTTATATGATGTCAGATATATACCAGAGCTAAGGAAGAACTTAATCTCACTAGGCACACTGGGTGGTATTGGTTGCAATTACAAATCAGTGAGTGGGGTGATAAAGGTCAGCAAGGGAGCTCTGACGGTAATGAAAGGACAAAAGGTAGCAGGAAACATCTACAAGTTGATAGGGACTACAATTGTAGGGGGAGTCGCCTCGGTAGAGTCTGAATCAGACAGTACTATCTTGTGGCATATGCGGCTAGGGCATATGGGTGAACATGGGATGCTAGAACTTCACAAGAGAGATTTGTTGAAGGGTGTCAAGACGTGCAAGCTTGAATTATGCACATTCTGTGTTCTTGGGAAATAGAGCAAATTGCAATTCAAAACGGCAGCAAACAAGACAGAGGGGATTCTAGACTACGTACATACGGATCTCTAGGGACCAGCCAGTGTAACATCACGTGGAGGGCACTTGTATTTTGTGAGTTTTACTAATGATTTCTCACGAAATGTTTGGGTATACTTTATGCATCACAAGTCGGAAACTTTTGCAAAGTTTAAATTGTGGAAAACTGAAGTGGAGAACCAGACCAGAAGGAAGATCAAATGCCTTAGGTCAGACAATGGGACTGAGTACACGGATTCAAAATTTTAGGAATTTTGTGAGCAACATGGGATAATGAGGCATTTTTCGATTCGCAAAACACCTCAGCAGAACGGGGTAGCAGAAAGGTTGAACAGGACAATCATTGAGAAGGCAAGATGTCTCAGGCTGAATGTAGGGCTTGCAAAGAATTTCTGGATGGAAGCAGTTAACATGACATATTATCTTATTAATAGATCACCAAGGGCAGCACTAGAAGACAAAGTATCAGAGGAAGTATGGACAAGAAATCAAGTAAATTACTCTCATCTTCGAGTTTTTGGATGTCCAACCTATATGCACATATCTAATGAGGAAAGATCAAAGTTAGATGCAAAGTCAAAGCAATGCATTTTTTTTGGGATATCAGAAAGGAGTTAAAGGCTTCAAGTTTTAGGATTCTAAGGCAAACAAGATGGTGATCAGTAGAGATGTGGTGTTTAACGAGAAAGCTATGTTACAGCGTACTCAGGAAGAAGGAAATGAAACACCACAGAACACCATGGAGAAAGATATTGTACAAGTGGAGCTAAAGACTCATGACTCTGATGATTATAGCTCAGAGCACACGGAACATCGCACTATAGCTAGTGGTAGAACGAGATGAGTCGTAAAATTACCTACTAGATACAGATTCGAAGACTTGGTATCTTATGCGCTTATCACTAGTAGCGGAGACCCTACATCTTTTCAGGAGGCAATACACAGTTCTGAGAAGGACAGATGGGCGGGTGCTATAGCAGAGGAGATGGAGTCGTTGCATAAGAATCAAACGTGGGATCTAGTGAAACTTCCTAAAGGAGAGAAAGTTATAGGGTGCAAGTGGATATTCAAAAAGAAAAAAGCAATGTCAGAGGGAGAATAAGTGAAGTTCAAGGCTCGGTTGGTAGCAAAGGGATATTCACAGAGAAAGAGGATTAACTATGGAAAAAATTTCTCCCTGGTGGTAAGACATACGTCAATTAGAGTGGTGTTGACTTTAGTGACACATCACGATATGCAACTTGAGCAAATGGATGTGAAGACGACATTTCTTCATGAAAATTTGGAGGAGCAGATTTTTATGTCACAACTTGAGGGATTTAGTCAGCCCGGACAAGAGCGGTTGGTTTGCAAGTTGAAGAAATCGCTCTATGGATTGAAACAATCTCCTAGGCAATGATACAAATGGTTTGATTCATACATGATTCAAAACAGATATAGGAAATGTGAGTATAACTGCTGCATATATGTGAAGAGCCTTGAAGATGAATCACTGATTTTCTTACTACTCTACGTAGATGACATGCTCATTGTTGCGAAGAAGATGAAAGAGGTTGACAAATTGAAGAGACTACTGAGCAAGGAATTTGACATGAAAGATTTGGGAGAGATCAAGAAGATTCTTGGGATGGAGATTCACAGAAATAGAGATGCAGGGAGATTATGATTGTCTCAACGTAGCTATGTGGAGAAGGTGCTGGATAGGTTCAACATGAAGAATGCAAAGTCGGTGAGCACACCCCTGACGCATCATTTCAAGTTATCCAGTACATAGTGTCTAAAGACGGATGACGAGATCCAAGAGATGTCAAAGGTTCCTTATGCAGTGTAGTTGGTTGTCTGATGTATGCCATGATTTGCACGAGACCATATTTGGCGTAAGCAGTTAGTATGGTAAGCAAGTTTCTCTCAAATCCTGATCGACCACATTGAGATGCAATGAAATGAATTTTTAGATACTTAAGAAATACAATTGATTATGACATCATGTTCAGTAGACAATCGGAAGATCCTTCAATTGTTGGGTACGTAGATACAAACTATGCAGGAGATTTAGATAACAGGAGGTCTATTACAGGATACGTGTTCACTGTAGCAAGAGGACATATTTGTTGGAAATCTATGATACAATCTATTGTTGCATTGTCTACTACGGAGTCCGAGTACATGGCAGCAGTTGAAGCAGCAAAGGAAGTTTTATGGCTTACAGGGTTGGTCAGAGAACTGGGTGTTCAGCAAGGTGGAGTCAAGTTGTCAGAGTGTTATCTATTTGACGAAGAATCAAGTGTATCATGCGAGAACCAAACATATTGATGTGAGGTTTCACAAGATCATAGAGTTGATTGCTTTCGGAGAAATTCAACTTGAGAAGGTTCACACTGCAGATAATGCTGCAAACATGCTGACAAAGCAATGACTACAGAGAAGTTCAAGCATTGCTTGAACTTAATCCATATCTCTAAATGTTAGAGGAAGGAAGTCCAAACCCAGAGATCTAGATGGAACTTTATTCAGATACTCGTGTTCTTCGAAGGGGTGAATATTCATCAAGGTGGAGATTATTGACGGGTGGCTCATATTTGGATAAAGTTAATATGAGTGATATTATGGAAGAAAAATCTGTTTAAGATTTTTTGTAATAAAATTCTGTTAACATTTTATATAACAGAATTTTGTTGTGATTTTTCATAACAAAATTCTGTTACGATTTTATCGAGTCTGGAGTTTAGCATTATTTATAGAGATTATTGTAAGTCTATTGTACAACAACAAACACAAGAATCATTAGATGTGATTCTCTTGTGTAGAGAGAATTCTAATAAAACTTCGGTCGTTTTTGTGGAGTAGGCACGCCGTCGAACCACGATAACTCTTCTTCTTCTCCTTCTTCATGTTTGTTCTCCTTTTGTGCGTCTTTGTCTTATTGCTCCGCGCGATCTCTTTTCTCTCTTCCTCTTCTTCCGCGTTTTAGAGGTTGAAAGGTGTTACCCTCTCTTTGCGCAACACCAACCAACTTATCAAGTCATCCAATAGAACCAAACTAAGCTCTTCAAAATCTTATGTGCACCTTACTAAATATCTACACTTGATCCCTATGTTAACAACACTAAGTCTTCACGACCACTATTTATAGCACCTCAAGAGAGCTCTCTTGCCATCACGCTTAATCGGGTCTAAAAATGGAAAAAACTGATGCATTAAATAGATGACTCTGACAGAGTTGGCACAAAATGACTCTGAGTGATCCTGCGTATCAAAAGGAACACTGACAATTGGACCAGAGAGAAAATCCCCGACATAGGCACTATGACGCTTAAGTTAATGAATGGTCGAGTGGAAAGCAATGAAGAGTAGTAAATAAACCATGTATGTGTAGAGTTTGCACGCGTAAGTGTACTTGCACATGTAGGTGGAGACTCCCTTTTATAGTGTTAATTTTACTTTCTAGACAAATCTTGAGGCATTGCCAACAAAAGGTCATACCATAATGATGCTTTAACACCTTTCCCAAAATAGATCCGTAATTTCTACATAGAAGCTTCCACTGAATAGCTGAAATATTTCCTTGATTATCTGACAATTGTTGTACAAAACAACAAGAAGGAATGTTGGGCCATTGAATAGGGAACCCTTAATATGCTTATCTAATAAACCACCCGAGTCCCTTCTAAAATCCAATTGAATATTGCTCGTAAGAGCGATCAGGTCGGATTGAGGAATGATATCAAGAACTTAATTTTCACTCAGCCTCTCTGTTTGGCCAAAGAGTCCAATCGGACCGAGTGTCCAGTATATCTGATCGACACTATAGTCCAACCAGCTATTTTTAGATAATATGATTTACTTTATAGTTTTCAAATATTCTTTGAAAGCAAAGAGTTAGAAATCTAATTAAGAGCATTTGAAAATTTTAAAACTGACGGAGATTTAGTCACTTAGAAAAGGGAGGTAATTACAATCGTCGATGTGAAAGTTTGTTTGCTATTGCAATCAAAGCAAGACTTCCTCTACATTTGCAATTTCTCAAATCTAAGGGTGTAATAGAAATATTTGAGATTTTCTCTAAGCTAAGGAGGATCTATTTGGTTTACCTAACACGATTTATTTATTTAGTGTTCCCTAGTAACACAAACCCTAAATTATAATAATTGTTAATAATAGTCTCAATAGAATTATTATTTGAAAAGTAGTTTTTGATCCCTTAACCCAAATATTCCCAATTTCAACTCCTCTTCTCTTAGCCTCTCTTCCCGCATTGTCTTCCTTTTCTTTTCCTCATCTGCTCAACTAAACCGGGCCGGTTATCGGGAATATAGTAACAAGATAAGGAGAAAGGGCCAAAGAGACATACCCATGTACAGTGGATAAGAATTATGGAGGATACAGAAATCCTTTTCCTTTCGGTGTTTCTCCTGACAACTTGGCACATTTGGCACATATGTAGTGACATAAAACTTATTCGTTAATGAACTTGATGCAAGACCTCTACGAATTATCTAGCAAAAAGTGATAGAGTAGAAGGAGATGCGATGAGTAGAGTTGTATGAACAAGAGTTTATTTATGTCTGTTCAAGGTACAAAGATAATCAACTTACCAACTTATTGAATTAAATCAACAAACTTCAATATATAGATTACTAAGTAATATTCACGAACAAAGTTTGTTAATCATGTTCATCAACAAACCAAACAAACAACTTTATAATATATTACAAGTTCACCAACCAACCATAAGTTTAAAAAATGTAAACAAGCTCAAATAACATCTAAATGGCTTGAGCCTAAGCTAAAAAAAGAAAACGAAAAAGAAGGTTGAACAACTATTTCAATAATTTAGTTTATTTTAGACTCAACTTAATTTAGCTTAATTATCTTATTAAACAAGAGTTAACACATTAGCTAGCTCATTTATAGAAATATAATCAGTGAAAAGTTCCAACAACCATCGACAGGTATTGTCCAGAAAGCATTAATTACTGCATTAAACTTATACTGACAAATTAATATTCTGGAATTACTAACTGACGAGCATTAAAGAAGCATCATTTTGCTTTTATCCTGTCTTTCCGATGAATTTGTTACTACTTTCTAATCAATATATACTTCTGAATTCTGATTCGAGAAGACCAACTGATAAGTTCATATCCTATCCGAAACTAAAACAATCAAGCAAGGCAAGTTTTTCACTCCAATATAATTTTCTTCAAGTTCATATCCTATCTCAGTCAACAACCTAATGAGTAAACATTTAAGAGAACTTACATCCCTTGTTTAGTCCAACTTGGTTCAATTTCAATAAGCATATTACATGTAGTTCCAAGATATCCCTGTTCATACCTCCCTAATTATCTCAAGCCACCACCTGAGTAATCATTCAGGACCCAAAAAAAAAGAAAAAAATCAGGACAAATTACAAGCCTGGTTTAGTGCCACCTGGTTCACTTTCAACCAGCATAAAATATATGTAGTTCCAAGATATCCCTGATCTTACCTCACTAATTAATTTCTCTATCCTATCTCAAGTCACCACCCAAGGAGTAATCTCATTCAGCGCAAATTACAAGCCTGGTTTAGTCCACTTGGTTCAATTAGTTCCAAGATATCCCTGTGCATACCTCACTAATTAATTTCTCTATCTAATCTCAAGCCACCACCTGAGTAATCATTCAAGACAAATTATAAAAAAAACTCCCTCCACCCTCTAGTCACTTGGCAGTTGGCTATAAGCTGACCCATAATTTACCTCCCTTCACATAACCTGAGACAGACTATGAGGGGCATATGAGGTGAGCGTAATTACCTTTTGCTACAATTCAAGACAAATTACAAGCCTAGTTTAATGCCACTTGGTTCAATTTCAACAAACATATAATATATGCGGTTCCAAGATATCCCTGATCTTACCTCATTAATTAATTTCTCTATCCTATCTCAAGTCACCACCTAAAGAGTAATCCCATTCACGACAAATGACAAGCCTAGTTAAGTCCATTTGGTTCAATTAGTTCCAAGATGTCCCTGATCTTACCTCACTAATTAATTTCTCTATCCTATCACAAGCCACCGCCTAAGGCGTAATCTCATTCAGGACAAATTACAAACCTAGTTTAGTCCACTTGATTCAATTAGTTCCAAGATATCCCTGATCTTACCTCACTAATTAATTTCTCTATCCTATCACAAGCCACCAACTAAGGAGCAATCTCATTCAGGACAAATTACAAGCCTAGTTTAGTCCACTTGGTTCAATTTCATAATCATAGAATATATATAGTTCAGAAAGATCACTGATATGCCCTTACACACTAAACACACCCTTCCTAACTATTATATTCACAAATCAATCCAACTCCATCCACAAGGCAGTTGCATTGATTTCCACTGAAGTGGACCAATTCAGATGGGACAACATCAAATGAAGACCAAGCAACCACTCTTACCAAACATTGATATCATCACTGCATGCATAGGAAGAAACTACCACGCACAATAAGCTAAGGCAAGAACTCAAAGTTAGGAACGTGTAGGTGATTATCTACTGGGGATACGAGTAATAGACAACCATAAAGTACATGATTGGAAAGTTGAAACGCCTAAGCAGAAATCAATCACCTACGACAAGGATTAGTGAGCGGAATTTACAAGGCGAAGATAAGAGAAATACCAGTGATTTTGCAGAATTTAGTGATTCCCCTAATTATTCCTCTTTTTCTCCGGCTAGTTTTTGGTTTCCTGACCCCCAAAATCCCCATAGACGCCAGTTATAGATCCCAATCGCGTCCGCCCAGCTCCGCCGCCGTCCGCCGGTGGTGGTGGTCGCCTCTGCCTCGGAGTCAGCAGCTCCCGCCGGAACCTCCTCTTTCACGAAGTTCTCCGCTTCTTCCTTCATCTCCGATTCGGCATCTTTACTCGACTCCTTTTCCGCCTTCTCCCGACCCTTCTCTGCCGACTTATGCTTCTTCCGCCGAACCCTCGATTTGGCGCCACTCTTCTTCTTCGAGCTGGTGTCTCCTTTCTTCTCCGAGCTCGCCAGGTGCTCCTCGAAGGCCTCGATGACTTGGTGGATCAACTTGTGCTGGGGGGACCGATCCCAGCGCGACCAGTAGGTGGTGTAGCAGTCGAAGCATCCGCAGCCGTAAGTTGGGCGGTGCTGGCCTTTCCCCGGCTCCCGGTTATTCCATTTCCCATCCGGCGAACCCTCGATCGACTGAGTGAGGAGGTAGGCGAGCACCTCCTTGTCCTCGTCGCTCAGCGCTGCCGTGAGGGCGAGGATCGCCAAGGGGAGGAGGGCGAACACGGCTAGGGACTCGACTCCCTGATCTTCCCCCGCATCCGTCGACGTCGACGGCGCCGGCGACGGATGGATCTTGCCCTTCCCCTTCATCTCTGCTCGCTTAGAAAAGCGATACCTTCGATTTTAGCTTGGCGAGTAAGGAAGGAGCGCTGAGTCGGATCGGTAGCTCATTTATAGAGGAGATTGGACCGAGTGTTGACTGCCTATTGCCGGTGACCTCAGTACATGTTTAATTTTTTTTTAAAATAAACCCAATATCCTAACATAGTCACAACGCCGCATAAAATTAATTCTCCGAATAACTTTAGATATTCAAAATCAATTTATTTCCCTTAAATTATTTACAATTTTTCATACTAATTCAAGAATGGCATTTACTAGACAACATAAACTCAAACTCTAGTTAATAATTTAGACCCAAAATCCATTATTTGTACTTTATGAAAAGCTCATTCTACTTCACCATTTAATTTAGATCTAAACGTTGTTGGATTATTCATTAAGCTTCATAACTTCTCAGTCACATTGGTCTTCCTTCTCATAAATAATGATTACTCCTTAAAAAGGAGAAAATAAGGTACACCTAGAAATCTAATTCGAGTGACGATGAAAGGGAGTTATACAACCAAACACTATTTTGTCTTGTGAATTAAGAAATCTAAATTTGGTGATGTTACTGAGTTTTATGTTATACCTCAATCTAATCTTACAGAGCATCCATAGTAAAACTGAATATTTATATATTTTTAAAAGTATTTATGGTCCTCACATTTACATCATTAATTAAATAAGTCATTCTTCAAATATCCTAAATTTCATAATCAAATATCCCACAAACTAAATATTTATACAAATCACCTATTAAATATCTCACTCTCAATATCTCAAAGTCTACCATTAAATATATATTTTTTATTTTTTATAAAAAAAAGAGAGAAATCATCAAGCATAACTGTATGCCTAGTGATTTCAAATTTCCTCCACAATATCCCATTCCAATTGAGGATATTTAAGATTGGGAATATAATATTTAAAAAAATATCTCCTTTAATTATCCCCTAATACGAATGCTCTGAGCAATAAAAGCTTATTCAAAAGGAGAGTATAAATCTTGCTTGTTCCCTTCAATCTCACCACTAAAAAGGCTTGTCTAGAGGGAGATGTTGAGCTTTTGTGCTCTATCGAATCAAACCCCTAAAGATAAATGTCATGTGAGAGGATGAGCTTCATCCGTGATGTAAACCACAAAGTTACCAACCCCTCCTTGATCCATTAGGGCTAACCTAACCATCAAAATCTACCACCATCATCCTAGTTGTCTACCATCCCCATCATTAACAAACTGATGCTCATGCCCTCGGAGTAATGGTACAATGATAAAACACTTTCTTAATTTCTCAAGCATCAGATCGAATTATTTCTTGGACGAATTAATGAATAATTTTTTCTTAATATACAGTTGACCTAAATATACTAAGTTGATGGGTCATCTATTGTGAGTATTTTTTTTAATTATTATAGTATTTGTGGGACTAAATTGATCATCCCTAGGATTAATTGGTATAAGCTGAATACCTGATGTCAATTAAAAAAAAATAAACCAATGCTTATACCTTTTCTCTTACTCGATCTAAAACCTAAACTCACCTATCATTCAACCACACAAAGGACCAAAGTATGCAAAAGCACGCTTCAATTATCACCCATTACCATTTTAGGTGCATCCAAGTCATAACTCAACTTGGGGCATGATCATAACTCAATCCCCATTACGTAACTAAGTTGGTACTCAAGTGATAGACTTGCATGGGCAAGGATTCGAGTTACAATTGTGACAAATAATCCTCCCATTTAAAGGGTCACTCAATTCTTAATTTATCTTTCTTCATCTCATCGTGGGATGATGACAACGGAGGAACAATGAGTATTATCACTTTTTTACATCAACTTGGGGTATGGCCCTTTTAAATTCCTAGCTCCATGGCAACACCATAAGAATTTCTAATGCTCGCGTATAAAAATTACATAATAATATACAAATCTACTTCCTTTTTTTTCTCTTTTAGAGTTTCTCATTTTAAAAAACTAAAAATATAAAAACTAAAGATTTTGAATGCAAAAAGACCTTTTGATTAAAAAATGAAGCATTTTGAGATATGCATGTAAAGTGTTAATAGAGTCACTCATTAACAGTTGGACTAACAATATTATGTTATGAGTGATCAAGCGAGATTTCCTATTTTTCTTTTTAAATACTAAATCAAAATCTGAGAACTTATTCACAATTTACAAGTCAATTTCTATGCCTACATCATTAAATTGAGTTATGATTCTAGCTAGCATTACAAATTCATAACTACACATAATTATAGGTACTCAGACATCAATAATGGTAGCAAATATATCAGAACCAAAACCTCACTCGTAATCAGTGGCGGATCTAGGAGGGAGCGAGGGTGTGCTTGAGCACCCCCTTGCTCCCAGAAAATTCCACCAGTATGCTGTAGTCTGAGGGATAGTGAGAAGGAAGATACGCTCCAACTCTCTTTTTTGAGCACCCTCTTTTTTTTTATTTGGATCCGCCACTACTCGTAGTAGGATATTTTGATTATCATCCAAATATTTATAGTTCGATTCCCAACTATAATATATTTGTAGGAATTTTTCTTCCAAATAAAGAGCACAATCAAAGGATGTTGGACTTCTGGATTGACCTCTACGTGCGCTTCCTAATTTATCCTGATAGTCGATAGAAAATTTCTATAAGACCAAACTGAACACTTCAAAGATAATCAATGAAATTAATTGTGATTATCAACTTTTTTTTTTCTAATAACTTACTTTTGTCAATTAAGCAATGGTGAGACTCAACTCAAACAGCAGAAGCAAAGGTGAGATGCAACTGAACTCAATAATTTCAAATGCATAAAAGAAACAGAAGGAATAAATCAATCGTTGAGAACTCTACAGTCTGGCAACTCTACGTTACTTCGAGTTCACCAGCAAGTATAAATAGTCAAATGAAAAGAATAGTAAAGGCAGATTTCTCTCCAGCAAATCAATAACATAAGAATAATGAGTATACATACATAGTGATATGATATGGGATAGGTGATATTATTCTATGGACTAATTAGATCAGGAGAGATTGGAGAAGAAAACTCTAAAAAAACTCATCAGATTTATTAAAAAAAAACTTTTTTATTTAAAATAGATGGTTGTCATCAACACCTAAATAGAATTCTTATATAGACCTCAATCTAAAATCCAAATAAAAGAAATAAATTATAATTATGAGATTTTAATTTCAATCTTGTAAAAAAAAAAAAGTTTTTTACCAAATAGGAAAAGTATAAACAATTAAACTAAATAAAGGGCAGATTTCTCTCAAGCAAATCAATAACATAAGAATAATGAATATATCTATATGGTGATGTGACGTCGAATAGAATAGTGATTATCTTATAGACTAATTAAAAAGGAGATTGGAGGAGAAATATAAGAGAAGAGAACGTCCAAAAAAACTTATCAGATTTACTAGAAAAGGAAACCTTTTTATTCAAAATAAATGGTTGTTCTCAACACCTGAACATGGTTTTTATATAGACCACAACCCAAGACCCAAATAAAAGAAAAAAATTACAATTAAAATATCTTAATTCCAATCTTGAAAGAAAATAAGTCTTTATCTGAAAAGGAAAGTATAAACAATCAACAGATCTTAATTTTAATCTCGTAAAAAAAATAAATCTTTACGTGAATAAAAAATAATTAATTGATCTTAACTCAAATCAAAAACAAATCTTCTCTAATAAATACCAGGAATACGAAAATTATCCTAAATATCCAAGAAAACAAAAATTACTAAAAATAGTAAAAAACCCTAAAAAGGGTTTAAATGGTGTAATTTAAGGCTAAAATCTGGCGATTACGATTTCACTAGTAATAAACATAAGTTTTTGAATTCTCCACATGTGACGACAAACAAAGCTTAATTCCGAAACCCGAGTCAAAATTTATTACCATTTAAAGTTTGAAAGGTTATATTAGGCTTCAACATGGGTAGAGCCTGCATCAGTCTCCCCCGATTGAAAGAACTCACCCTCGAGTTCATATTAGCTTCATCAGCACCCATCGAATAGGGAGTTAAGTGTTTTACATTGAAAACATTAGAAGTTTTCAGATTACTATGAAGGCACAACCTATAGGCATTATCGTTGATCATTTACAGTTTCTCACATGGTCCAATTTTTCAATCCTTCAGCTTATTATACTCTCTAACAGGAAACGATCATGAGGCAATATAGCCTAAACAAAATCTCCAACTTCAAAAAATACCTGTCGAGGATGACTGTCATCCCGAGTTTTGTACTTGGTATTGCTATCTAGAATTGTCAATTTCACTTGCTCATGAATATTCCGAAGATGTTATGTCATCTTATCTGCTTTAGGATTAAATTGTCTCAAACATAGGATAGGAGCTAAGTCCAAAATCCTTGATGGATTCCGCCTATAGATAATCTTGAAAGGACTTAAACATGTGGTCTTGTTCCTCAATCTGTTGTAGACAAAGTCTGTTTGAGGTAACATCAAGTCTCACTACCTTAGTTTAGTTCCTGTTAGACACTTCAGAAGATTGCTCAAACTCTGATTCACCACCTCAGTCTGACCATCTATCTAGGGGTGCCAATCGTGTTTCTATTTTCCCCATAAACTTTTCCAAAAATTGTTGATAAACTTGGTATCACAGTATAAAGTCATGAATTGAGGTATGTCATGTAAGAGCACGATCTCCTTGAAGTAAAGATGGATAATTCGGATAGCATCCATAGTCTTCCTGTAAGCTACAAAGTATATCATCTTTGAAAACCTATCAACCACAACAAGAACAGAATCTAAGGCTCGTTAGGTGCGGGGTAATCCCAATATAAAATCCACACTGACATCAAACAAAAGAGCTTCAGGGATAGGTAAGAGAGTATACAAGCCTGCATTAGTGAGTACCCCCTTAGATCGTTGGCATACAGAACATTGATTTACAAAGTGGCCATATCACTAGTCAACCTGGACTAATAAAAATTGGCAAAGATAAGGGTCAGCGTCTTATCATGTCCAAAGTGCCCCTCATTATGAAGCTCACTTATGATTTGTTGCCTCAAAGAGCAATCAGGAACGCACAATTGCAACCCTCAAAATAGATAATCATTATACAAAATAAAATCATGTCTGTGTCCATTATGTACCTCTTGAAATATTCTTCCGAATGATCGGTCGGCTATGGACATATTTGGAAAAACCTCAAAGCCCACCACACTGGCTCTCAAGGTGGTGAGTAATGACGGACAACAACTCAAGGCATCTGCGACATGATTCATACTTCCAGCTTGGTGTCTCAGCATGAAAGTGAACTCCTGTAAATAAGCCACCCACTTGGTATGTCGTCTGCTCAGCTTGTGTTGACCATTAATATATTTCAATGTTTCACGATCAGTAAACAGGATAAATTCCTTTTGTACTAGGTAGCGACGTCAATATTTTAAGCATTGAACAATGATATAAAATTCTAAGTCGTAGGTAGAGTAATTTTTCTAGGACTCGGACAACTTCTCACTGAAGAAAGCAACTGGATGTTCAGAATGATTCAGAACACCTCCTATATCAATACAAGATGCATCACAGGTAACCTTAAACACTAGGTCAAAACAGGAAGTGTCAGAACTGGTGTGTCAGTCATCTTTTTCTTGACTAGTTGAAAATTAGCCTCTGCTTCTTCAGATGACTTGAAATCTCGTCCCTTGAGACATTTAGTGATGGGAGCAATCAGAATGCTAAAATTCTTGATGAACCATTGATGAAAAGAAGCCAAGCCGTGGAAACTTCTGATGTTGTGCAAGGCCCTCAGCTACAGCCACTCTAAGACCGCATCTATCTTTGATCTGCATGCACACCATCAATAAACAATAAAACCAAGGAAAGTTACTGACGTAGTAAAGAGTGAACACTTCTTCATCTTAATAAATAAACACTGTCTTCAACTTTTCAAAATAGGATGGAAGTGATCAAAGTGGGATGCCCATGTCAGACTATAGATGAGAATGTCATCAAAGTAGTTTACCACAAAGTTTCCCATAAAAGGTCGTAGAATCTAATGTATAAATCTCATGAAGGTGATGGGTGTATTGGACAATCCAAAAGGTATGATCATCCACTCATATAGCCCATGTTGCGCCTTGAATGCGGTTTTCCATTCATCTCTGGGCCTTATTCTAATCTGGTGATATCCACTATTAAGGTCAATTTTTGAGAAGACCTTAGAACTGGATAACTAATTCAACATATCATTCAAGCGAGGAATTGGGAATCTGCACTTCATCATGATCTTGTTGATGACTCGACTGTCAACACACATACGTCATAAACCATCTTTCTTTGGCACTAATAGTAGGGTTGGAACTGCACATGGACTCATACTCTCACGGATATAGCCATTTTACAAAAATTCCACCACTTATCACTGCAATTCTTTAGACTCCTTGGGAATGAGGTGATATGCTGGTTAGTTAGGTAAGCTCGACCCCAGAACAAAGTCAATCTGATGTTGGATATCACACATGGATGGTAGCCCAAAAAGAAGATATTCTAACATCAGCTCATCATAATCCATTAGCAACTTCTGTACTTCGATTGGTAACTCAACGTCCGTGGCTACGGTTTCTCTCCGGTGCGAAAGTAAAGCATAAACAACACCTATATGTTCGATCTCATCTAAAAACCTAGATATAGAAATTAGATTAATATTCTTGGCTACCAGAATTGAAGTGGTTCCTTTCCATCGTGGCGACAACACAATATTTTTTCCTTTGACTTAAAGGGTATATGTATTGTTCCGCCATCATGAATGACACTACGATCATACTGCCAGTGCCACTCCAACAATATATGACAATCATTCATAACCATCACATCACACCACGCACAATCAAAATATTTATTAATTGAAAAAGATGCGAAGCATCATCGATTTACAATTACTTCACCATCTTTATTCAACCAAAATAACTTGTATAGTTTAGGATGAAGACCCATTTTTAGCTATAATTTCCGGACAGCCTCAGCAGAGACTACATTCTTACAACTGCCACTATCAATGATCATCTTGTAAACTTTATTGACGATGATACAGGTAGTATGAAAAATATTGATTCTCAACCAATTTTCCTCCGAATCGCCCTTAGGAGCTAGCAAACTCTTACAAACGACTAATCTTTTGGTTGTCACTATAAATCACATCGTTAGACGCATCATACTCCGGGTCACCAATTGCTTCAGTATCTTTTACCATATCTTCCTCGACCAACATATTTTTGCCTTTCTGATTAGCAAGAGCATGTTTTCTACATCGATTAGCCTGTGTCCCTGTTCACCACAACGATAACACGTGACAGGAGTATTAGGATTAACCTGTGTAGGCTGCTACGATATAAAATGTGAGCTTCGAGGGTGAATTGATCGATTGTTTTAGTCGTCCCTCACCACTAGCTTCCGGTTATGTTGTTTTTCAACAACTAGTGTGCGCTGACAAGCTTCAGACATTGTTAAAAATGAATGAAGGTCAACGACATTTTGTAGGGATTGACGCAATCCCCCTAAGTATTATGCGACCGACTGTTCCTCTATCTTGGATAGGTCGTTTCGGGCGATCATCTGGTGGAACTCTTTTGTATAATCATCAATCTACCTCGCGCCCTGTCGCAATGAGACACTCTTAAAAATGAATGAAGGCCAACAACATCTTGTAGGGATTGACACAACCCCCCTAAGTATCGTGCAACCGTTTTCTCCTCTATCTCGGATAGGTCATTTCGGGTGATCAGCTGGTGGAACTTGTAAAAATCCAGTGGTAGTTTTGATGTGATCAACCAAGTTAGGTTAGGTCTTGTTGTGTTTTGTTTCCCTGTATCTAAGTGTACAAGAACTTAGGAGTATAGGAAGTTGAGCGAAAGACGCAGCTAACGAGAAGGATGACACAAGAGAGAGTCGACGGGCTCGGTGTATCTGAGGGGTGAGGCATTGTGGAAGAGTACGCTGGCGGACGAGAAGAAGACACGCGACGTTTCCGAAGGATGAGAAGCCGGAGCGAAAGACTGCTCGAATGTCGAAAAATAGGTTCGGGTGAGCCCTATTTCAAATGGCCGAAATCATCCAAGTAAGCGGAGCCGGAGCGGAAGAGCATGACCCAAGTGAGCGAAACAGAAGCGAAAGACTCGGACCCAAAATTCAACCCCCGATTGACTTTTGGGTCCGGCCGCCCGGATCACCTGGGCACCCCCTGGGCGTCTCACCCAGGGGGATTTATGTCGACCCGGTCCAAGCGCCCGGAACCATTCCGGGCGCCCGAACCAGAAACTCTATCGAAACGCAATGTGATGTGATCCGTTGCGATGAGGATAAAATTTTATCCCCTTTAGGCACCTGGAACCCTTATAAGCGCCTCAATCAAAGCTATAAATACAACCCTGATCTCATAAGCTAAATAACAATACTTATAATGAATTCTCTTTCCGTTTAGCTTTGTAATTGAGTGCTTCAACTGTTGTAAGAGGTTTCTTCGCCCAAAGGAGACTTTTAGTGAGTTTTACTTGCTTGGATTAATAACCACCTAGATTATAACCAAGTAAACGATTTGTCTCTTTCTTTCTTTCTTTAATTAAGTTTCATTTTATGCAAGCGTTTCTTAATTTAGCTTGAAAAGACGAGAAAGATTTTATTTTTTATTTCAAGATATTCACCTCCCCTCTAGTTGGTCACTAAGGGACCTATAATTGGTAGAGCAAGGACGCTTCAAAAGAACTAACTGCGGACCAAAGAAAAATCAATGGCCGAACCAAGTCTCATCCCACCAAAGTTCGAGGGGGAGTTCGCATACTGGAAACGTCGAATGGAAGTATTCCTAAAAATTGACTTTGAAATTCATTTAATAATTAAGTACAGTTTTGAAATTTCAAAAGATTAACAAGGCCTAGAGAAAGAAGAGTACCTCTGGACGAAAAAAGAGTAAAGTGATTTTGTAGCCAACACCAAAGCGAAATATCACAGTGTATTATTGCCTCAAGAAGTAAATCCTATCGGAAGCTACACATAGGTAAAAGACCTTTGGGAAAAGTTTCTGGAACTCCATGAAGGAACATCCAAAGCGAAACTCGCACGATGAGACATTCTTCGAAACAAACTGACGAACACCCATCTAAAAAAAAGTGAGAAGGTAGCTGAACTACACACGAAGATCAAGGAGCTGATCACCGGACTAGGCAACCTCGGTGAAACGGTAACCAACCAAAATTCGGTATGCTATGCACTAAACGTTTTAACCAGAACCCCTGAATGGACTTCGATCGTAGATGCCTACTATATCTCGAAGGACCTGAAGGTAAGTATCTTAGAGGAATTATTTTCAACTTTAGAATTACATGAGACTCAATGTGCAAGTACAACAGTAGAGTCAAGTTAGAATCTGGCACTAAGAGCCACCAAGAAAGATGAACCCAAGTCAGACTCAAATCTGGAAGGAGACCAAGAAGCGTACATGGTAAGAAAATTTTAAAAAAAAATTAAGTCTAATAAATTTAAAGAATTGTAGAATAGAAAAAATCAAAGAAATAGAAGGAAAGTTCGATGCTACCAATGTCAAAAAGAAGGGCACATAAAGAAGAACTGCCTAGAGCTCAAAAAGGAAAAAAGGCAAAGGCCCCATGCAAAACAAGCACAAGAATCTCAAGATCGCTTGGGATGAAAGCTCGTCATTTGAGTCGGAAATAGAAGCATACGATGGATTAGCACTAATGGCTAGTCACAAAGAACAAAGCTCCTAAGAAGCCAGCATCAATGAAGGGGGAGCGACATTAGAGGAATGCAGCAAAGTAGGGGGAGAATCAAGCTTCAAATATGATATGGTAAATGAGGTATGTCTCTTACCTCCTGGTCAATTTTACTTTGGCATTAAATATATGACTAAATTAATATGAAAATTAAAAACCAAAAAGTAAAATTTGAAAAAAAAAAACTTAGAAATAAAAAGAATCTTAGCAAAATCTTGCTTAATAGGGGAGCTTGATAAATTAAAAATTGAAATGCTAATTTAAAGGAATAAATAAAAAAAATAAAAAATTCTACATGCTCATATTCTAAATATTATCAAGAACTAAATTGGTATTTTAGATACTATAAGGGTCAAATTAGAAAGTTATCACCAAAATATGTTCCTAAAAGATATTTAATCAATTTAGTAGGAAAAAACCTATATTAGGTTCCCAAATCCTGCTTAGAATAAATTAAATTTTTTTTTAAAGTTATAATTTGCAGAAAAATAAAATGTTTAATTTCTTTAAAAGATTTTGTCTAGAAGTGGTTGTTGTTGGAATTCCAAGGTTGTTTTGGTATGATCAATAAGTTAAGTTAGGTCCTATGTGTTTTTAACCTTGTGTCTAAATGTGCAGGAGCTTAAGAGCACAGGTAGTCGAGCGGAAGATGTAGCTAGCAAGAAGGACGACACGTGGTGCGTCCGAGGGATGAGTCCGAGGGATGAGGCGCTGCGGAAGAGTACACAGCCGGACGAGAAGGAAGCGTGCAGTGGTTCCGAGGGACGAGAAGCCGGAGCGGAAGACTGCTCGAGAAGCAAAAGACTCAGCTAGCGAGAAGGTTGGCACGGGATGCGACCGAGGGACGAAGACTGTGGATGAGTACGTTGGCGGACGAGAAGGAAGCACGCGGCGATTCCGAGGGATGAGAAGCCGGAGCGGAAGCCTACTCGAGAAGACCGGAAGTTGGGTTCGGGTGAGCCCTATTCCGGATGGCAGAGATCATCCAAACGAGCGGAAAACTCGGTCAAAGGCAAACGGAGCCGGAGCAGAAGACCGAGCTAGAAAAAGTCAACGGGGTTGACTTTTCCCTCCGGGGCACCCGGACCCCTTCGGGGCGCCCGGAACCCTTTCGGGCGCTCGGAGTTAACTTTTTTACTAGAACGCGTCAATCACGATCTGAACATTGGGGGATAAAGTTTTATCCCCCCAGGGCGCCTGGAACCCCTTTGGGACCCCCCGACCAAGGCTATAAATACAGCCTTGGTGCAGAAGATTTTTAACAATTTCAAGTAATTCATTTCAGACACTTGTGCGCTTCTTTTTAGAGTTAAGCTTCTGGTTTTTGTATGTCAACACTGCAAGAGGCTTCTCCGCCTTGAGGAGATTTGTTAGTACGCTTTTCATCTATCTTGGATTAACAACCTCCCCGATTGTAACCAAGTAAATTGTGAGCCTCGTCCTTTCTGTTTTATTTACTTAATCTTTATATGCAAATATTAGTTTAAGAAGTTGACAAGGGTTGTGTTTTTTATTTTTGCATGCTATTCAACTCCCCTTCTAGCCGTCCATCGTGATCCAATAAGTGGTATCAGAACGAAGGCGCTTCAGGAGGACTAACCGCCAATCGAAACAAAGATAATGGCTGGACCAAGTATCTACCCGCCGAAATTCAAAGGGGATTTCGCTACCTGTAAAAAGCGAATGCATGTATTTTTTACAACAGATTTTGAGTTAATTCTAATAATGGAATTTGATTTTGTAGCTCCAGAGGGCAAAGAAAAATACCAATGGACGAAAAAGGAGCAGGAGGACTACGTGGCGAACGGAAAAGCAGAATACCATCTGCTAAGCGTTCTTCCGCCACAAGAAGTCAACCGAATCGACAACTACAACTCCGCGAAGGAACTTTGGGAGAAATTCCTCGAGCTGCATGAAGGGACGCCCGAAGCCAAGCTCGCTAGATGAGATCTACTTCGCAATCAGCTCACCATCCTACGACTTGGGGAAGACAAGACAGTTGCACATCTGCACTCGAAAATTAGAGAAATCGTCACCGAATTTTCGAATCTCAGAGAAAATGTAAGTAACTGAGATTCACTCAGGTACACGTTAAATTCTTTTCCGAGAAATTCAAAATGTGCGTCACTAGTAGATGTCTTTTACATTTCGAAAGACTTAGAAAAAATTTCATTAGAAGAATTCTTTTTTACATTTGAAGTGCACGAATCAAGATGTGCAGGTACGAAGGAGCCCAAGAACAATGTCACCCTCAAAGCATCGAGAGACGAACTTGAGTCGGAGTCTTCTCTCGACGATGAGGAAATGGTAATGATGGTAAGATGGTTTAAGAATCTTTGTAAATCTAGGAAATTTAACCATCCACAGGGGAAAAAGAAAAGGACCATCCGCTGCTACCACTGCGACGAATAAGGGCACGCCAAGAACAACTGCGCCAAGCAAAAAAACAAGGACAAGGATAAAGGTAAGAATCCTGTCCAAAAGCGCAAGGCCCTAAAGGCGACGTGGGACGATACGTCATCCGAATCGAAAGTCGAGGCGTTCTTCGGGCTTGCACTAATGGCGAGTCATCAAGACGACAACTGCAATTCAAGCTCTTCTGAAATGAGCATCGAGAGTATCGATGAAGGGGGAGCTATGTCGGAAGAAAGCAGCAGTTCAGGGGGAGACATGGACAACGAGATCGACAAGGTAAGTCAGGTACAATCTCTTCCTCCTGATAAATTGTTTAAGTTCGTTAAACTATTAACAAAAGATTGCTGCAAGTTAGAAAAAGAAATTAAGAATTTAAAAATAATATTAGCTAAATTTTGCCCAATAGAAGAATTCGACATAATTAAGTTAGAAAATGAAAAATTAAAAGAAGAAAATGATAACTTCAAAAACTATGTATGCTTATCTAAAACCGATGTTAAAAAATATAACAATTTAAATTGGTATTTTAGATATCATAAGGGACAAATTAGGAACATTTCAAAAAGATATGTCCCTAAAAATTTTTTAATCAATCCAGTAGGCTAGAACTTATATTGAGTTCCAAAGTCTTGTCTGACTTGAACTTGAACTAAGTAGATTTAGAGCTTTTAGCGAGAAAATTAAACAGTGAGTTTTTTTATGAGATTTTGTGTAAGGAAGTGGTTGTTGCTCCAATAATCAAGAAGGCCTAGTGCCTCGCCACGACCTGGAAACCAAAATATTGAAATAAAATGTTTAATTAACTTTCTGATAAAGAATTAAGATTAAAATTTAATAATGCTTTAAAAAAATTTTAGAACATTTTTGAAAAAAAAAATTTCATAGATTTGTTTTGTAAAAATTTTACTTAAAAGTCAAAAGTTTTTTCTGAAATTAAAAATTTTTACTTAAAATATTTACTTAGAAAAATTTTCAAAATTTTTTTTGCAAAATTTCTCAAGTAAGAATTTAAAAAAAAAAATCTTACTTAAAGCTTTGCTTAGAATTTTTTCTTAAAAAATTTTTCTTACCTAAAAAGTTTTACTTAGAAATTGTTTAACTTAGAATATTTTTGCTGAAAATTATTACAAATTCTCTAACTTAGAATTTATTCAACTTAGAATTTTTGTTAAGAAAGTTAGAAAAAAAATTTAACCCTTAGATTTTTTCGGAACCCTATTTTTTTTATGTGATCAAAGGAGGAGAAGGAAAAATATAATTCTAGGGGGAGGTAGACCAAAATTTAACTTTTCTATCTTTTTGCACATTATTGTAAAAATAATTAGTTTATTTTTTTATGTCTCTTTACCCTAACTTAACTTGGGTTGCTCACATCAAAAAGGGGGAGATTGTTGGAATCCCAAGGTTGTTTTGGTGTGATCAACAAGTTAAGTTAGGTCCTGTGTGTTTTTAACCTTGTATCTAAGTATGCAGGAGCTTAGGAGCACAAATAGTCGCGCGGAAGACGCGGCTAGCGAGAAGGACGACACGTGGTGCGTCCAAGGGACGAGACGCTGCGGAAGAGTACACCGGCGGACGAGAAGGAAGCGTGCAGTGGTTCTGAGGGAAGAGAAGCTGGAGCGGAAGACTGCTCGAGGAGTAAGAGAAGCAGCTAGCGAGAAGGTTGGCACGGGGTGCGACCGAGGAACGAAGACTGCGGATGAGTACGCTGACGGACAAGAAGGAAGCACGTGGTGATTCCGAGGGACGAGAAGCCGGAGCGGAAGCCTGCTCGAGAAGACCGGAAGTTGGGTTCGGGTGAGTCCTATTCCGGATGACAGAGATGACCCAAGCGAGCGGAAGACTCGGTCTTAGGTAAACGGAGCCGGAGCAGAAGACCCCGGCTGGAAAAAGTCAACAGGGTTGGCTTTTTCCTCTGAGGCACCTAGAACCTTCCGGGTGCTCAGAATTGACTTTTTGACCAGAACACGTCAATCGCGATCTGAACATTGGGGGATAAAACTTTATCCCCCAGGACGCCCGGAACCCCTTCGGGGCGCCCCGACTAAGGCTATAAATATAGCCTTGGTCCAGAAGCTTTTCAACAATTCCAAGCAATTCATTTCAGACACTTGTGCGCTTCTTTTTAGAGTTAAGCTTTTGTTTTTTGTACGTCAACGCTGTAAGAGGCTTTTCCGCCTAGAAGAGATTTGTTAGTACGCTTTTCATCTGTCTTGGATTAACAACCTTCCCGATTGTAACCAAATAAATTGTGAGCCTCGCCCTTTCTGTTTTATTTACTTACTCTTTATATGCAAGTGTTAGTTTAAGAAGTCGAGAAGGGTTGTGCTTTTTGTTTTTACAGACTATTCAACCCCCTTTCTAGCCGGCTACCGCGATCCAACAATTGTTGTTCCAATATCCAAGAAGCCTAGCGCCTCGCAACAACCTATAAGCTAATTATTGAAATGAATGTTTAATAAATTAACTGTTAAATAGTTAACTGTTATAATTTTTTATTTTGTTTTTCCCAATCTAAAAATATTTGTTAATTATTTAAAAAGGTAGTTTTTAAAATTTAGATTTTTTAAAAAATTTATTTTCTATTTAAGTTAATTCTTTTGTGTAAAATTTTATAACTGCTTTATATATACCTGTTCAACTCCTATTAAAATTTTTAGAATGTTTCAATACTTAAAAATATTTTTTAATTTTTTTTCAATATTCATTTATAACTTATTAAAGTCCCGATTTTGTCGAAATTTAAACTTTCATGATTTCTTGGATAATTGTTATAAAAATATTTTCCCCTAGACTTTGTTTTAGACTTATTTCCAAGTCATTTTAAAATATTTCATTTTTATATGATCAAAGGGGAAGAAATGAAGGTTAAGTCTAGGGGGAGTGTATTTATTTAATTTTTATCCATTACAAAATTTATTACCTGGTTATTAGTTATTTATGTTTGATTTACCCTAACTTAACTTGCGTTGCTTACATAAAAAAGGGGGAGATTGTAAGTACCTCATGATAATTTTGATGTGATCAGCCAAGTCAGGTTAGGTCTTGTTGTATTTTGATGCCCTATATTTAAGTGTGCAAGAATTTAGGAGCACAGGAAATCGAGTGAAAGAGGCAAATAGCGAGAAGGAAGGCACAAGAGAGAGTCGACGAGTTCGATGCGTCTGAGAGACGAGGCACTGCAGAAGAGTACGTTAGCGGACGAGAAAGAGGACCGCAACGTTTTCGAGGGATGAGAAGCTGGAGTGGAAGACTACTCGAAGGTTGAAAAATGAGTTCGGGTGAGCCCTATTCCTGATGGTCGAAATCACCCAAGTAAACAGAGCCAGAGCGAAAAAACCAGACCCAAGTGAACAAAACTGGAGCGGAAGATTCGGACTAAAAAGTCAACTGAGGGTTAACTTTTGGATTCGAGCGCTCGAATCACCTGGGCGCCTCACCCAAGGGGGGTTGTGTCAACCCGGTCCGAGCACCCTGACTAGAAACTCTATCGAAACGTGACGTGACGTGATTCGTTACGACGGGGATAAAATTTTATCCCCCTCTAAGTGTCTGGAACCCTTCTAGGTGCCCCGATCAGGGCCATAAATACAATCCTGATCCCAGAAGCTAAATAATAACACTTATAATCAATTCTCTTTCTATTTAACTTTATAATTGAGTGCTTCAACTACTGTAAGAGACTTCTTCGCCTAAAAGAGACTTTTAGTGAACTTTACTTGCCTTGGATTAACAACCACCTAAGTTGTAACCAAGTAAATGATCTCTCTTTTTTTCTTTAATTAAGTTTCTTTTTATGCAAGTGTTTCTTAATTTAGCTTGAAAAGACAAGAAAGGTTTTATTTTTTATTTCAGGCTATTCACCCCTCCTAACCGGTCGCAAAGGGACCTACAGAACTCTTCTGTATAATTATCGATCTACCTCACACCCTATCGCAATGAGTGAAGTCGCTGAAACACAGTTTAAGTGTAGCTGAAAGGTAGAAAGTGACCCTTAACTTCTTCTTCATCTTCTCCCAGTCATCTATTTTGGACTTACCCCACCACGCCAATACTCGTCCCTTGAGTCAGATGGCAATCATCTTCACCTTCATCCGATCTAAAACCTGCTTATATTCAAAGACTCACTCCACTTCGTTCAACCAATCGCCAAAACTTTCTATTTGTAACGTACCAAAAAATATAAACAATTCAACCTGAAAATCAAGATCTTCATAAAGCTCCTCCCAAACACGATGTTCCTAGCTAACAATTTGACATTAGTAAGGATTCTCAAAGGTAGATTTAGATCATTGATCTAAAGTCTCCCGACCTTCAAAATTTTGAGCCACCATCATTACTGTCATATGTTGAGTTAATTCTGCAACTTGTCTCCGTAAATTCTCAATTGAACGTTGCACCCATGGTGCTTGGATTCCTCAATTGAAATCTACCTATTGTTGCGACCGCAACAACGATGACCCTCAGTTGAGTTTAACGCTTGACTTCCTCAATTGGATACTATCGACTCTGATACCAACTGACGTCAGACAGAATAACGATTATCCTACAAGCTAACTAGAAGGGAGATTAGAGGACAATCACAAGAGAAGAGAACGCCAAAAAAACTCATCAAATTTACCAAAAATGAAAACCTTTTTATTCAAAATAGATGGTTGTCCCTCAACACCTAAACATGACTTTTATATAGATCACAACTTAAGACCCAAATAAAGGGAAAAAATTACAATTAAGAAATCTTAATTTCAATCTGATAAAGAAAAGAAATAACAAGAAATAAGTCTTTTATCCAAAATATATATATATATATATATAAACAATTAATCGATCTTAATTCTAATATGGTAAAGAAAGAAAATAGATCTTGTCATAAAAAGAAAGTAATTAACTGAATTATCTTAACTAAAATCAAGACGCAAATCAAAATAAATCCTCTCTGATAAATACTAGAAATATGAAAATTATCTTAAATATCTCAAAAAGTAAAAATTACCAAAAAAATAACAAAAATACCCTGGAAAAAAGTTAACTGGTAAAATTTGGGATTGAAATTTGACACTTACGATTTCATAGATAACAAACGTAAATTTTCGAATTTTACACGTATGACAACAAATAAAATCTAATTCCAAATCTTGAGTCAAAAATTATAATTGTTTGAAATTTGAATAGTCACATTGAGCTTCAACATAGATTGAACCTGCATCGTAATACCTTCAACAAGAGTTTAGGAAACAAGAGGAATTTTACACGTATGACAACAAATAAAGTCTAATTCCGAATCTCAAGTCAAAAAATTATAACTGTTTGAAATTTGAAGAGTTACATTGAGCTTCAACATAGATTGAACCTGCATCGTAATACCTTCAACAAGAGTTTAGGAAACGAGCAGTGGAGGAAAAAGAATTTAATAACACATGTATACAGATCCCTACTAAACAACTTCACAAATTATTTAAGCTTGCACAAGACTAACAGGACATTTCAAGGACATCAGATTGAGTTCATCTGGTCTCTATATTTGAGATCAACTGGTTTTTTTACAGATTAAAATTAAGATACATAGAAGAGCACAGTTATCATTGTAAAAAATAAATTTTTGTATCAAGATACAGTTAGCATGATGCTTTATTATTCTATTATGGATATAATTATTCATGAATCATAATAACCAAGGAGGGATTCTTGGTTCCATATATCAGGCATTTGCCATAATGCCAATCATGTCAGACAATATACGACCTTTCAATACAGTGCCCAAATTTGATGGTTTATTCTTTTACACAAAGGTATATCGACACCCAGCCAGTGTCCCTTCTTTCATTTTTTTATGCCATTCCTTACCCCATTCTGATCTAACAAGGAACTCAAGCTGTTACGGCAACAGTTGCTACAGTTGGTTTGATACATATAGCCTTGAAACCTGTGTTATGCCTCCAATTATAGTGCATCTTCACCTAAATTATTGGTAGCGTGACTTATTTTTATTGCACCAAGGTTAATAATCATCTAAACTCCAGACTGCAAAACAAAGAGTAAGCTTCTGGTTTTATATTAGAGATCACTTTTCTGCAGTAATTTCATCATTATGTATCTCATTGTTGCAAAAGGAGTTCTTGTTGTTAGTCCGCTTAAGAAGAAATTTCATCTATGTTGCAAAATAATAAAGATACGTGAATTCTATCAGATACATTTTATAATTTAGGGAAACCTATGTTGCTGTCTGAGTTCTTAAGCCAAGATTTCAGTCTCTCTATATTGGGAAAAAAAGGGATCAAAGAGAGCAGTTCACTTGTTGCAACCCAATTAGAGTTACAATGCATCTAAGTTCTGTTCATAAGTTACAGTATTATCTTTGTGGAAATTCAAATAACAATTTGTAAAGGCATCAGAAATGAAAAGTGTTCAAGTCAAAAACCACATGTAAGAGAAGTATAAAACATAAAATTTCATTAAATCTAAAATTCATAGTATACAGCTAGATGCTACTTTTGGTATATTGAGCCAATGATTAAAGATCTGAAGCAATACAACTATGGGGATCTCTGAAGTTATGCGCATTTGGAAAACACCTATAGGGATAAACCATAACCTTTTAACATGTCCTATCAAATTCAACTGGTTAAGATTCTAAATGCCTGACACTTATCCAACAATGATCAGCAAATGTCATTATTGGACAAGAGTTCCACAAGCTCAATTTCCCAATGCAAACAGAACATATAAGTAAAGTGATGGAATAAGAAAATTCAGAACAAACAAGGTATCAAACTTCAGTAGAAAATCAAATAGCATTGTTTGATTAAGCCCCCGCTGACGGATACAACTATCATAACTAAAAATATGTTCCTTAGAGGCATATTTCAAACGATGAATATTTATTATAAGTCTGAATAGAATGAGAAAAACCAACGATGAACTTGCTTCTCAATTGGGGTATCATCATCATAGCTAAATCCCTCAGTTAAGGATTCCAGAACCGACCTTGCTCTGCCTTGCAATCTTAGACCACTCTGTGTGGAATGATCCTGGGCGGTCAACCCGCTCATAGGTGTGCGCCCCAAAATAGTCCCTTTGCGCCTGCACCAGGTTTGCAGGCAACCTTGCCCGTCGATATGTATCAAAGTAAGCCAGACTGGCAGACATACCTGGGGTGCTGATACCTGCCTCGATCGCAAGTCCAACGACCCTCCTCCATGCTGCCTGTCGCTGTACCATCTCCCTTGCAAACTCTGGATCAACAATCAGATTTGCAAGTCCCCGATTGCGCTCATAAGCCTTCTTAATCCTATCCAAGAATCTGGCCCTAATGATGCACCCTCCCTTCCAAATCCTAGCTAGTTCCCCAAGATTGAGGTTCCAGCCCTTCTCCGCACTCTTAGATCTGAGCAAATTCATACCTTGAGCATAGCTACAGATCTTAGAAGCGTAGAGGGCTTGTCGTACATCATCAATTAAGCGCTTTTTATCCACAGATCGAACTGTAGAATAATCAGCACTGTTTATTCCAGCTTGCTCTAGAGTCTTGGCAGCAGCCTCTCTCTCATCCTTAAGCCCACTAAGGTACCTGGAGTCAAGTGAAGCAGCTATGGTTGGGGCGGCAATTGAGAGCTCGGCTGCCTGCTGGACCGTCCATTTACCAGTCCCCTTCATCCCAGTTTTGTCCAGGATCTTGTCGACGATTTCTCCATCCCCATGCTCATCATGGACGCTAAAGATATCAGCAGTGATCTCGATAAGGAAGCTTTCGAGCTCACCACGGTTCCATTCGGCAAAGGTCTCAGCAAGCTCGGCATTAGACAGCCCACCAACAATCCTGAGTACGTCGTAGGCCTCAGCAATCAGCTGCATATCACCGTATTCAATGCCGTTGTGAACCATCTTGACGAAGTTCCCAGCGCCGCCCTCCCCAACGAAGGTGACACAGGGCCCGTCATCGACCTGGGCGGCTACACGGGTGAGAATATCCTCGATGTTGCTGTAGGCCTGGTGAGAACCACCGGGCATGAGGGAGGGGCCATTGCGGGCTCCGTCCTCGCCACCGGAGACGCCCATCCCAAGGTAGAGCAAGCCGCGAGCCGAGGCCTCACGGATGCGGCGCTCCGTGTTCTCGTACCACTCGTTACCTCCGTCGACGATGGCGTCACCGGGTTCCAGATAGTGGGAGAGCGCATCGATGGTCTGGTCGACGGGGGCGCCGGCCTTGACGAGAATGACGATGGAGCGGGGCCGGCTGATGGACAGCACGAAATCCTGGGGCGAGCGGTGGCCAAATAGAGGGAGGCCCCCTTCGGAGGCGGCGCGGGCGACGGTCTCGTCGACCTTGGCAGCGGTGCGGTTGTAGACGGAGATGGGGAATCCCTTCTCGGCGACGTTGAGGGCCAGGTTCTGCCCCATCACCGCCAGACCCGCGAGGCCGATCCGCGAGAGCGCTGCCGACTCCACCGCCATCTGCTCCTCTTCGCCGCCGGTGGCTCCGATTTAGGGCTAGGGTTGGAAGGAGGAGGGAGGAGCTAAGCCGAGAAGAAGTAGAGGAGTTGGTGAATCGGGTCAAGGGGAAGGCATTAAATAGCTAAGCGAATGGGAACACGTGTTCGATGCCGATTTGTCTAAGCAGGGAACCGTTCCCGGCTGCGGGGTCGTGTTTACTAAATTGTCTTTTCGGATGGGGTAAAAGGCAAATATTTAATAAATTAAAATGAAACGCAAAAATTATTGAGGAGTTGTTTTCTAAATTTTCTTCTTCAATTAATATAAAAATTACTTTAACATTAATAAAAAATTATTCTAATTCTGACAATTCAACATCAAAAATAATGTAATTTTAAGTAATATTAAAATAATTTTAGAGTAGTTTTAATCAATATTAAAATAAAATTTATCAACTGAGATAGGTTTGATTAATTTAGAGTAGTTTTCATCCATTTTAAAGTATTTTTAATTAATATTCGAGAAATTTAAATTAATAAAGTATTATAATATTATTATATTTATTTAATAAAAAGAAATAATTTTAACTAATATTTGAGTTATTTAATTAAAATTTAATCATTAGAGTAGTATCAGATCAATTTAATAAAGAGATGATTTTGAAAAGAACAATTAGAATAAAATATATTTTTAATAATTTTTAGATGTTCTTTTAATAATAATAAAAATAGAGAGCAAAACATTATTTTAAATCGTTATTTAATCGGCGTGGTGATTGCACAGAGGAGCTGCTGCAGGGGTAGTGCTTTCTGAATTGCGTTTTTTGACGGGCCAAAACGCGAATATGTAATAGAGTTTTTTGGGGGAGAAATGTAATAAAAAGATAAACTACTAATTTAAGTTGAACATTTGACTTGATGATCCAAATCAATTTTGGAAAACACCGTATCCATCACGATGCTTTGGCAGGTCAAATCGTTTACTGCTTTTGACTTACCAACTAGCTTCTATTTGTTGATTAATTAAAAGGCACATGAGATCCAAGGTGGATGAAATAAGATTTTATACAATTCAACCCGGATCGATTTTTGGTGACCTTGAGACCTTCCTGGTTTATTTTGGTTTTTTAATTTACTCCTTTTTAATAATGTGTGAGAGTTATAAAAGAAATTTTTAAAAAATATTATTAATCTTATATTTTTATTTGATCCGACGTACAAATATTATTAGTAATAATATTTTGAATTTATTATTCTATATAAATTTTTTCTAATTTACTATGGATATTCTCTTCCCCAATTCACGCCGAAACCTTTGTCTTACTTTCACCGTCGATTGCGCCGCCGGCCCTATTTCGCGTCGAAAATCCTAGATCCCCTCCGCCTACCTCATTTCTCATTTCGTGGGGTTCAGAAGGAGCGGCTGGTGCAGGAGGATATGTGCGTCATGTCTGGGAGTGGCGCCGTGACATCTGCCCCATCGACCAAACCCTACCCACATAAACCTTGCAAGTGCACTGACTGCGCTCCCTTCTTTCACGAAGGTAATTGATCTCCATTTTCTTTGTTCTTCTCAATTTTGAACATATGAAACCTCATTTGCTGTAGCTTTATCAACGTTAGAAGAAACCTGAAAGCTTGCCGCAGATTTTTTCCGACAAACTTAATGATGATGTAGACATATGCGTCATCGCTTGTTAATTACTAGAGCAATGGGGTTTATACATCAATATTTGCTTATTTATTATATGTTTGGAAAGTGAGACCATCTAGATAAGAATATACTGTATTAGTTCATCTTGCATGAGCTATTTCATGTTTTTTAATTTACCTGTGTTTTTCTTTTAAAAAATGAATTTGGCTCTTTAATCACAATCCCTTCATTTAGAATGCAAATTTGGAGTGAATGGCAATGCAATTCTGAAATATTTGTTATTCTAAAAAACTTGAGGGTGATGCATTTTTAAATATATCGGTCCTTTTCGCTATATGTTTCTATGTTTTCCTTGTTACTTTCTAAAAACTTCATTGTTAGACGATGTGAGACCATAATAAATGTACACATTAATTGAGGAAGAGAGACCAAAGAAGACTTGGTTAGTAATGATAAAACAACAAAAAATTCATTTAAATATAGATGATGATATAATTGGAGATCGAACCCAATGACGTATGGTTGTTGTTGTTTTTTTTGAAATCAATCCATCAAATTTCAATTAAATTGGCATTTGCATATATTGATAATGCGTCTAACTTGAGATGTTTCTATTAGCATATTATTGCCTTCAATTTTACTTATTTTGTTCTGTAGGCATATCTAATGCGCAATGCTGGGGCTTGTATTCACAGCCATGGACTGGAGTCTTGTCTCATAAGTCATAACGATGGGCAATCCTTTGGTAAAGGAGTTCTGAGTAGGATCTAAACATTCATGGCAAAGGCCTTCATTTATCGTTTTTGAAATTAATACTTGTTCTTTGTAACTCATTTTAGTTAAGGTCCGTCTCTTGTGCTTTAGCATAGTCTTCATTCCTTATTCATATTTAATAATAATAATAATAAATCTGTGATTCAGAAACAGTTGTGGAGTAGATTGCATTAATCTTTCGTTTTGGTGTTTAAGAGTGTTAAAAAAAGTCAATTCTGTGAAGCAATGTATTTCATTTATATTTTTGTGGCAACAGAACAAGTCTTTCAAAGTTAGTTGAGCAAAAATGGAATAGCTTGTGTCATTAGATTCTCAGATTGTCTCAATCTGACCAGTAATCTGCAAAAACAATATTAATATGTGATTTAACCAAGGAATAATGAGCTTTGTGCAAGAGAAAGTTACTAAGGAGTTCAAGGTTAAATCAATGTAACTTCACCCCTTCTAAAAACATTTTGATTGAATGTCTGTTTTGAGGTTTATCTTGTAGATTCAGATTTAGTTGCTCTTGCTCTTATTAAGAATCGAATTCCTTAATCTTCATGGGATATAAAAATATGCCTTATTTTTTATCATCTCAGAATAAAATTCTAGGATAAAAGTGATGCAAATAAAGTAAATAATTTTAGTTGGAGTAGATAAACCATCGCAAATCTTGTTTGTAACCGATGTCTACCAAAGCCGTTGCAGCAAAGGCAGCTGGTTAGTCATACCATCCTAGAATCCCTTGCTTAGTTTAACATCTATTGTTATCTTCTTGTATAGTATACTAGAATATGGAAAAACATAGTATACTTTTCTGAAATGGTCTTCATATCATTTGATCAAGCTCCATATTGTTCAGGCTTTAAAAATTGGGCTTAGGTTTACACATCACTTAAAAGAACTTAAAGAGTTGAATTCAAGCTCGATTTAAGAAACTAATTCTGTTAAAAAAATTTTTTGATGACAATGATGGCCTTGGGTAAATGGCAAAATGAACAGGAACGAGTGATTTGCTTTTGTATTCTTAGTTTTTATTCATTGTTATTCTCATATGTTATTTTCTTTTATTTTTTCAGGGCGTGATGCGCTTATATGTTCGTCCCCTTCCAGAGAACCATGGTTTCAAAATTATTTGATTGCAGAAATATAAATGGAGACGAACTATCCCACCTTCAGTTTGGTAAATTATGACTACTTTAGAGCTCCTAATTGTTGATATTGCTAAATTATCCTTGTGGTTTGAACTAACAAGAACATGTTCATGTCATGGGCCTTTGTGCTACTGTGGGCAGAAAAAAGAGTAGGTTTTGCCCATGCCAATTACAGTGCTCTTTTCATCCATTCATCGTGCAATAGGTGAATTGTGGTGTGAGATATGGAGCTTGATATTCCTCTTAGTTTTGTTAGGAAAGTTTGTTTTTGCGACAACCACAAAGGAGTTTCATTGTGGCTTGACGTTACAGATGATAGTTTCAGGCCTTCTGATAAGGAGCTGCAACAATAATCTGGCACGATTGGGGTTGTTCAGGGGGGAAGAAGCTACTGTGCAGGGCCAGGTTTGTGTCTAGATCTTATGTTGCACCGCACCATCGATCTCGAGTGGCTAGGTTTGAAACAATTTGTCGATTGCCGACTAATCCTGTGGTACAGCAGGCTGCAGGGGACTTTCACATAAGAACACAATGCAAGACCTTCACATTAAACACATCCATTGATGTCTTTTATTTTATGAATGATATTTTGCTTCTCTATTTTCCTTTCAAGTAAACGTAAGATTCGTTTTATGAGTAGTTACTTCATTTGTTGGGCCTATTTCAATCTCCTCATGAAAATCCCAATTGAGATCGTCCCAGCCACACAAAGCATCCCAAGTAAACGACAAAAATTCAGCAATAAAAAAAAACTATTCTAAAATTGGCTACTATTAAATATTATTATATCTTTTTTTTTAAATACATATTTTTGTTTTTAATGTGCATAATAATTCATAAAGATGAGATATTGTTGGTATAAAGACTATAATTATAATAATTTACTAATTAATTAATTAATTATATCATTATTCCATTTTCTCTTCTCGACGCGCACTCTGAGTCCGCCGGCCATATGCGCCGTCAGCAGCGGCACGAGCTCCGGCGGCTGACCGTCGTCCGCCTCCTCCCGCCTCAGCTTGAACTCCCGCAGCACAGCCGCAGCGACGTACTTCATCTGCACGAACGCCATCTCCTTCCCCAGGCACAACCTCGGCCCCGCCTGGAACACGGCGAACTTGTACGGCGACTCTCGCACCACCTCCGCCGTCGTCGTGAGCCACCTCTGGTGGTCGAACTCCGCCCAAGTTTTCCCCCACAGCGCCTCCATCCTCCCCATCCCGTAGGGGCAGTAGGTGACCCTGTCCCCTTTCCGCACCCGCGTCCCGTCCGGCAGCTCGTCGTCCGCCGCCGCATGCTTGCTGTCCCACACCACCGGCGGGTACAGCCTCATGCTTTCGCACAGGCACGCTTCGAGAATTTTCATTTCCTTCAGGGCTGCGTAATCGATCGTCCCGTGACGGCCGATCCGCTTCACCACCTCCTCCACCACCTCTGCTTCCGCCGACGGGTGCCGCGTCATCAGCCAGAAGAACCACGTCAGCGCCGACGACGTCGTGTCGCGCCCTGCCATCACAAAACTAATCGCCATGTCGCGCACCACCTCGTCCTTGTGCCCGCCGGCAATGAGCCTCGACAGGAGGTCGTTTCCGGCGCCGTCGATCATGATTTCAGTTTTACGGGCAGCGATGATGGCGTAGATGTCGGCGTGGAGTTGGAGAACGGCCTCGCGGAGCCGGGACTCAGAGCCGAGGCCAAGCGCACGCTTGATTTTCCAAACGGCAGCCACCGGGGCGGTGCCGCGGCGGGCACTGATGGCTGCGGCGAGTTCGAAGGCGTCGGCGAGGGGG
Source organism: Zingiber officinale (assembly GCF_018446385.1). Lineage (NCBI taxonomy): Eukaryota > Viridiplantae > Streptophyta > Magnoliopsida > Zingiberales > Zingiberaceae > Zingiber > Zingiber officinale. The sequence goes on from NC_055995.1 coordinate 115,678,858, forward strand.
GAACAAGGGAGGGACGGGTGGAGGAAGAGAGGGTCCGTGCCAAGTGAGACGCGGCAGACGGCATCGAAGGCGAAGCGGCGGAGGAGGTCCTGGAGGTCCACCGCAGCGGCGGCGGAGTGGAGGACAGGAAGCAGGCGGGAGTAGGTCTCACAGTGCAGCACCGTAAGGGCGAAGTGTTCGAGAGAACGCGTGGAGAAGTGGTGGCTGGCGAGCTTCCGCTGGGTGAGCCAGAGGTCGCCGTCGGCATTGAAGATGCCCGAGCCGAGGAGGTCGCCGAGGATGTCCGTGAAGGGACGCCCCTTGGGGTAGTTGGGGAAGTTAGTCTTAAGGATGTGCTCCACGTTGGCAGGGTTCGCAGTGACGACAGTGCGCCTGGCCCCGAATCGCCGGAGGACGAAGGTCTGCGACGGCGAGGCGGCCAGGAGGTCGGTGTACCAGTCGAGGAGGCGGTGGCGGTTGCGGTAGAAAGCGACGATGCTGCCAATGAGGGGGTGGTTCTTGGGGCCGTAGAAGTTGGAGGTGGCAGCTCGGCAGTGTAACAGAATGAAGAGGAAGAGGAAGAGGAAGAGGAAGAAGAAGGCGATGAAAAGTAACGCCATTGCGGCTGTAGTAGTAGCCGTGGAAGGTAGAAGAGTGGGCTTGTGTTGCTGTTTCAAACATTAATTATTTATAGGGAAAACAGAAAACTCTAGGATATATATATCCTATACGTCTAATTTGAACGCCCAGTACGAGCGATAGGGTCGACTATTTTTATTATTATTATTTTTATTTCTTTTACTTACTATTAAATCATTTGTCTTTAGATGTTAGAGAGTCAAAGGCCAGAATAGTTATCCATGTGGTGGTCAAAATTAAGTGGTTAAAAGTAGGAAGTCGTTTGATCTATCGAGCGGATGACAACGGGTCGAACGGGCCTGAAAGGTCCGTTCGACTTTGAGGTTGATCAGAATAGATCGTTCGATTGGGATGACTATAAAGAAGATATTAGATGTTCACAATTGTCACGACCTATAAGGGATAGTCGGACCGGACCGTATATCCGATCACGCGAGGAACAACCTATCGAGCTAAGCGGTCGTGGAGAGGAACAATTAAGATCGACAGAGCGGAGAATTCCAGTCGTAGAGAGGAACAGCCGAGATCAACCGAGCGGGGAATCTCGGCCGAGCGGCTCTCCCGCTCGGCCAGACAGTGGAACCCCTTGCGTAGCTCTTTATATCATTCTAGAAGTTGGTGCTACTAACAGGAGGTATGGTCAATAGGCAAATCATACGACAGTCAAGGATTTACACGCTCTGTTAAGGAATGATATCAGAGACATTTTTTTAACGAGTTTTTTTATGAGATAGTTGAGAAAACGTGTGCGCGCCTTAAGAAATGTACATGTCTACTACTAAAGCACTATATAAAGGGGAGGTCCATGTACTGACAGATATATACGTTATTTGTGCTTAAGCTCCTGCTGTTACTATAGTTCTTTGTCATCTTTATACCCTTTTCGTGACTGACTTGAGCGTCGGAGGACCAATGTCGGAGATCTCTTCCTTGATCTGACACTAATGTTTTTGATTTTACAGAACGGATCAGAGTCTTCACAAGGTCAACTACTGAACCACATCCTCAATAAGATGACTTCATCATTTTCAGACATATATATATATATATATATATATAGCATCATATATAATTTTTTTTAGTTTTTAAAAAATTCTTTAGCTTTAATATTATATATCTATAAAAGATTTTTTTAAATTTATATATATATATATATAGCATCATATATAATTTTTTTTAGTTTTTTAAAAATTCTTTAGCTTTAATATTATATATCTATAAAAGATTTTTTTAATTTAAACTCATGAATATTTAATATTTTTATACCATCAACATAAATTTGACCAACATAACAACATAACATATATATATATATATATATATATATATATATATATATATATATATATATACAAAAGAGTATAACTTTAAATCTGTCTTAATTAATACCATATATATGTTTATCGACATGCTTATCTTGTTGGAAGCGATCGACAAGTCCCAACCAACGACAATTACATATCCTATTCCCACGTGGACCATCACGACCGGTGCCTGATCTCTGGCTTTTACTCGATCGAAGTCAATACAAAATCGTGGTAGGTTTTAATACTTTTAGAATTTAAATAAATAAATATCAATTCTCAATTATATTTTTCGTAGAATAAATTATTTAAATAAAAAAGATCCATTTAGACATGAGGTTTAGATGTCGATTATTCCACCTTTCTTTGTCAACTCATAATTCAATAGCAGGCTACTCTAAGTCAGCTATTAAGTAATAATCAATCGACTACTTTATAAAGTTTATCACGACTAAAATGATAGAAAAGAACAAAACTATTTAATATTTTGTTGTTATCAATATTAAAATATTTGGCTGCGGCTCGTTGTCGACTGACCTAGCCGTGTGAAGTGAGGCCGGTTCTCTTGTCATGTTCTTTGAGGCACAATTCGCACGTGTGTCCCACATTAATTGCGAGTAAAACACGTGGCAAATGAGAGCCGCTAATATGCTAATCTCCTCCTAATTACACTTGGCAATTCACACTTAAAGCTAATGACACTTGGCAATTCACACTTAAAGCTAATTAATTGCGGCATTTATAATAAAATAAAATTATATATTACGATAAGGAATTTAGAACAGTAGATGGAGAATTTTGTAAGAGCACGTGAATATGGGCAGATTGCACGTGACAAAAAATAAAAGGCTAAAACTACTTCAATCTATTTTTTAAAACTGCTTAACCAAATTGGATAGCATAAATTAAAAATAATAAATTTTTAAATAGATTGAGAACATTTTAAATGCGAAAAAAAAATTAAAACATGAAAAAAAAGGTATAACGAAAATATCTGTAAAATAAGTAATACTGGGTGGCGTTTAATTTGGTTTAGGGATTTAAGAATGGGATAATGAGTTTATTTTCAAATTTTATGTTTGGTTGATAGAAATGAAATTAAAATTTTAAAATAAAATTTAAAAATTTGGATATTGGTGGAACTCACCTCTTCAATTGGGGTTGGATGATAATAGGAATGAGAAATAAGTTTTGGACGAAAATATCCTTAATATATTTGTTCAATTTTTATTTTATATCACTTTTTTTCCCTTATTCTCAATCATTATACTTTCTCTCTACTCATTCTATTATAACACTTTCTCTTTTATTGTACTTTTTCTCTCCCCAATCTCTCTCCATCATACACTCTCTCCTCATTTTTCTCACTATACTTTCGCTATCTTTATTATCTCTCATCACACTTTCTCTCTCATCACACTTTCTGTATCCTTATCCTCTCTCATCATGCTTTCTCTCCCATCACACTATCTTTCACCATTTTTTTCTCATTACACTTTCTCCCTCATCATACTTTCTTTCTCCTCAATTTCTCCCATCACACACACTTTCTCCTCATTTTCTCTCATCACACTTTCTTTCTCTTCATTTTCTCCTATCATACTTTCTCTCTCAACATATTTTCTCTTTTTCCATTCTCTCTCCTCAATCTCTCCCATCATAAACTCTCTCTCCTCATTTTCTCATTACACTTTCTCTTTTTTCACTTTCTCCCATCACACTTTCTCTCTCATCCGTTTTGCCACCAATGCTTTCTCTCATATCGCCCCACGGGGTTATCCGAAGTGGTTAGTGCGTAGAAGATTGCCCAATGAGATCGTGGGTTCGAATTGCGGGGTAGTCAGGGCGTAAATTTTTGGAACTCCCCGTGTCCCTCTTCCCACTGCACACTAGCTTCTCCGGTTATCGTGATTAACCTCCCTCGTGATGGCCTTGGGCAAGGTACGGCGGGGGCGCTGGGGGCGAGCGTTATCGCCTTTTGCCCAATGCTTTCTCTCATATCATATTATATTTTGTCATTTGTTCTTATCACACTTTCTCTTTCATCACATATTCTCTCTCCTCAATATCTCCTGATCCTGTCCGAATCGTTGAACCAAAGGACGCTGGGCACGTGACACGCTCCTAGTCGATGAAGTGAATCTCCGGCTGGTCGAGCGAAGCTCCGGCGATCCTGCACAAGAGTCTAGCCGGGAAGGGGTTCTCGGCGACGACCCTCCGACGCTCAAGTCAGGTAAGTGGTGGAAAAAGGGGCTGCCAAGCTTGTATCATACGTACCTTTGACGAAGCAATAGCCTCTTTATATAGGACGGAGAAGGGACTAATGCACGCCCACCGAGGTGCATATGTGTCAGCAACCCATACCCCGGTATGCACTTGTCAGAGAGCTTACCTGACACCATACTGCTACAGTCCGAGCATGTTTTTTGATGGGACAGCAGGACCCCCCGTTGTCAGACTAGAAGTATGGCATAGCCATACGACTTAACGGCTGTCAGAAGATGTCCGCGTCTTTTACCCACCGTCTGACCGGGACGCCCGGCCTGCCGGGCGGGCGAAGAACGTCGTCCGGACGACCTTAATTCTAGGGGTGTCAATTCGGGTGGGTCGGGTCGGGTTGGGTCGGGTTGGATTTTTTTTTTTTTTTTAACCCAACCTGAACCCGACCCGAACCCGACTTCAACCCAAAACACCTAAACCCGAACCCGAACCCGACCAACCCGATCAACCCGAACTCGACCCATATAACCCGAAAATCCGATTCAAAACGACTTTTTTGGGCTATTTTCCCTATAATTCTTCACTTTTATCTCAATACTCCATCATTATCATACAAACATGATATTAATATACATAAAAACATCTAAATTTTTAAAATAAAATTTGATTTAACCCCAAAAAACCCCACAAAACCCTATATTTAAGTCAACCCGGGTCAACCCGAACCCGAACCCGACCCGACCCAACCCGAAAATATTTAACCCTCCAACCCTCCAACCCGAACCCGACCCGAACCCGAAAATACCCAACCCGAACCTGATTTTTTTCGGGTCGACTCGGGTTGGGTCGTCGGGTCGGGTTCATTTTTGACACCCCTACTTAATTCTTTGCGACGGCCGGGCGGCACATCCTTCCGCTCGGTCATTATGCACTGCTTCATTTGAGCGTCGGAACCCTGGTCCCTACCAGGGTGCCTTTTACTATCAGATTTCCCTTTCTTCCGAGTCCGGTCGGCTCGTCCTTTTCCGGCGAGCCACTGGACCCTTTGACCTCCCCTCAGCGTTGACTCCTTTTTATGGGGTTCCGGATTTTTACCGCCGGATCATCTCCCATCACACACTCTGTGTCCTTATTTTCTCTCATCACACTTTTTCTCTCTTTAATTATTCTCTCCCATCACACTTTCTCTCTTATCATATTTTCTCTCTTGATCCTCTCTCATCATGTTCTTTTCCATCACTTTCTCTCACATATATTTTTTTTCTTATTTTCTTCTAAGGGTAAAATAAGAAAATTTGATTTATTCCGATAGAAAATATTTAATTAATCAAATATTATTTTTAAGAATAATATTCGTGCTCATACCTATTCTCATTCCATAATACTATGATTATTATTCCTATTCCGATTCTGATTCCTAGTAAATAACCAAATGTCATATGAATATTGATTAAAGTTAGCCTATCATCCATATAGCTAAAATTATTTTGATATTTGTTAAAATTATTAGATAAAATTTACTTTTAACATCTATCAATATTATTCCATAATCAACTGTTAAAATGTTAATTGAAATTGCTCTAATATGTAGTAATTTTAATCAATGATTACACTTAAACTGTTCAACTTTATAATAATTTTAATTAAAATTGTTGGAACATTATTATAAAAATTTTAGTCAATAATTAGTTTAAAATTGTTCAATATTATTATAATAATTTTAATCAAAATTGCTCCAACATTTTATATAATAATTTTAGCTAATAATACTTTTAAAATTATTGCTATAATATTTTTAACAAACAAATATTTAAAACTATTTCATATTATAGCATTTTTAGTTGGTCCAAACTGTTTCAATTCGGTCAAAATTAAGCGCCACGCTGTAGCAATTTATTTTTAAAACACTACGGGCAAAGTCAGATTTACGGACGAATTGTTTCCATTTAAAATGAATTTGACGGTATATATATATAGTGATGAGCGCACCTATCAGAATTTTTTTTATTATTTTTTTTAATTTTGAATTAAAAAAATTAATATTTCCTTAGATGAATCTTAATATATAAATATATCCTCTAAACATACGACAATACCTCATAAATACTTAAATTTATTTTATTTTTAATTATTTTTTTTACTAAATACTATAATTCAATTAGAAAACCTGAACCGGTAAAATTTTAAAAACAAAAATAGTTTACAAATTATAATCCAATTAAAAAACATCAATTCTAAAATGAAATCTTACATAAATATTTTAATTATTTTTTAATTTAAATTTTTTTAAAAAATAAAAAGAATAAAAATAAAATGTACGTGTAGCGTAAGATATCAAAATTATACACACACGACTGATAATAATTTTTAAATAAATTATCGACTAAATATATATTTTACCGATAATTTTGATCGTTATTATAACAGATGGATTAAAAAAAGATAATTACAAAACGAAAGCACCATTTTAAATCTCCCCTTGTTAATTACAAAAACGTCCTCATCTTCTTAAGCGGGAACCCGAAAAAGTGAAGCAGCAGATTCCCTCTAAAGGCGAAGGGACCTTAATCCTAAATAAGAGTGGAGTGGAGTGGATCGAGTGGAGTGTCCATACCCCCTCACAACCCCAAAGCTGCGCTGCGCTGCGCTGTCCTCGGTCGGCATGCACCAGGAACACATTGATCTTTCTCATCTTTAGACAGTCAGATGGGGAAATTCAACCAAACTCGTCGCTGCGTCGACTTCACCGACGAAAGTGCCCTCGCCCCCAGCTTCTTCTAACTCGCATCGCATTGCGAGTGTGTGCCCGTGCACGTGGGAAACGTTGCAAGCTGCATGCAGCATGCGGCATGCTCGCACACTGATTACTAGGTATATATATGCGTCCATCATCACAGACATAGACATCGTCGTCGTCATCATCGTAATTTAGATTTGAGAACGAAATGGATTGAGAAATATAATATTCGTCGGTCTCATGACAGAGCTTTTTTGATCGGTAGTACTAATGGAGGGGAGGAGCTCCACGTTGGTGCATGCTGCCGTCCATTAACGGATCTGCTGTATGAGGCAGCAGTTAGCACTTGGCACGAGGACTGCCGCTGCGATATTAAGAGCATGTGAAACTATTCTTCTTGGTGCTCAGTTAATTAGAGTGTTAATTAGAAGGTGACATTTGTACTATAATAGGATAAATGGTCAATTTTTGATGGATACATATTTTTGAAATTTTTTTTCTATAGTCTAACTATTTGATAGTCAACATAAATCGACACCATAATTTTTCTCTTTTTATATACAGACTATGAGGATAGTCTAAGATGAGCATAAGGACCATCAAAACTCCTATTGTGAGTTGACAAATTTGAAAAGCTCCCTCTCATGCATATTTTGTAATATTGGTTAAAAAATAGACAAACATGGGATAAGAAATATATACAATATTAAAATATTTTTTTAATATTTTATAAAAAAATAATTATATAAATGTTAAAATAGGAAGAAAAGATAAAAAATATATATAAAATAAAAAATGTGGAATTTATGAAGAAGTTATTGGAGGTTTTTTTTTTTTTTTTTTTGACAATGAAGAGATGTATAAGAGTTTTTTTATTTTGACGTGATACAAATGTAAAAATAAAAAAGTTTTTCTAGAGTTCGAATCATATATGGATGCTCTAATAATCTTTTATTTTCATTTTTAAAGAGCATGTGAAACTAACAAAGGAATTAGGATTCGAGTGACATTTTTTGTTTTAAATAATAATAATAATAATAGTCCTCCACCAAAAAAGTTGCTTTAACTTTTGATAATAATTCGAGTATAAATCCTTTCACATAATTTGAGGACGAACTATAAGTAACGTCTAAGATGTGCGTTATAACTTTTTTGCCATCATAATTCAAGTATAAATTTAAAAATAGACAATTTACTCAACCGCGTTAAAAACATTCTGCATTAGGGCGGAGCCAAGTGTTGAACCTTACTAGGCTCTAGTCTAGCGACATTTTAAGATTATATATCTATATATAGAGAGAGTTTTGATACAATGTAACTTATCTTGCACATCCCGTGCACATTTAAATTTTTTTTTTTTTTTATGCTTAATATTATAACTTGACCCCTAAACTTTAAAGTCAAAAATTTATTGGCATAACTAGAAATAAAAAAAAATAAAAAAAACTAAAAAAAAATCACTGATTTCCACCGTTGTGAGTGTCGCCCACTGTTGCCACCCAGGATAACGTTTATGCGTGTGTGTATAGCCTCGATTAGCGAGGTAGATTTTAATTTCTAGCTCCACCACTGCGTACCGGAGTTTGGAAATTCCAAAAACACATACCCAGCTACTTCCTGTTTTACACCTCTTCATTCTCTCATGAAACAGTCATGTGTGTTCGAACCAAAGCCAACTTCCAACCACTTTGCGTCAACATGCGTCTTCTTCGATCGTGAAAATGCGACATGCATTCGAACCAAAATTGACGACTGACACGACGGTGAACCTTCTTTGTGAAAAGGTGAATAAAGAAAAACCTAAACCCATCTCCCAATGCCTAAAGGCGTGTTTGTTTCTGACGGTCTTGTACCATGCCGTGGCAGCTCCCAAACACAAACATCCCTCCCAACCACCAAAGTTCTAACGGGCAAAATGTACATCCCTCCATGCTAGCTCCGACTGCGACGATGCCTCTATTTTTATTTTTGCTTAGCCGTCAAATCTTCCAGCCGGGTGAAGCTCCCTTAAATCGAGGTGATGTATGCTGAAGTTTAGAAGGTAGATGACGCTAGACAGAATAGAGATTATTTTGGAGCTAAAAGTTTAGAGAGGAATAGTAAAGAAGACAAGAAATAAGAAATTGACAAACAAAGAGAAGCCGTCATCTCTAGGTTTAACTAAAAAAGTTTAATTCAAAACAAAAAATAATACCCAAACATTAATTAAATAATTATTTAAATAGACTTAAAACTCTAAGATGCAAAAAAGATGAAAATAATCCTAAACAATAAAAAAAATTATTCATAGCCTCCTACATTAGTCATCCCGGGTTGAAAATAACTTGTGTTAAGTTTAGAGTAGTGTCATCAGAATCCACAAAAAAGAGGCTTAAGTGTTTCACATTAAAGACATTAGAAGTTTCCAAGTGTCTAGGAAACACAACCTGTAAACATTATCATTGATCTTCTACAATATTTCACAAGGTCTAATCTTCCGTTCATTGACACAAACATAATTTCTGCACCTATCCTCCTATATATGCCTATACAATACAACTGTAGATTTGCATTCATCTATCGTTTGTTTAGATATATTTCAAATCCAAGTTTTAAGTACCCTGTGTTGGTTTTGTTGTGGTCAACCAAGTCAAGTCCTATATATTTGATCCTTGTGTCTAAGTGTGTAGAAGCTTAGGAACACAAGAACTCGAGCGGAAGATGCAACTAACGAGAAGGATGATACAGGAAGAGAGTTAAATGACTCGGTGTGCCCGAGGGACGAGGTGCTACGGAAGAGTATGCCGGCGGACAAGAAGGAAGTGCACGACATTTCCGAGAGATGAGAAGTCGAAACAGAAGACTACTTGAGGAGAGAAGGTCGGAGTTAAGTTTGGGTGAGTTCAACTCTAGAAGGCCAAAGGATCACCCAGGCAACCGGATAAGAAGGCAACAACCGAAGAAGGCGTCGGACGGTCAGCACGAAGCTGACTGATCTGGGTGCTCGGACTGTTCGGGCACCCGGACCACCAGGGTGCTCAAAGGGTGCCTCGTCGCAGTAGATCACTCTTAGGGTCTATGTTAGTAACGGTCCAGGCACCTAGACATGGTCCAGGAGCCCGAACATAAAAAAACTCTATCTACCAGCTCTTGTGAGGGGATAGAGTTTGCCTTGCTGGGGGCACTTGGAGAGGGTCCGGGAGCCTGGATCGTGCCACATCAGCAACGAATAAAATTCACCAGAGCACTATAAATAGAGCTCTATTTCAGTTAGTTAACTACAACACTTTCTGTATTCAAGTTTTTCTACTCTATTCTTCAAAGTTTTGTGTGTTCAACATTTTATACGTGGATTCTCCGCCTTCGACTTGTGTCGAAAAAGGAGTTGATTAGTTGAACTTCATTTGTCTTGGATTAACAACCTTCCCGGTTGTAAAGCAAGTAAATTATTTGTGTCTCATACTTATTTTATGCATTTTAGTTTCTTAAATTAAAGTTATAAGTTTCGAGAAGGGTATACTTGTCTTTTAAAGATAATTCAGCCCCTCTTGTCGGCTTACCGGACCAACAATTGGTATCAGAGTGAAGATGCTTTAGAAGGACTCATTGCCCATCGAAGCAAAGAAATCAATGGCCGGATCAAGCCTCAACCTGCCAAAGTTCGAGGGAGAGTTCGCACACTGGAAACACTTAAATGGAGGTATTTCTAAGAACATATTTCAAAATTTTTTTAATAATAAAATATGATTTTGTAGTTCCTAAGGATCAACAAGGAGAAGAGAAAGAAGAAAATCAATGGACGAAGAAGGAACAAAGTGACTTTGTAGCCAACAGTAGAGTGAAATACCACTTGCTAAGTGTATTACTATCTCAATAAGTCAATTGCATCGGAAGCTACACCTCGACCAAAGAACTCTAGGAGAAATTCCTGAAGCTCTATGAAGGCACATTCGAAGTGAAGCTTGCACAACAGGATATTCTTTAGAACAAGATAACGTACCTCCGTTTAGAAAAAGGTGAGAAGGTGGCTCAACTACACACGAAGATTAAGGAGCTGATCATCAAACTAATTAATCTTGGTGAAACGGTAACCAACTGGGACTCGGTCTACTACGCGCTTAATGCATTTCCCAGAACTCTAGAGTGGACCTCAATAATAGACGCCTATTACATCTTTAAGAACTTGGTGATAAGTACCTTAGAAGAACTCTTCTCAACATTAGAATTAAATGAAACTAGATGTGCAGGTACAACAAAAGAGTTAAGTCAGAATCTATCACTGAAAGCCACCAAGAAGGATGAATTCGAGTTAGACTCAGATATTGTTGCAGACCAAGAAGCTTATATGATAAAGAAGTTTAAAAAGTTTTTTAAATCTAACAAGTTTAAGGAAATGTAGTCTAGAAAAAATCTAAGAAATAAAAAAAAGGTTCGATGCTACCGTTGCCAAAAAGAAGGACACATAAAGGAGGATTATCCAAAGCTCAAGAAGGAGCAAGACAAAGGGCCAAGGCGAAACAAGCACAAAAATTTCAAGGCCACTTGAGATGAAAGTTTGCCATCTGTATTCAAAATAGAAACCTATGCTGGACTAGCACTGATGACTAATAACGAAGAACCAAACAACTCGAAAGCTAGCCACATCAGATGAATGCAACGATGCAAGGGGAGAATCTAGTTTTAGATGATCAATTATACTTTGGAATAAAATCCATGTCTAAATCAACGTGTAAACTCAAAACAAAAAACAAAAAATTGAAAAAGAAAATTAAAAATTAAAAATAATCTTAGAAAAATCATGTTTATTAGAGGATTTTGATAAATTAAAAATTAAAAATTAAAAATTAAAAATGTTAAGTTGAAAGAATAAATAGAAAATTTAAAAAATTCTACATGTTTAAATTGTGTTACTTAAAATTCAAAAAATTATCAAGGGCTAAATTAGTATTATAGATTCCACAAAGGAGAAATTAGAAATATACAAGAAAATTTATCTCTAGAAAATATTTTGTCAATCTAGTAGGTAGGAACCTATATTGGGGTTCAAAATCATATCTAATTTAATTTCTTTTTAATTAATTTGCTAGACTAGGAATTGCTGTAGTTAGAAAATTATTTTTTTATAAAGTTTCTGTTATAATTTTTATGTGAATTTTTTTACCGTGATAATATAGTATATCCTCTGTTAGAATAAACTTTTTTTAAAATTTTTTGACTGTTAATGAATTTTCTATGATTTTTTTATCAAAATATTAATTTTTAATATTAAAAGTTCTAGATCATTCAAATTTTGTTTTTTTTTTCATATATACATTCCATTTTAGATACTCATAAAAATTTACAATATTTTTCGAGTTCAAAATATATTTTTAAACATTTTTTTTAAAATACATATCTTTGTACAAAATGATTTATTATTACTTATATTTATTATGATTATTTATGAAAATTTTATCACTATTTTAGATTATTATGTTTAACACTGATAAAAATTTTTAGAATTTTTTGACAATTAAAAATAATTTTAAATTCTTTTTTCAAAAAATGGTTTTAATTTCTCAAAATTTAGATTTTTGAAAAATAATTCCTAGAATTTTTTTAAATGCTAGTCACTGTTTGTATAACCCTTAAACTTTTTACCCCTATTTTTAATATGCTCAAAGGGGGAGAATTATATATTAAGTTTAGGGGAGGTACATTTTACTTTGCATATTAAATGTTTTGCATATTTATCAATTGCATGTCGTATTATTATTGTAATTATATTACTATTTTATTTGTTGTTTTAACCCTAACTTAATTTGGGTTGATCATATTAAAAAAGGGGAGATTGTAAGTACCCTGTGTTGGTTTTGATGTGGTAAACCAAGTCAAGTTAGGTCGTGTGTATTTGATCCTTGTGTCTAAGTGTGCAGGACCTTAGGAATACAAGAAGTCGAGCGGAAGACACAGTTAGTGACAAGGATGACACGGGAAAGGAGTTGACGGACTCGGTGTGTCTGAGGGATGAGGTGCCGCGAAAGAGTACGATGGCGGACGAGAAGGAAGCGCACGCCGTTTCTAAGAGACGAGAAATCAGTGCAAAAGACTGCTCGAGGAGAGAAAGCTGGAGTTAGATTCGGATGAGCTCAACTCTGGAAGGCCAAATGATCACCCAAGCGACTGGAGAAGAAGGCAATGACTGGAGAAGGCGCTAGACAGTCAGCACGAAGCTGACCGATTCGGGCGCCCAAATAAGATGATTCTGGCGCCCGGATCACAAGGGTACCCAAAGGGCACCTCGTCGCAGTGGATCACTCTTCGGGTCCACGTCAGCAACAATCTGAGTGTCTGGACATAGTCCAGGCACCCAGACATGAAAAAACTCTATCTAACAGCCATTGCGAGGGGATATGGTTTACCCCGTTGGGGGCACCCGGACCGTGCCACGTCAGCAATGGATAAAATTCACCAGAGCACTATAAATAGAGCCTTGGTTCAGTTAGTTAACTACAACGCTTTCTGTATTCGAGTTTTTCCACTCTGTTCTTCAAAATTCTGTGCGTTCAATGTTTTGTACGAAACTTCTTCGCCTCCTACTTGTGTCGAAGAAGGAGTTCATTAGTTGAGTTTCATTTACCTTGGATTAGCAACCTCCCCGATTGCAAACCAAGTAAATCATTTGTGTCTCGTACTTATTTTATTCATTTTAGTTCTTTATTAAAGTGTTTATTTTAATCAAAGTTGTAAGTTTCGAGAAGGGTATATTTGTCTTTTTAGGATAATTCACCTCCCTCTTATGGCCTACCAGGATGAACACAAGTTTCTCAGCAAAATCATTCCTTTTATCTTTATTCAACTATGACAATTTGTATAGCTTAGTGATAGGGGAGAGATAGTTTAGCCCCACGTGTCACAGAGAAGTCAAAAGTCAAGTTGAGATGTAAGTCTAAGGTCATACAAACCGTAGCTCGATTAAAGCAAGACCTAAGTCCGGACCCTTCAAGTCAAACCCAAGCCGAATTAGACTTATTGTTAGAACTTATGACAAAGTATGAATGAGAGTTTCTTAACTTAAATGTTGGATCGAGAAGCACTAGAGGAGGGGGGGGGGGGGGGGGGGGGAACAGCGCTCGCGGCTATTTCGCTCGATTCGTAAAACTATCGGAGTTACAAACACGCAGCGGAATAAAGAAACACAAACACAGAGACACAGGGGAATTTACTTCGTTCGGAGCCTAGATCGACTCCTACTCGAAGGCCCGCGATCCTTGATCGCTTTCCGTGGGCAACAACTATAAGCTCGAATAGAATTACAAGTGAAGTACAATAATCAATAAGAAATAATTAAATTATACCGACGACAATATCAATAACTGAAGATTCGGAGCTCAGGGTCGTCGGGGGGTCGTTGCAGCACTTCGGGATCGTGTCGTTAGCAGCTAGTCACAGAAGGATTGCTTGGAGTGCATTGTTGAGAGCTGCTGGTCGAGACCCTCTTATAAAGGGTGTTCAAGGTGCCTTCATCAAGCTCCAAGGCGCCTTGAATCCCTAAGTTTTATCCCGGAAATTATTCTGCAATGAAGCTTTGACCGCTGCCCTTTATCCATATCAAGGCGCCTTCATCACTGTCCAAGGCGCCTTAAACCACTTGTTCAAGGCGCCTTGAGCTTCCTTCAAGGCGCCTCCAACCATTTTGGACAGCTGGCTTCGGCTCGCACCCGAGGCGCCTCCAAGCCCCATGGAGGCGCCTTGGATACTGTTCATCCGAGGTTAACTTGTGCTCCTTTGGTCCTGCAAAAGTGTTAGTCCCAAACACATACCCTGCAAACCAAAGTTAGCACAAAACAACAGTAAATATGATAACAGAATATAATGACAGTCTCCAGACTGTCCGGGTCTGACTTTAGATTTCCAACCGAAAACCTTAGGTCGACCCGACGCCTACTGTTCCCTCTACGGGGAACGCGCCCTCACCTACTCCACTCAGGAGATTTACCTGATGCTAGTGCGATCCTCCAGATCGACTGGACTTTTGCTCGGTGCTCGATGCTTCCGGACTTTCTGCTGGACTTCCGCTTCCCGGCTGGTCCAGTCTTTCACCTGGTTCGCGACACCAGGACTTTTCACCTAGGGTTACCCCCCCTAGGACTTTTGCCTGAAGCACTCGACCCACCAAGACTTTCCGCATAGGGTTACCACCCCCTATGACCTAGGGTTACCACCCCTTAGGGTTTTTACCTGCCTAACCACAGTTAGGACTTTTCCTGAAACACTCAACAGACTTGTTAGATCACAACACACCTTAACTTTGAATCCTTTGTCATTATCAAAACTCAGGTTCGATCGTCGGATGCTTCCCGCACCAACATTAAACTCTACATTCTCTCTCTGACATACATCAAAAATTTATTCCATAATTCTATTCATTTTAACCGTCCAACATCCCAATGGAGATTCTCTATCGCCCATTGTTTCTAATGCTCCACCTTGAGCATTCAATCATTATCCTTCAAAAGTTCTTACTCAAATTTATTGGTGCAAGGTGTATCAGAATCAAACCAAAGTTTTGATGTTGTTAAAGTTTAAGTTAAGTCTTGTTGTGATCTGATAAAACTGTAGGTCTTTTGCGGTCGGCAAGAAGGGGTGAATTACCCTGCATAATTTAAAACAAACACCTTTCTCAACTCGATCGAGCTCAACACAATTACACACTTAATTAAATAGAATGAAAGAAAAATAAGTACGAGACAAGTAACAATTTACTTAGTTGACAATCAGAGGATTGCTACTCCAAGGAAAGTAAGCTCAGTAGAAAATCTCCTTCTCGAACAAAATGTCAGAGACGAAGAAGCCTCGTACACGAAAGTGACTCTTAGAAATGAAGAAATGAATAGAACTTGAAGTACCAAGTGTGTTGTTCTGAAAGGAGAAGACCAGGGGCTCTATTTATAGTCCACTAGTTGAAACTGACTGTTGCTGACATGGCACGGTCCGGGCGACTGAAAGGGCTCTAGGCGCTTGGGTGTGAATAAAACTTTATTCACATCGCAATGGCAATGTAATAGGAAAAAGATAATATTTTATCTGGTTTGGGTGCCTGGAACAGCTCCGGGAGCCTTGATTGCCATCACATAGGGGCGCCTGGCCAAGGCGCCCTCGGCTGGACCAAACCGGTCCGGGTGCTCGGAGTAGCTCCGGGCGCTAGGAATAGCTCTGGGTGCCCATACCACAGTCAACTCCTTGTTGACTTTTTGTCCGGATCTTCCACTCTAGCTCCTCTCGCTTGGGTGATTTCGTCCATCCGGAATAGGGCTCACCCGAATCTATTTTCCGGCCTTCTCGAGCAACCTTTCACTTGGACTTCTCGTCCCTTGGAAACGTCGCGCGCTTCCTTCTCGTCCGTTGGCGTACTCTTCCATAGTGCCTCGTCTCTCAGACACACTGAGTCCGTTGACTCTATCCCGTGTCGTCCTTCTTGTTAGCTGCATCTTTTGCTCAACTTCATGTGCTCTTAAATTTCTGCACACTTAAACACAAGGCATCAAAAAATAACAGGACCTAACTTGACTTGGTTGATCCCATCAAAACTACCATGGGGTATCTACAATCTCTCACTTTTGATGTGAGCAAACAAGTTAAGTTAGGGTAAACTAAAAACAAATAACAGTAAAAATAACAAGTACATAATTTGAAATTCATAACAATTAATGAAAAAAGAATGTACCTCTTAGACTTAATCTCTAATTATCCCCATTCGATCACATTAAAAATAGGTAAAATGTTAGAAAATAATTTGGAAATAAATCTGAATTAACATCTAAGGAAAAAAAATTTACTAACATAAAAAAATTTTAAATTTTGAAAATTTTGGATTTTTGTGAATTATGAGAAAAATAATTTTAAAGTTAATTTTAAAAATGTAAAAATTCTAAAATTTTTTATAACTGTTAAACCATCATAATCAAAGATGTGATAAAATTTTTACGAAATTATGAAATTAATTTTTATAACTGCATGGAGGGTGCCCTCGCGCCAGTGTCCAGGGCGCCTCTAAGCTCCATGGAGGCACCCTCACGCCTTGCTGCGAGGTCGTCTCTACAAGTGACCTCGAGGCGCCTCCAAGCTCCATGGAGGTCGCCTCGGGTACTGTTCATCCGAGGCAAATGTGTCCAATTCGTTTCCTGCAAAATACGTTAGTCCTAGAAACTAACCATACTCTGTAAAACAAAGTTAGCACAATATGGACATGATAAATAAAGTATTTGACAATCTCCGGGCTGTCCGGTTCTGACTTCGGATTTCCCGTCCGGAAACCCTAGGTCGAACTGACACCTATTGTTCCCTCACCGGGGAACGCGTCCTCACCTACTCCACTCAGGAGAATTTACCTGTTGCTAGACCGGTCCTCCAGACCAATTGGACTTTTGCTCAGCGCCCGAGGCTCCAGGACTTTCTGCTGGACGTCCGCTCCACGACATGTCCAGTCTTCCACCTGGTTCGCGACATCAGGACTTTCTGTTAGGACCAAATATGTAGCTAGAGGGGGAGGTGAATAGCTCGTCGCGTGCTCATCGTCGGCGTTGCTCGTTTCTTCAGAGATGTGTATCGGAAATACAAGAAACAAAAGCATACAACGCTAACAAATGAATTTTACTTGGTATCCACCTCACAAGAGGTGACTAGTCCAAGGATCCACACACGCACGCACCCTCCACTATGAATAACACTCCTTTATGGTAACTACCAAAGGCGGAGAAGCCCTACAATCTCTCTATACAAGAAGAAAGCAAAGGGAAAACAGATACAAGAAATATCTTACGAGATAAGCAATGAAACCCCTAACCCTAGCTTTTCTTCTTGTTGTGTTCTCGCCTCTTGACTTGGATGTCTCTCCAAGATCCTTCAAAAACTGGCGATCTGAACCTCAAAGAGTTGCTGTGGAGATGCTGTGAGGATCGGAGATGAATCGGTGAAATTCTTTTCAAGAAGACGCACGCCAACGACCTTTATCTGCGCCAACGGTCGGATCCCGATCGATTGGATTGCTCCCAATCGATCGGGGAGGCTTTGGATCGATCCACTGATCGATCCAGAGCGCCTCTGTTCTATGGGAATTTGCCTGGATCGATCTAGGGCTTATCGCGCGAAGTCGCAGCTTCCAATCGATCCACTGATCGATTGGGGGCTCTGGATCGATCGACCGATCGATCCAGCGCTGTTCTGTGCGATCGCGCACTCGTCCCAATCGATCCACTGATCGATTGGGAGGAGGCCTGTCGCGAAGACTCACCCAATCGATCGGCCGATCGATTGGGCATGAGCCAATCGATCGGCTGATCGATCCAGCTCATGATTTTCTCCCAAAATCAAGTCTAAAGCCTCCTAAACCAACATCCGGTCAACCATGCCCTGTTGGTTCATCATGCCTAGCATCCGGTCACCCTTGACCTACTAGGACTCCCTCACCAAGTGTCCGGTCAATCCCTTTGACCCACTTGGACTTTTCCTCATCGTGCCAAGTATCCGGTCACTCCCTTGACCTACTTGGACTTTTCCCATCTTGCCAAGTATCCGGTCAATCCCTTTGACCTACTTGGACTTTTCTTCCTTGTGCCAAGTATCCAGTCAATCCCCTTTGACCTACTTGGACTTTCACCAGATGTCTGGTCAACCTTGACCCATCTGGATTTCCCCGTGCCTGGCTTCACTCACCAGGACTTTCACCTAGCTTCACTCACTAGGATTTTCACCTGACTTCACTCACCAGGATTTTCACCTGACTTCACTCACCAGGATTTTCCTCTGCCTTGCTTCACTTACCAAGACTTTCACCTAGCTTCACTCACTAGGATTTTCACCTGGCTTCACTCACTAGGATTTTCCTCTGCCTGACTTCACTCACCAGGACTTTCCTCTGCCTGGCTTCACTCACCAGGACTTTCCAGTCAAGTATCTGGTCAACCTTGACCTACTTGACTCTTCTTCAACCAACCTGATCAGACCCTGATCAGAAGGAAATTACATCAAACAATCTCCCCAAATGAACAACTGCACCTGCACTTGTCCATGTCATCGAAGTCTTGTATTGCCAAACATTGAAACCCAAACCAAGACTCAATCTTCGTCAACCAGGTCAACCTTGACCTGTGGGATATTGCACCAACAATCTCCCCCTTTTTGATGTTTGACAATATCTCATTACCTCATTTAAGTTAGGTTAATTCCCATAGCCTCAACTTCCTTCATGCCACTAGGTAATGAAGGCGTAAGTTAAACCCTACATTCTCCTACTAAGAAGGCAACCTCCCTCTTAGATAATGAAGGCTTAACTTAAACCCTACATTCTCCCCCTATTGGCACACATCAACAAATTCACTTGTTAAAAATTTTTCCCCTTTGAGACTCTCCCCCTGAAGAGTTGCTAATCGTTGTTCACAACTTCACTCGTTGTGATCAACATGATAATGAAGGTCCTATACCCTTCATTATCATTAACCCTACATTCTTCCCCAATGTAGACAAATGCCCAACCTTGAGCATTTACAACTTAAACAATGAAGATATCCACTCTCCATTGTAATCCAATGCTCAACCTTGAGCATGTTCTTAAAAAAAAGGTTAACCACCTTCCAAGGTGTATTAAAAATAGTTTTCATATCTTTAAAGAGTACCTCCCCCTAAAGACATGGTCGTACCTTCTGTCATTGCACCAACAATGACCTGGAATCCCTAAACCTTTAGGAAACCCAAATTTAGAAGTTTTGAGGTTCAAAAGTTCAAAATTTGAATCAAACCTCAACCTAAACTTCAATTTAGTCTTCCTCAACCAATCCATCCTTGTTTTCAACATGAAAACACCCTCTTTATGTATACAAATGTATTTTGAGGGGTTAGAAATGGTTACCTAGACTAAAATAGGTTCAAAATGCTGAAAATAAGCTTTCCCAGCCAAAATCAGCATCTTCGATCGATTGGAGTTAGGTTCCAATCGATTGAACCATCTTGAATTGATCTACTGATCGATTCAGGTAGTGTGGATCAATCCAGTGAGCTTCTGCTCGTGGGATTTGCCTTCCCAATCGATCACCTGATCGATTGAGGCACTCCAATCGATCGGGTGATCGAGTGGAGTTCTGATAGTTGCTGAAATTCCATTTCAGTCAACTTCAGAAACCCCTAGAAAATTCTACAAAATTCCAAAAATCGTGAAAATTTGTGTAGACATTATTTAGGGTATACTTTATCATGAAAAAAAATAGTTTTCTATGAAAATACATCATATTTTCAAAGATTGACACAAACTTGAGAACTTGCAAAAACTTTAGTGTTTTCTTCAAGTTTGTGTCTAACTATTCAATGGTGATTATTATCAAAAGATAGCCTTCACCAAGGTTTTCCAAAAGCATTTAAAAACATTTTCAAAACCAATATCTCACCATGTTCCTTGGGCTTAATACACATGACTTGTACATTAGCTTTCCCAATGATGGAAAAACACATAACTATGTGTTTTGATGAACTTAAAACTCAAGGAAATGCACTAGATCAACATGTTGAGTTTTGTTCATCATCCTAACATCTCACTTGTATCTATTGTGCACAAAACACATACAAGTCATCTTATAGGTCTTTGTGAGATGTAAAATTTTGGTTTTGCCCTAATCTAGGGATCATGCATATCTATCTAGGCATTTTGTGGATATTTAACATCTACATAGGATGTCATTTGTTGAAACCACCTGTTGATAAATGCCATTTGTCCTTAATTTTAAGGAAATAAACATAATGCATGATAATGTTATGGCATATATCAAAAAGAAATAATTTTCAAAAGAAAATTTCCTATAACTACATGATGTATGTATATCATGACATGATATTTTTGTATTTTCATAATAAAGCATGAGTGCAACAATAAAATATGATGTCATGGCATATAATGGGCAAACAATCATGGCAAGGTTTAGCATAAATAAAATACTTGGATTACCTATCTAAGTATCCTTAATCTTAGCTAATCCTAAAACTTAAACCCTAGATTGCCCAAAGTGCTTCAAGAAAGTGCCAAAACCTAAATTGACATTTCTAATTCTCTTGATTAATTTATGCCAATTGAAATTAAGCATATTCCTCAAGTGTTGGCATATTTCATTTTTTTTTCCCACAAGAGTAGCACTTTAAATTAAGGCTTAGATTTGCCTTGAATTACTAAGAAAATACCAAAGTCCCAACTTGGTATTTCTTATGTTCTCCCAAATTGTGCCAATTAAAATTAAAATCAATATCTTCAATTTTGGCACATTTTACTCTTCCAAAGAGTAAATGATAAACCTATTTCATTTTCAAAGGTTAATAATAACCTTGAAAATGCTCCTTGAGTGTCAATTTCTTCAAAGTTGGGTTAACTACCCTTCTTCTTAGAGTTGACACTCTCTAACCCATCTATGAGGTAGAGAAAATGCTCCTAGGAACCCAACATCTATTGGTGCTCCTTGGATGCTCTAGATATTCACTAGGGATAACTTCCCTAGATACCTTCCTAGTGACTTTGTTTGGCTTCTTAGAAGCCTTGGTCACTTTTTCTAGGTCAACCCTAGGGATTGCTTCCCTTGTGACCTTCTTAGTGACTTTCTTAGACTTCTTAGAAGTCTTAGTCACATTTGTTGCAAAAATACTCTTAGGGATAACCTCCCTAGTATTTTTGACTTGACCCTTAGACCTAGACTCGGTTCTATAGCTATATGGAACCCTATGGTAAGAAATTGCATCCTTCTTAGCCTTAGGTTTGTATCCCAAACCTTTATGGCCCTTGGATGACCCTTGTAGTGTTGAAACCCCAAGGTTGTTTTGGTGTGATCAACAAGTTAAGTTAGGTCCTGCGTTGTTTCTATCCTTGTGTCTAAGTGTGCAGGAGCTTAGGAGCACAGGTACTCGAGCGGAAGACGCAGCTAGCGAGAAGGACGGCACGCTGTGCATCCGAGGGACGAGGTACTGCGGAAGAGTACACCGGCGGACGAGAAGGAAGTGCGCGCGGTGGTTCCGAGGTACGAAAGCCGGAGCGGAAGATTGCTCGGGGAGCAAGAGACGCAGCTAGCGCGAAGGTCGGCACGGGGTACGACCGAGGGACGAAGTCTGCGGATGAGTACGCTGGTGGACGAGAAGGGACACGCGGTAATTCCGAGGGACGAGAAGCCGGAGGGAAGCACGCTCGAGAAGACCGGAAGATGGGTTCGGGTGAGCCCTATTCCGGATGTCAGAGATCACCCAAGCAAGCGGAGCCGGAGCAGAAAGACCCGGACCAGAGGCGAGCTGAACCAGAGAAGAGAGCACGGACCAAAAGTCAACTGGGTTGACTTTTGGCTCCGGGGCGCCCGGAACCATCCGGGGC
Source organism: Zingiber officinale (assembly GCF_018446385.1). NCBI lineage: Eukaryota > Viridiplantae > Streptophyta > Magnoliopsida > Zingiberales > Zingiberaceae > Zingiber > Zingiber officinale. The sequence continues at coordinate 115,701,086 of NC_055995.1, forward strand.
GCCCGGAACCATCCGGGGCGCCCGGAAGGGACTTTTTCACAGGATCGAGCTTTGACTCGATCCAACCGTTGGGGGATAAATTTTATCCCCCCAGGGCGCCCGGAACCCATCCAGGCGCCCCGACCAAGGCCATAAATATAGCCTTGGTCCAGAAGCTTTTAAACAATCACGATCATTCTATTTCCAAACACTTGTATGCTTTAGTTGTAGTTAAGCTTCTATTTTCTGTGCCTAAACGCTGTAAGAGGCTTCTCCGCCTGAAGGAGTTTTTGAGCTTAATCTTCCTTGGATTAACAACCACATCGGTTGTAACCAAGTAAACATCTGGTGCCTCGTCTTTTCTTTTATGCTTCTATTTATTTGCTTAATTCATTTTACAAGTGTTAGCTTAATCGTTCGAGGAAGGGTTGTCTTTTTTTAATTGACAGGTTATTTATCAACCCTTCTAGCCGGCCCAACGGTCCTACAAGTGGCATCAGAGCCGAGACGCCTCAGAAGGACTAACTGCCGTCTGAAGCAACAATGGCCGGAGCTAGCGACTACCCACCAACATTCGAGGGGGAGCTTTCTTCATGGAAGCAACAAATGAAGGTATTCCTTAACTCTGATATTGGTATTTCTCTAATAATGAAAACAGGTTATGAAGCATCGAAAGACACGAACGGAGAGAAAATCGGCATACGCCTCTGGAACGAGAAGCAACGTGAAGAGTCCATGGCAAATGCTCGGGCAGAGTTTCACATTCTAAGCGCAATACCAACTAAAGATTTCGACAGAGTCGGAGAGTACAAAAGCGCGAAAGAACTTTGGGAAAAGTTCTTAATGCTCTATGAAGAACCGGTTGAAGTCGTCTCCTCAATAGACATCGAGTCGTCATCAGAAGAATCCGAGACGAAAGAAATTACCAAGACAGCCCCAACAGCCGAAGTACATCCCGAGATCGATGAAGGGGGAGAATCTTCGAAAGAAATTAATTCAACAGGGGGAGAACCTACGGCCAAAAAGGTAAGTCAGGTATGGTCTCCATCTTCTAATCAATTGGTTAAACCAGTCAAAAAGCTGCCTAAAGATTTTTTCGAATTAGAAATTGATTTATCAAAAGAGATTTTCGGTTCAGAAAAACTTTTGTATAACAAATCTTGCAAACTAGATTCTTGCGAATTAAGTACTTTATCAAAAGATTTATTTCCAAATATATTATCGAAAGAATTTTTCGGATTAAGAAATCGACTGTTAAAAGATTTTTGCAAGTTAGAATTTTTGTCGTCAAATTCTTGCAAATCACAAAATAGTCTTTCGAACGAATTTTGCACCTTTCCGAAAGAACTTCTTATATTGTCAAAAAATTTTATCAAGTTAAAATTTATGCTATTCAAATATTTTTGTGAAGTAAAAATTCAAAAAATAGAAATTAACATGATACAAATTTTTACATGTTTAATACTTGCGATTTTAAATATGAAAAAGATTGATTTAAGAAACTATGACAAGTTAAAATGAAAATTTAAAATTTTCTGATAAATAGAATTAAGAACTAAATAAATAAATAAATGCATAGAAAATTTTTTAATGTTTAAATTTTCTTGCATAGAAGTCTTTTTTGGGCTTAGAAAGTTTTTTTTTAACTTAGAAACTTTTCAAAAAGCTGCTGTTGACTTAGAAATATTTTAACAGATAACTTTTCAAAATTTCCTAAGTCTTTAAACCCTTAGAATTTTAAACCTCATTTTATTGTGATCAAAGGGGGAGAAGGAAAGTATAAGTCTAGGGGGAGGTACAAATTGAAAATTAAAAATTTCTGAAATTTAATTTTTTATATCTTGTTGCACATTATTGCAATAAACTGTTTAATTTCATATCTATTGTTGACCCTAGCTTAACTTGGGTTGATCACACCAAAAAGGGGGAGATTGTTGGAACCCCAAGGTTGTTTTGGTGTGATCAACAAGTTAAGTTAGGTCCTGCGTTGTTTCTAACCTTGTGTCTAAGTGTGCAGGAGCTTAGGAGCACAGGTACTCGGCGGCAGACGCAGCTAGTGAGAAGGACGGCACGCTGTGCGTCCGAGGGACGAGGTGCTGCGGAAGAGTACACCGGCGGATGAGAAGGAAGTGCGCGCGGTGGTTCCGAGGTATGAAAGCCGGAGCGGAAGATTGCTCGGGGAGCAAGAGACGCAGCTAGTGCGAAGGTCGGTACGGGGTGCGACCGAGGGACGAAGTCTGCGGATGAGTACGCTGGTGGACGAGAAGGGACACGCGACAATTCTGAGGGACGAGAAGCCGGAGGGAAGCACGCTCGAGAAGACCGGAAGATGGGTTCGGGTGAGCCCTATTCCGGATGTCAGAGATCACCCAAGCAAGCGGAGCCGGAGCAGAAAGACCCGGACCAGAGGCGAGCTGAACCAGAGAAGAGAGCACGGACCAAAAGTCAACTGGGTTGACTTTTGGCTCCGGGGCGCCCGGAACTATCCGGGGTGCCCGGAGCTGTCCGGGGCGCCCGGAACCATCCGGGGCGCCCGGAAGGGACTTTTTCACAGGATCGAGCTTTGACTCGATCCAACCGTTGGGGGATAAATTTTATCCCCCCCAGGGCGCCCGGAACCCATCCAGGCGCCCCGACCAAGGCTATAAATATAGCCTTGGTCCAGAAGCTTTTAAACAATCACGATCATTCTATTTCCAAACACTTGTATGCTTTAGTTGTAGTTAAGCTTCTGTTTTCTGTGCCTAAACGCTGTAAGAGGCTTCTCCGCCTAAAGGAGTTTTTGAGCTTAATCTTCCTTGGATTAACAACCACATCGGTTGTAACCAAGTAAACATCTGGTGCCTCGTCTTTTCTTTTATGCTTCTATTTATCTGCTTAATTCATTTTACAAGTGTTAGCTTAATCGTTCGAGGAAGGGTTGTCTGTTTTTAATTGACAGGTTATTTATCAACCCTTCTAGCCGGCCCAACGGTCCTACATGTAGTACTCCTAGACCTAGGTTTTGCTCATTTTGCCCTTTTAGGATATTTTCCATCCTTTTTAGGGCCTTTTCCATTTTATCAAGCCTTGACCTCAAGACTTGATTTTCTTTCCATAAGTCCTTAGTTTTTGATTTTTCATTAAGTCCATGAGCATTTCTATTTCTAGGCTCATAACTAAAATCCTTAGAGTTATTGCCTAAATTCTTATCTACCTTCCTAACCGTAGGTGTGGTAGTTTTAGCATGAAAAGCTACATGATTTTCCTTAAAGCTAGCATGCTTTCTATTCTTATGGTAAATAGCATTAAAATGGTATAAATTGGAACTAGCATGCTTTTTATCATAATTTAAAGGGGTAGGCTCAATAAAGGTTACCTTCCTTTTTACCTTGGAGGCTCCCCCTTGAATTGAGCTTCCTCCTTGAGCTTTGACCACCTTCTTCCCTTTAGGGCATTGACTTCGGTAATGCCCTTTTTGTTGGCACAAGAAGCACACAATGTGCTCCTTTCTCTTCTTTGTTCCGGGGACGGTCTCCTTGGGCTTCTCCTTGCCCTTGGGTGCCACTTGGCCCTTCTTCTTGGCCAATTTGGGGCACTTGCTCTTGTAGTACCCATGTTCCCTACACTCAAAACATATAATATGATTTTTATTATTAATTGAAATATTTTTACCTTCACATGTAGGGATGACACTTGGTCCTCCATGTGATGTGGATGTAGAGGCTTCCTCTTGATCCGAACTTGATACTCCTCCAATAGATTTGTCTTGACTTGTGGAGGTGGAAGCTTCTTCATCCTCTTCTCCTCTTAACCCGGATGTGGAGGCTTCTTCTTGCTCCGGGGTCAATGATCTACACTCCCCCTCAATCCTAGAGGTGGAGGCTTCATCATTTTGTACATGGAACAAGGAGTATGCTCCCTCCTTGTTCCCTTCATTGCATTCCCTCGAAGATGAAGCTTCTTCTTGGACTTCTTCTTCAGAAGTTGAGCATCTCTCAACTTCGGAGTCCTCCCCTTGGTCTTGCTCCAATGAGTCGCCCTCTTTGGATTCTTCTTGGTTTGGTACAGTGGAGGGGATCTCATGAATCTTTGCCAACTTGCTCCAAAGCTCCTTGGCATCCTTGAATTCTCCAACTTGAGCCAAAATATTGCTTGGCAATAAGTTGACCAAAAGCTTGGTCACTTTATCGTTTGCCTTGCTCCTTTGAACTTGCTCTTGACTCCATTTGCTTTTCTTGAGAAGCTTGCCCTTGGAGTTTGTTGGAGCTTCGAAGCCTTCCATAAGAGCAAACCATTGCTCTATCTCCATCATCAAGAAATTTTTGATTCTTGATCTCCAAGAATCGAAGCTTGTAGATGTGTACGGTGGAGCCACCCTTGTGTCAAATCCAAGCCCGTCTTGGAATTGCATCTTGAAGTTGAGCTTCTTGAATTCCTTGACTTTGATGATTTTGCTCCAACTTCTTCACCCTCTAGCTTTGCTTGTTTTGTTTGCCTCTTCCGACGATGATTCCAGTGAAGAGCGATCTTGCTCTGATACCACTTGTTGGGACCAAATATGTAGCTAGAGGGGGGGGGGGGGGGGGGAATAGCTCATCGCGTGCTCGTCGTCGGTGTTGCTCGTTTCTTCAGAGATGTGCAGCGGAAATACAAGAAACAAAAGCATACAACGCTAACAAATGGATTTTACTTGGTATCCACCTCACAAGAGGTGACTAGTCCAAGGATCCACACACGCACACACCCTCCACTATGAATAACACTCCTTTATGGTAACTACCAAAGGCAGAGAAGCCCTACAATCTCTCTATACAAGAAGAAAGCAAAGAGAAAATAGATACAAGAAATATCTTACGAGATAAGCAATGAAACCCCTAACCCTAGCTTTTCTTCTTGTTGTGTTCTCGCCTCTTGACTTGGATGTCTCTCTAAGATCCTTCAAGAACTGGCGATCTGAACCTCAAAGAGTTGCTGTGGAGATGCTGTGAGGATCGGAGATGAATCGGTGAAATTCTTTTCAAGAAGACGCACGCCAACGACCTTTATCTGCGCCAACGGTCTGATCCCAATCGATTGGATTGCTCCCAATCGATCGGGGAGGCTTTGGATCGATCCACTGATCGATCCAGAGCGCCTCTGTGCTCTGGGAATTTGCCTGGATCGATCGGCTGATCGATCCAGGGCTTATCGCGTGAAGTCGCAGCTTCCAATCGATCCACTGATCGATTGGGGGCTCTGGATCGATCGACCGATCGATCCAGCGTTGTTCTGTGCGATCGCGCACTCGTCCCAATCGATCCACTGATCGATTGGGAGGAGGCCTGTCGCGAAGACTCGCCCAATCGATCGGCCAATCGATTGTGCATGAGCCAATCGTTCGGCTGATCGATCCAGCTCATGATTTTCTCCCAAAATCAAGTCTAAAGCCTCCTAAACCAACATCCGGTCAACCATGCCCTGTTGGTTCATCATGCCTAGCATCCGGTCACCCTTGACCTGCTAGGACTCCCTCACCAAGTGTCCGGTCAATCCCTTTGACCCACTTGGACTTTTCCTCATCGTGCCAAGTATCCGGTCACTCCCTTGACCTACTTGGACTTTTCCCTTCTTGCCAAGTATCCGGTCAATCCCTTTGACCTACTTGGACTTTTCTTCCTTGTACCAAGTATCCAGTCAATCCCCTTTGACTTACTTGGACTTTCACCAGATGTCTGGTCAACCTTGACACATCTGGATTTCCCCGTGCCTGGCTTCACTCACCAGGACTTTCACCTAGCTTCACTCACTAGGATTTTCACCTGACTTCACTCACCAGGATTTTCACCTGACTTCACTCACCAGGATTTTCACCTGGCTTAACTCACCAGGATTTTCCTCTGCCTTGCTTCACTCACCAGGACTTTCACCTGGCTTCACTCACTAGGATTTTCATGTGGCTTCACTCACCAGGATTTTCCTCTGCCTGACTTCACTCACCAGGACTTTCCTCTGCCTAGCTTCACTCACCAGGACTTTCAGTCAAGTATCTGGTCAACCTTGACCTACTTGACTCTTCTTCAACCAACCTGATCAGACCCTGATCAGAAGGAAATTGCATCAAACAATCTCCCCAAATGAACAACTGCACCTGCACTTGTCCATGTCATCGAAGTCTTGTATTGCCAAACATTGAAACCCAAACCAAGACTCAATCTTCGTCAACTAGGTCAACCTTGACCTGTGGGATATTGCACCAACAATCTCCCCCTTTTTGATGTTTGACAATATCTCATTACCTCATTTAAGTTAGGTTAATTCCCATAGCCTCAACTTCCTTCATGCCACTAGGTAATGAAGGCGTAAGTTAAACCCTACATTCTCCTACTAAAAAGGCAACCTCCCTCTTAGATAATGAAGGCCTAACTTAAACCCTACATTCTCCCCCTATTGACACACATCAACAAATTCACTTGTTAAAAAATTTTCCCCTTTGAGACTCTCCCCCTGAAGAGTTGCTAATCGTTGTTCACAACTTCACTCGTTGTGATCAACATGATAATGAAGGTCCCATACCCTTCATTATCATTAACCCTACATTCTTCCCCAATGTAGACAAATGCCCAACCTTGAGCATTTACAACTTAAACAATGAAGATATCCACTCTCTATTGTAATCCAATGCTCAACCTTGAGCATGTTCTTAAAAAAAAGGTTAACCACCTTCCAAGGTGTATTAAAAATAGTTTTCATATCTTTAAAGAGTACCTCCCCCTAAAGACATGGTCGTACCTTCTGTCATTGCACCAACAATGACCTGGAATCTCTAAACCTTTAGGAAACCCAAATTTAGAAGTTTTGAGGTTCAAAAGTTCAAAATTTGAATCAAACCTCAACCTAAACTTCAATTTAGTCTTCCTCAACCAATCCATCCTTGTTTTCAACATGAAAACACCCTCTTTATGTATACAAATATATTTTGAGGGGTTAGGAATGGTTACCTAGACTAAAATAGGTTCAAAATGCTGAAAATAAACTTTCCCAGCCAAAATCAGCATCTTCGATCGATTGGAGTGGGGTTCCAATCGATTGAACCATCTTGAATCGATCTACTGATCGATTCAGGTAGTGTGGATCGATCAGTGGATCGATCCAGTGAGCTTCTGCTCACGGGATTTTCCTTCCCAATCGATCGCCCCATCGATTGAGGCACTCCAATCGATCGGGTGATCGATTGGAGTTCTGATAGTTGCTGAAATTCCATTTCAGTTAACTTCAGAAACCCCTAGAAAATTCTACAAAATTCTAAAAATCGTGAAAATTTGTGTAGACATTATTTAGGGTATACTTTATCATGGAAAAATAGTTTTCTATGAAAATACATCATATTTTCAAAGATTGACACAAACTTGAGAACTTACAAAAACTTTAGTGTTTTCTTCAAGTTTGTGTCTAACTATTCAATGGTGATTATTATCAAAAGATAGCCTTCACCAAGGTTTTCCAAAAGCATTTAAAAATATTTTCAAAACCAATATCCCACCATGTTCCTTGGGCTTAATGCACATGACTTGCACATGAAGTTGATTAAACACTTAGCTTTAAAAGTACTCATCTTAGATAAAAGTTCTGATAAAAGCGTCAGGTTAAAAAAAAACTTTTGATAAACACTAAGCTTACACTACAAGAAAAATGCCTAACAACAACGGTTTTTCACCGTTGTCGTAACCCATTTTGAACTGTTGTTAAAGGCCGTGTTGTTAAAAGGGGTGCCCAAAGACAACAGTTTTTAACCGTTGTCTTTGAAGGCAAAGACAACATTTTTTACAACGGTGAAAAACTGTTGTCTTTTCCTTCAAAGACAACAGTTTTTCATCGTTGTCTTTGAGCGTCTACCTTGAATAACAGGGTCTTCAACAACAGTTTTAAACTATCTACGACAACGGTGAAAAACCGTTGTCTTTTTTAGAAAAAAAAGTAAAAAAAATTAATACACAATTTTCTAATATTATAAATCATTCAAAATACTAAATTTCAAAATAAAATTTAATATACAATTTTCTAACATTAAAAAATAATATCTATAACATTCTGGAGAAATTTCATAAGCAACCAACAAAATTTCATAAGCAACCAACAAAATGATAACACTATTAAAACAAAGGTAGAACAATATAACACAAGATTTTCTACTTAGATGCCGGTGAAGAGGAGGGATTGCAGCTCCTAGTGCTCCTTAATTTGTTAAAGCCTCTTCATTTTTTTAGCTTGTCGGCATTCTTCCCAATACTCTTGAGGACACCTAAAAAGAGCTAAATGAAATTATGCAATCCTGTGCACAAGAACTATGTAATTCTAAGTGGTGGATCATGTCTGTCACAAGTTCGCCACTAATTTTTTTGACCATTATGCACAGATTGTAGACAAGCATGAAAATAAGCAGAACTATAAATATAAGTGAATAAAGGATACCTTTCAATCTTCTAAATCTTCTTTTCTGGTTGGTCCGTCTCCTTTTCCTCTCTTCTTTTGTTAACTCTGCCTCTTCTTTGATGTTTCCTTTTCCATGAAAAATCTCCTCAGGGGCAAGCATAGCCGCATCTGAGACGGCCAATGGAGCAACCTGCAAAACCATTGTATTTCAGTGACTCGAAACTATTTTTACCATAAACTAAAAGACAACTCCAAAAGATATTTTTACCTCTTCCATTGCTAGAGCAGGTACATTGACTTGTATAGACATGTCCTCAATAACCTACATCATAACTTATGGTCAATCAAGAAATAAATACTAAAAGAATTAAACACTTGATAAGCTTTATTGCTAACCGGCTTTGGAGCAAAATGGAAGTGAGACAGCGCATCCAACTTTAAGGAAATCTTTTTGAATAGCATCGTTGCCTGCAGGCATAAAAGAAAGTGTATGAGAAAAGCTGAGAAGCTACACAAGTAGCCAGATGTTATCGCAGATCAATACAATAGATCTAGTGGATCTGTATTATTAACAAATTCAGATTGCAGATATCCCAATGTCAATTTTTTTTGGCTATAAAGTAAAGTCATTATATGCATCAGTAAGAAAGACATCTATCGATAATATAATCTTCCATCAGGACTTCTGAGAAAGTTTCCCAGGCAGACAAACAGAAAGGAGGGAAAACCCAAAGAGCTTGAGAGGTTTCAATATAATTTCTCAATAGTAAGAATACAACAGTTGTAAGGAGCTTAAAGAAAATGCGTCGATGAAGACTTATAAACTGACACCTAAGTCATACAAATTCTCATTCTCATCAGCCATCAATCACTAAACTATGATTACTATCCTACCAGCAACTGAAATTAGAAATTGAAAAAAATGCAGATAATTTTGGTAAAAATAGCTACTAATTGCCAGGGTTTAGTTTGAATTTTTATGACAAAATTTACCACATAGGAATAGTAAATAAGTGGACAAGTAAAATACCTCAATCTTAAGTTTATCATAAGCAGAAAGAAGAGCTGGAGCTAGACCCGTCTTCTGCGCATATTCTTACTAAATTACAAAAAAAAGGAGACAGACAGAGAGAAGTGAGCATAGTCTATGTATCACGCATTAGCTGATTAATAAAAATGATTTGCATGAATGAAGCAGCGAACCTCATATATCTCGGCAAGACCCTTCTTACTCTTATTTTCATCCTGTTAAAAAGTCCATTATGACATTGTTCCCACTTAGAAGTGTTCAATTTATATATCTTAATGTTGCCAAATTTAGATAGAACAAGAAAATTACCATCTCTTTGGTCTCCTTAGGGGGTTTAGATGGCAAGATAGGTGCTCTTTCAACGTCATCAAAATGACCCTGGAAGCAATCATAAACTTGAATTAGATTGTCTGATGATGGCACAAAAATAGTATCCATAATCCTGGAACTGACACTGATTGACTAGACTTAAACTGAATCTTTTATTATTAATTTAAAAATAAAGATGAACGCTAAGACTAGGTATGCACAATGACCGGTTAGCCAGATTGGATAGTTCATCTGCTAAGAAAATTACCATCAACAGAGGATAAATACTTTTGTAAACGAAAGTCCAAGAATAAAAGGTTGTAAAGATAATTACTTAACACTTCTGTTAGATAAAAAAACAGAAATTAATTCCATAAGTTTGCCTAAACATAATGCTAGAGCACCGAGAAATGCACTTCCTAAATGTTGTTAAATTGTAAAATGAGTGATTTCAGCAAATAAACCTACTCCTGACAAACTATATGTATTATCACACATTTTCAGTAAAAATCTTACAACAACTAGCACATTTAATTGCTCTGCTTGCACTATTGTACAGTCACAAAGAATTACCACATCAGTGAAGGCATCTTCTTTAGTAAATGGTGAGGAGGAGGCATTAAAGAAACTCTAGCAAAGAAAGTCGAGGCGACACTAGTGAGGAGGCAGCGAAGATGGATGAAAGTCGAGGTGGCGAGGAGGAGGCGCTGGTGAGAAGGAGGCAACAAAGATGGCTGAAAGTCGAGGCGACGAGGAGGAGGCGGTGAAGATGGCTGAAAGTAGAGGCCGCGAGGAGGAGGTGGCGAGGCCGAAAGTTGAGGCGACGAAGAGGGCAGCGAGGAAGGAGGCAGCGAAAAGGGTGGTGAGGAGGGAGGCGGCGAAGAGGGCGGTGAGGAGGGAGGCGGCGAAGAAGGCGGTGAAGAGGGAGGCGACGAAGAGGGCGGTGAGGAGGAGGTGGCGAAGAGTAGGGTTTTGGGAAAGAGACAGAAAAAAAAAGGCGTAAAACAGACAAATGACGAAGGAGAAAAAGTGGCGAAAGAAAAAACATTCGCATTCAACAACACTTAATAGACAACGGTTTTTAAAAACCGTTGTCGTAATCCCAAAAAAGCGCACATAGACAACAGTTTTAAAAAACTGTTGTTGTACCCTTTAAAAACCGTTGTCGTATCCCCAAAAAAATATAAATAGACAACGGTTTTTAAAAACCATTGTCATAGGCCAAAAAATTTACTAAAAGACAACATTTTTTGTTAAAACCGTTGTTAAAAGGCAAAAAGACAACGGTTTGGTATAAAACCGTTGTCGTTTGAGTGTTGTTGAATGACGTTTTTCTTGTAGTGTTAAAAACTAATTTTACTTCAAAAATTGATATTAATTCAACAATAAGCTGGAAAAATAATTTTAATTTTAAATAAACACTAAGTTTAATAATAATTTGTTTAAACATGAAAAATAACACCAAGTTTAAAAATGATCAAGTTTTTTAAAAATAATTTTAAGTAAAGTCTAACAAAAAACTTCTATTTGAAAAATACTTTTAAAAACATGAACTTGGTTTAATTTGAAAAACCTTTCTTTTACTCCCCTTTGATTAATGCCAGTCAATAAAAAAATTTAATGTTCTAGAGTCCAAGCATGAGTAATAAAATATTTACTTTTAAACAAATGTCTAACCCTCAATTACTGGCTGTTTTACCATGAGGTAGCAGCTTTTACTTAGTTAGTCAAATTAAGTAAGTGTTCCAGTTGGTTTGACTAAGCATGGACAACTTAATTTGATTAATATGAATTTGATATTTATTGCCAGACTTGTGTTGATGCACAAACATAAGTATTCTGAAGTCCAGGCAGCACCCTATGCATCTCATATCATTCTAAGTGTTTTTCATACACAAGCAAGTTAATCCTAGTATGCTTGTGAGATGCTCTGGCTTAAACCTAGGGCTACATGCTTTCTAGGGGGTAGATACCTAGGCTAAGTCCAAATTTTGAAATACTAACAAAAATGAAATTTTGAAAAATATTTTCCCTAGAATTTTAAAACCAAGATTATAACTTTGAAATATCAATTAAAGAAGAACTAATTTTGAAATTAGACTCTATTCTGCTAAGTATGTTCATTAAACAAACCAAAACAAACTGTCTATAGATAGCATGTCAATCATATACAATGCATAGGAATGTATATAGTCTGATCAAGTCAGATCATCACCAGTAGGTGGTGGTAGTGGTCGTTCAGGGGCGCGTAGAGTCTGAAGAATCTGCTTAAGTCTAGAAGTCATGTCATCCTGGAGAGTAGCCATCTCCCCTCGGAGAGCGTTGAACCCATCCAAGACGAACCGCTGTAACTGTGCGGAGGACTCCTTGAGATGAGTCAGTCGATCCTCGACAGACAGTGAAGTCGAGGGCTGGGTCGAGGTTAAGGGTTGTGCCAGAGAAGGAGGATGCCCAAAGATCTCTGCCTCTGTAAGCTCTAACCCCTCCTCTCCCTCGGCTGGGACATAAAACTCATCTCCTGCTGGAGCATCTGGCTGCGACCCACCTCTCCAGGCTAGGATCCCCTGAGCGGTAATGTCTACATGCACTAAGGCTAACTGACGTTGACCAAACTCGTCATAAGGACTAAGGGAAGTAACCCTCCCATGGGTCGTGCCTATCTCTAAGGTCGAAAACATATACGTCAAGACATGACAATAGGGCATATGGACCTTGAGTATAGTGACAAGACCGGATGCACGTATGATGTTATGAAATATATGTAATACTATATCTATATCTAAAGTTGACTGAGGGCATACAAAAAGAAGGAATGAGAGGGTCGCATCATTGGAACGTTCCGAGATGCGATCGACAAAATGCAGGCAGTTAGGACCTGATACATGATATAGTCTTGGACCCTAAGAGAGAGTAACCTGAAGTCAGTCACTACAGGTGGTTTCTTATCCCCAAAAAGATACATATAGATAGTATCTAAGGTAATATGGGAGTAGGGCTCACCAAATGGAAGGTCCCTACTAGGGTAACACAAAAATGAACATATGGACGACCTAAGTCCTAGACTAGTGCATAAGAGGGTGGGAGAAAACTGAAAATTCTTTCCACCAACTCTGGTGGAGTAAGTTAGATCATCTACTCTATCTAGGTTGTTATAAAATTGAGCACGCAAGTCATGGTTAATTGCATGGTTGTAGTAAACCAACTTATCTAGCTGGTAATGCTCAATCATCTGGGTAATAATAGTACAATATTTAACAAAAAAAGATCTACTTAAATATCTACACTTTAATGGGGAAAATGTCTGCCTAATGAACTCTAGCCTATGCCACTCAATAGGAAACCTAGCATTGGTGGATGGGCTACTATTGGAAGCAAAGTCTATGATCCATCTTTTCCTATTTTTATACATGCACATATATAAAAAAATGCACAGAAAATACATACAGACAAATATAATGTAACGGGGTATACCTACGAGGCATCTTGAGGTGTTAGTGGAGTTGAAGGGGAGAAACTCGGGCTGAGAGGGCGCCTCAGGGTGACTAGAATCGTGAAAAACGCGAATAGAAGAGTTTCTGTTCGCTGAAAAAATCGACGTTGAGGGCACCCTCAATGTGTTATGGAGGGCGCCTCCTATCGGTGGGAGGCACCCTCCATACCTTTTGGCGGGAAAATTCCTGTCGCTCTCGAGGGCGCCTCCTTTCATTTGGAGGAGCCTTCGGGAGGCGCCCTATAGTTTTTTTATAATTTTTTTTATTAATATTCATTTATTTATTTAAGTTTAGTTTTAGGTTTTAGTTTAGAGTTTGCGTTAGTTTTAATTAGGATTAGTTGAGTTAAGTTTAAGTTTGTGTTGATTTGATTAAGTTAAATTAATTTAGAATTAAACCAATTAACGATTGGATAGATTAATTTGGGTTAATTAAGAATTTATTAAATTGAGTTAATTAGATTTATTTGGTTAATTAATTAGGTAGATTTATAAATTGATTAGTTTAATTAATTGATTAGGTTATTAATTAGATAAATTAGGTTAATTAATTGAGATTAATTTAATCACTTTTATTAATTAGATTAATTAGATTTATTAGATTTATTAATTGATTAGGTTAATTGAGTGATCTAAATTTTACCTAAGTTCATCTCATCCTTTTCTAAATTATCAATCAGGGAACCTTATAGGTTTTTGTGAGATAATTAATTTAATTTTTGATTTAGGTTATCATCTAAGGATTAATTTACATTTGAGTTAGACTCAGGTTTTCCACTTAGTCAATTAAGTATTCATTTCAAAGATTGGCTTCCAGGCTGTGGCGAGGCACTAGGCCTTCTTGGGTATGGGATCATCCACCACTTCTAGACAAAGTCTTTCAAAGAAATTGAATATTTAATTTTCCTTTTAAAACCCCTAGGTCTAATTAATCAAGTGTAAATTACGCCTAAGTCTTTATCTAGCCTAATATAAGCATGCATAATGAAAGCAAGAAAAAACAAGCATCAAACAATTATATTTATTAATAAAAATAGGCTTTCTATTGGCTACCCCTGGATCATAGCCTCGATAAGGTCTATCAAGGAAGTGGACTTGATCCTTGGGAACCCAATATTGTCCAAGTCCAACTTGATTAACCAAGTTTGACTTGGGGACCCATGCTTGGACTGTTTTTCTATTTGCTCTATTTACAAGGGATAAATAAGAATTGTATTTCCTTTTAGCCTTAAATCCAAGTCCGGATCGATTGTAAACAGCTCGCTGTTTTCCAAGAATCAGATCAAGATTCTTGGAAACCAAGGTGAACCGTTCCAACGTATCCTTTAGTTCCTTGACTTGATTTTTCAGGCTAGAATTCTCTTTCTCAAGCTTTTGGACTTGACTTGAGGTTCCAATCTGAATAAGGTTAGTCAAGGAGCTAGAGTTAGTCACTTCTTTAAGGGTTGTTACCTCCTCTTGAAGTGGTTTGACCCGGACATTGGATTTAGCTAATTTACGCATAAGGTAATTGACTAAATTATAAAGTTTATTTATTTGAGAAATACTTACAGTGGGTTTAGGCTCTTCAAAAATGGATACGGATCCATGACTTCTCTCGGACTTTGTTTTCGATTCGCTCTCGGTCTCCGATTCGTCGATTTGTTCCCGGGCTATCAGCGCAAGGAAGCTCGTCTGCCCGAGCACTTCGTCAAAATCTTCTGACGATGACTCATCCCAAGTTGCTTGCAGTGCTTTCTTCTTCCTCTGCTTCTTTGCTTCCTTTTGGTTTGGATAGTTGGCTTTGACATGCCCCTTTTGATTGCAGCCATAGCAGGTTACTTCAAACTTCACCTTTGGACTTGTTTGTACTTTCTTGGATTGAATCATCTTTTTGATGTCCTTCTTTGTGAATCCCTTCTTCGTTTTGTAGAGTCTGCGTTCTAGGTTGGTGAGTTCGGCTGCTATTTCATCGTCGTCATCGTCTGAGTCCGGTTCTTCTTTAGACTAGGGTTCAATCTGATGCTTCTTTCTAGCCTCCTTTACCTTGCTTGTACCTGCAATCAACGCAATACCTTTCTTGGTCGGACGTGCATTAGTCTGTTCATGCAATTCAAATTCGAAAAACAACTCATCTAGTTTAATTAAAGACAAATCCTTAGATGCCTTGTAGGTGTCTACCATTGATGCCCACAATGTATTCCTCAGAAAAGCGTTGAGTGCGTACCTTATTACATCCCGATTCTCCACCTTCTGTCCGATCGCATGGAGTCCATTCAGTAGATCTTGAATCCGCACGTGAAGTTGACTAGCCGTCTCACCTTTCTCCATTTTTATGTTATATAATTTATTCAAAATTAAATCGCGCTTACTTACTTTTATATCGGAGGTGCCTTCATGCAACTCGATCAGTTTTTCCCATAGTTCTTTCATGCTTGAGAAAGGGCCAACTCTGTTCAGTTCTTCTTTTGTCAACCCACATTGTAGCATGCAGGTTGCTTTGGCGTTAGCTTCAATCTTCTTTATTAAGCTGGTGTCCCAGTTCATGCATGAGATTGGTTTTCTAGTGCCGTCTCGTGGAAGCTCGAGTCCGGTTTAGATAATTATCTACATCTCGACTTGCGTCTTGAGGTGGTATTCCATCTGGCTCTTCCAGTAACCAAAGTCCTCGCTAGAGAAAAGAGGCGGGCGGGCTGTGATGTAGCCTTCTTGATGGGCCATCAAGGAAGAAAATCTCGCACAAACAAAAATAAGAAACTTTGTTCCAAGACATGGTCTTGGATTAGTAGTGCGGGATTAAAAAATAAACATGCGAACTCGAGTGGTGTTGCTCCAGCTTCGAGCAAAAATTTTGATTGCAATTAAAATAGATCGAAAGGCGGCAATTATACCAATTCCGATCGACTCCGAAAAATAAAAAAAATTACCATGAAAAACTACTTGAATGGTGGTTTCACCAATTCGAAGCGACCTCGTTCTGATACCAATTGTAGGATCGAAAGCGCTAGAGGGGGGGGGGGGGGGGGAATAGCGCTCTTGACTTTCACTTTCATTTCAGAAAATTATCGAGTAAAATATGTTGCGAAAATAAAATAATTACAAACACATGAACACCAAGGGTTTTACTTGGTTTGGAGCCTGGGGCGACTCCTACTCCAAGGCCCACGCTCGTTGAGCGTTTACTTTGGGCAATCACTATAAGCTCGGAAATATACAATTTTGATTTACAACATAAATCAAAATGGAAATTATACTGACAATGAAAAATAGAGATTTTGAAGCTTCAGGTCGTTGGTGCCGAGTTACAGCTTTGTAGAATCGATCTTTGAGTAACACATGAAAGAAGGATTGCCAATTTTTGTTGTTCCCTTGCTGCTGGTCGAACTGGGCTTAAGTAGCCTGTGGAGGGCGCCTCCAACACCATGGAGGGCAACCCTCAATCTCGCCAAAATCGTAGCGTGGATGAGCTCCAAACTGGTCGCTGCTTATCCGCCTGAGGGCGCCTCCAACCTGCATGGAGGGCACCCTCGTGCCAGTGTCTAGGGCGCCTCCAAGCTCCATGGAGGCACCCTCGCGCCTTGCTGCGAGGCCGTCTTTGCAAGTGACCCCGAGGCGCCTCCAAGCTCCATGGAGGGCACCTCGGATACTGTTCATCCGAGGCAAATGTGTCTAATTCGCTTCCTACAAAATACGTTAGTCCCAGAAACTAACCATACCCTGCAAAACAAAGTTAGCATAATATAGACTGATGGATCGAAAGCGCTAGAGGGGGGGGGGTGAATAGCGCTCGTGGCTATTTTATCGATTCACGGAAATCGTTCGAGTAACTAAAGTAACGCAGCGGAAATGAAAAGTAAAGTAAATACAATGACACAGAGACGCAGGTGTTTTACTTCGTTCGGAGCCTATGGTGACTCCTACTCGAAGGCCCGCGGTCCTTGACCGCTTTCGGTGGACAACAACTATATAACACAAATCTTTACAAGTGAATAAGTAAGTGCAGTAAAGAAAAAACTATACCAACGAAAAAGAGAATAGAGAACTTTTGGAGTGATTCGTTGGAGTAGCAGAGAGGCGTTTAGCAGCAGCACACTGAAGAGCAGAGTTTTCTGTTCGAAGTTTGATTTCTGAGCTGCACTTCGAGGCCTCCTCTTATAGCTCTGTGAAGTCTGATCCAGATCCCCAAGTCTCGGGATCAGCTTTGACCCGAAGCAGATCGGTCGACCGATCCCCACGTTCGGTCGACCGATCAGATGACCTCCACCACATCTGATCCGTCCATCTGTCGCTCCGCTTCGATCTAGTCAAACTTTATCCCTGGGTTCGGTCGACCGATCCCGAGGTTCGGTCGACCGATCCCGAGGTTCGGTCGACCGATCAGTCTCCTCTGACCCGCACACCTCGGCTTGATCCAGTCGATACCTATCCAGGTTCGGTCGACCGATCTCGAGGTCCGGTCGACCGATCCCTGGTCGAGCCCGATCCAGCTTCTGGAGATCTGATCTGGTTGCTTGGAGGTTCGGTCGACTGATCCCAAGGTTCGGTCGACCGATCCCGGTCAGTACTAACCCTGCACAAAAGTGTTAGTTTCCTGCAAAACAGAGTTAGAACACAAAAGATAATATATAAACAAATGAATTGACAGCCTTCGGACTGTCCGGGTCTGACTTCGGGTTTTTCCTACCGGAAACCCTAGGTCGACCCGATGCCTACTGCTCCCTCTACGGGGAACGCGTCCTCACCTACTCCACTCAGGAGATTTTACCTTTTGCCAGTGCGATCCTCCAGATCGACTGGACTTTTGCTCAGTGTCCGATGCTTCCGGTCTTCATGCTGGATGTCCGGTTCTCGACCCATCCAGACTTCTACCCGGTTCGCGACACCAGGATTTTAACCTAGGGTTTCCACCCCCTAGGATTTTTGCCCGAAGCGCCGACCCGCCAAGACTTCCCGCATAGGGTTACCACCCCCTATGACCTAGGGTTACCGCCCCCTAGGGTTTTCCTTTTGCCTAACCGCAGCTAGGACTTTTCTTCACCTAGGGTTACCACCCCCTAGGATTTTCACCTTGCCTAACCGCAACTAGGACTTTCCTGAAATACTCAGTCATACACATTAGATAACAAATAAACTTAACTTTGAATCCCTTTGCCATTATCAAAACTAAGGTTCGATCGTCGGATGCTTCCCGCACCAACATAGACATGATAAATAAAGTATTTGACTGTCTCCAGACTGGTTCTGACTTCGAATTTCTCATCCGGAAACCCTAGGTCGAACCGACGCCTACTGTTCCCTCACCGGGGAACGCATCCTCACCTACTCCACTTAGGAGAATTTACTTGTTGACAGACCGATCCTCCAAATCGACTGAACTTTTGCTCAGCGCCCGAGGCTCCAGGACTTTCTGCTGGACGTCCGCTCCACGACCCGTCCAGTCTTCCACCTGGGTCGCGACACCAGGACTTTCCACCTAGAGTCCTCGACTCTAGGACTTTTTCCCCAAGCCCTCGACCCATCAAGACTTTCCACCTAGGGTTACCGCCCCCTAGGACCTAGGGTTACCACCCCTAGGGTTTTCAACCTGCCAAATCGCAGCTAGGACTTTTGCCTAAGTACACTTAGGACTTTCCTGTAAACCCATTCAAACATGTTTAGATAATAAATTACCTTAACTTCGAACCCTTTGCCATTATCAAAACTTAGGTTCGATCGTCGGATGCTTCCCGCATCAACATAAAGGACCATTTCAAGGATATGTAAAGTTTTTGTGACTTCGTATAATGTAACATATTTTAAAATGTCATGATCTATTCAGTGTATATGTTGTTACATTTTGGATTAAAGTCTTGATGAGCATATTAGAAGGTTGAGATTCGTCTACTCACATGGGCAATTATCTTTATTTGTTAAGTATAAATAGAGGTAAGACTGTTACTTATGGGATAACTTATGTAGCTATGAATAGAGACATGCCCATTAGTTAAGGTCACCTTGATAATTGTGTTAAGATAAGATTATTTATGTAATGATCAGAGTAACTGAACCCACCATTTATTGAATATCCTTAAGGTCATATTGGAATTCATATGTTGAATTTAGGATTAGACATTAGGTATGTCTAGATCAAAATTTGTACGATGTTAAATTTTGAGAAAAACATGCACTCTTTTTAGTAAAAAGAATAACATCGTAGCATGTGATTCATACCACATGTACTATGGCGACAAGAAAGGTAGTAGGAGAATTGATCGCTACTTCTCTACTATGTGAGACCCTTGAGATTATAAGTTAATCTTAATCTTACCCAAAGTGACTATTTAGTTGTCTACTTGAAGTTTTGATTAGTGTCTTCGACTTTAGCATATTTTCTATTGACTATGGGTGATTTGGTCTATGCAGCATAAATACGAAAGTGACTAATGTGATTGAATAAATTCTAGTTAAAAAAGAAAATTAAATAGATTTACATTTTTTGATGTTATTCATTGGTCGACTCATTTTTGTTGTATATAGAAATATTTGTGAATATTTGAATATGGATCATGTTCTTGACATAATAGTTATTATGAGGGATTAGAGATACTCATATTGATGTAAATGAAAATAATTTAATCTGAGCAAAGACAAGTTATTTATATCTCTGATTCGTTCTATAGAGCAGTTATGTAAGGTGTAATAATCTTTTTAGCAATAATTGCTCAGTGTGCTTGCTATCGCACGAACCATTTTCCCTAAAATTAGATTGAATGTTCTTATTTGATCTTTGTGACTAATTAGTATTTTGTTTTGGTTATTGTGACTTGATTATAATATAGTTTATGTGACTTAGATAATCTTTATGACTAGTTAACTTTTATGGATTGACTTGGACGAGTGGAAGATGCTCGAATTAAGAAGGTGAGAAGGTGCCCCTTCCCCTTCCTCTTCCCCTCCATTCACCTTCCTCCATTAGTGAAGGAAGGGTAAGAGACCTTCTACACATATATAAGGTCATTCAAAGCAATCTAAAAGAGAGGAGAAAAGGAGAAGAACATATCTTGGTTCGTCCATTCACAGAGAAATTTGGTTCGTGGAATCTTGAAGAGCTTTTCGATTTGTTCGTAATCATTCTTCCGATGACAAACGAAGATTATGATCTACTACGGGAGGTCACTGTCAGTTTTATAGATTTCATATTTTTGTATTTCATGCATTTAGATCAACATTAATTTCTTTAAGATTGGCTTAATGTAATTTGTATATGCGAATATGAACTGAACCCGTTTAAGTGATCTAACTTGAGGTTACTGAATTTTGAATTATTGGATATGGGTTGAATGTGTAGAATCCTTTAGCCCGATCTATTATTATTTATGAGTTGATAACAGATCAAATCATTTATATGAATGATCGATCTCCAAAAATTTAGAGCATCTTCTGGACATCTCTTCGTTCCCCATTGGAATTTTGATGTCACGATCATCCTAATTCTCTTCTTTCCTAGTATCACGAGACATTTGAAGGGCACGACGCTTGTGACAATGACAACTCTACTATAATCAAGTTCGTTGTCACTTTCAATTTATGCATCTCCTTTTGTCTGCTGTAGCCTATAGTATAGGATGGAACTAGTTCTTGGCGTGATTTTGTGTGTTTTCTATTCCTCGAATTCTTATTTGGTAGGTTATAATTCATACTTAGAATATCAAATTCTATCATAAAGCAGTGGCGTCACCGTAACTTCTAAACCCTTGTTCATGCTCTTACCAATCTCGTCGCCGACGGCATATTTTTCATCAACTTAGTTTTTTTTTTCACTCTACATAATCCTATCACACTATCGGTGATATCTAAAATCAGGACGAAGCCTTTCGAACCGACTGCAGTAATTGATAAAAACTCGCCAAAATAAGAGCATGTGAAAGTATGATTTTGCTCGATCCTTGCTTGGATCTTGTGAGGCAGTGCACATGCACAGTGGGTGCTTTAGGGTGTACCTACTGTTGGATATTGGAATCTTAATGGATCAATATCGGTTTTATGGAAAAATCAGAATGCCATCAATAGATAGAAGTCATAATTGACTTCAAAATTGAAATCTACGTTTCGCGTAGATAGAATTAGACTATTAATTTGCTCAAAACCGATTAAAGGTGAATGAGAAATTAATTGTTTAAAGTCGGCCCAAATAAACATTAATTACTCATTAATGATATATAAGAAAATGTATGGGAGAATAGTCCCACATCGGAAATTTTCGATGTGCATTCTTTGCTTATTAATGATGCCGTGTTAATGAAGTTAACTCAGAAAAAGACCAGGTGCTCTCTTCTCAGGGGCGAGCAGGTGCTCGCACCTGTGAGCCGGTACTTTGCACTTTGCATCTGATCCGATCCGATGATGCGATCTGGAAGAGTCACGATCTGACCACTTGGGATGAGACTTGATCGTTGGATCGAATGGATCAGTAGATTCAGATTCGATGGCTGATGACAATAGGCGAGATCTGAGGGTCACAACTCTTCAGATCTAATGGATGAGATTAAAGTGGGATATGTGAAGGGTTATAACTCTTCAGAATGGATGATCCAGATCGATTCAGCCCAAAGAACACATCCACTCATCCAAAAGGCATTCAACCTCTTCATTTGGTATAAATAGAACCCTCCAGATGCTGAAAAATTCATTCGAATCATCGAATTCATCTATTCTACTCTCTCTTGAGCATTCATCTCATCTTGAGAATTCGTTGTATCTTGGGAACGAATTGCTGCTATCCGTTAGCACCGTAGCGGAGTAATATCGTTTACGGAGATAGTGTCGAACACTAGCCTCGATGATCCATATCAGTTTGCGCTCTCCAGGAGATACCGGAACCAACAGTCATAAACGATATTCTGCAATCTGATATGGCTACTTCCAACGACTTCAAAAGATGGCAGCAGAAGATGCTGTTTTATCTAACGACGCTAAACCTTGTACGGTTTTTGCAGGAAAACCCGCCAGCCGCTTCGGAAGGTAGTAAGGCTGCCGGCGATGCATGGTTACACGGAGATTTCCTGTGTCGCAACTATATTCTCAACGCCTTGGACAACACGCTGTATAACGTGTATTGTTCATTGGAGACGGCGAAATCTTTGTGGGAATCACTTGAGAAGAAATACAAGACCGAAAATGCCGGATTGAAGAAATTCATCGTCAGTCGATTTCTGGATTTCAAGATGATGGACTCTAAAAGTGTCTCAGCTCAAGTCCAAGATATGCAATTAATACTGCATGATCTAGACGCCGAAAGCATGAAGCTGAACGAGTCATTCGCAGTAGCTGCAGTAATTGAGAAGCTCCCTCCGTCATGGAAGGACTTCAAGAATTACCTCAAGCACAAGCAAAAGGAAATGGGACTGGAAGACTTGATCCTGAGGCTACGAATAGAGGAGGATAATCGAAAATTATCCGACTCTAGAGGAACCAAGCGGACTATTGACGAAATGTCCAACCTGGTCGACCCAAACGTCAAAAAGCCAAATCAGTTCAAGAAGAAGGCTCAAGTAAAGAAGTTCAAGGGCTCTTGCTACAACTGTGGAAAGTCAGGACACATGTCCAAGGACTGCAGACACCCGAAGAAGCCGACCAAGGGGCCTAAAGATGTTGCAAACCACGTCGCAACCTCTCTTGATGACTTGGATCTCACTGCGGTCGTGTTTGAATCCAATACAGTGGAGGATAACCCGAATCAGTGGTGGATCGATACTGGAGCAACTCGTCATATCTGTTCAGATAAAGCGATGTTCTCCAAGTATACTCCGATAAATGGAAGGAAGCTCTATATGGGCAATTCCACGACATCTCCGATCGTCGGACTCGGAAAAGTTATTCTGAAGATGACGTCTGGAAAGGAGCTAACTCTGATTGATGTGCTCCATGTTCCCGACATCAGAAAGAACCTAGTTTCTGGATCGACACTTGTTAAGGCCGGGTTTAGACTAGTGTTCCAGTCCAACAACTTTGACCTTACGAAGAATGGTGTCTTCATAGGAAAGGGGTACTTAGAACAAAGTCTATTCAAAATGGTTGTAATGACTGTATTCCAAAAATTTGATGGTAATAAAATAATTGCTTCCAACTATGTGGTTGAGTGTTTTAATTTGTGGCATGATCGACTCGGACATGTGCATAATAATACTCTGAAACATCTCGTCAAACTAAATTTATTACCGAACGTCAATCTTGATGAAACACACAAATGTGAAGTGTGTGTGGAAGCTAAAATGATGAAACTACCTTTCCATTCGGTGGAAAGGTCAACGACTCCTCTAGAATTAATACATAGTGATCTATGTGATTTGAAATTTGTGCAAACTAGAGGAGGTAAAAAGTATTTCATTACTTTTATCGATGACTGCACGAGGTTCTGTTATGTCTTTCTTTTAAGAAGTAAAGACGAAGCCTTAGAGGTATTCAGAACCTATAAAACAGAACTTGAAAATCAACTTGACAAACGAATTAAAATAATTCGTAGCGATAGAGGTGGAGAATATGGTGCACCGTTTGATGAATTTTTTTCAGATTCTGGCATTATCCATCAAACAACGGCGCCTTACTCACCTCAATCGAATGATGTTGCTGAATGTAAAAATCGGACACTAAAAGAGATAATGAATGCCTTGTTGATAAATTCAGGTTTACCTCAAAACTTGTGGGGGGAAGCAATATTATCGGCAAATCATATTTTCAACAAGATCCCTCATAAGAAAAGTGATAAAACTCCATACGAACTATGGAAAGGCCACGAGCCATCATACAAATACCTGAAAGTGTGGGGGGTGTTTGGCAAAGGTCGAAGTACCTAAACCAAAGCAAGTAAAGATCGGACCTAAAACGTTTGATGCAGTATTTGTCGGATATGCCCATAATAGTAGTGCATATCGTTTCCTAGTTCACAAATCAGACATTCCTGATATTCATGTGAGAACAACCATAGAATCTCGGAATGTGATATTCTTTGAAAACGAATTCCCAAATAAGAAGGGAAACGTTGAAAATGATAACAACGGAAGTTCAAACAAAAATGACGTTACCGAACTTAGCTGTTATAAAAGGACTATTGACGATCATAGCTAAGGGTCACGTCGTAGCAAACGGGCTAGAGCTGAGAAATTGTTCGAGCCAGATTTCATGACTTTCATGTCGGAAATGGACCCAAGAACATTAAGTGAAGCTCTCTCTAGTCCCGATGCTCCAATGTGGAAAGAAACTGTCAATAGTGAAATCGAATCCATCATGAATAATCATACTTGGGAATTAGTAGACCTTCCTTCTGGTAGTAAACAATTAGGTTGTAAGTGGATACTAAAACGCAAGTATAAAGCTGATGGATCAATTGACAAGTATAAGGCCAGACTTGTAGCCAAGGGGTACAAGCAAGAGGAAAGCCTTGATTATTTCGATACCTACTCACCGGTGACAAGGATTATGTCTATACGAGTGCTAATAGCCATTGCAGCACTGTATGACCTTGAAATACATCAAATGGATGTTAAGACTGCGTTCTTAAATGGTGAGTTGGAAGAAGAAATTTATATGGAGCAACCTGAGGGGTTCGTGGCTCCAGGAAATGAGAAAAAGGTGTGTCGACTTGTTAAGTCATTGTACGGACTTAAGCAAGCGCCTAAACAATGGCACGAAAAATTTGACAAAGTAATGCTGTCAAACGAATTCAGAATAAATGAATGTGACAAATACATTTATGTCAGAGACACACCTAAAGGTTATGTAATCATCTGTCTATATGTAGACGACATGCTGATAATGGGCAGTAATCATGATATAATCATGACTACAAAGAAAATGTTGACAAAAAATTTTGATATGAAAGATATGGGTCAAGCAGATGTTATATTGGAAATTAAAATTCTAAGGATATCAGAAGAGATAGTTCTGACACAATCCCATTATGTAGAGTTAGTATTGAAAAGATTCAATGCATACGATCTCTCTACAGTAAAAACACCTATGGATCTAAGTCAACACTTAGCGAAAAACCATGGTGAGACCTTATCGCAGTTCGAATATTCTCGGATAATAGGCAGTTTGATGTATCTCACAAACTGCACACGTTCGGATATTGTCTGTGTGATCAACAAGCTGAGTCATTTTATGAGTAATCCAAACGACACCCATTGGAAAGCATTGATGCGAGTTATTAGATATTTGAAATATACTATGAACTATGGATTACATTATAGAAAATATCCCGCTGTGCTGGAGGGATATTGTGATGCTAATTGGATATCAGATACAAAAGACTCCAAATCCACTAGTGGATATGTTTTCACGATCGGTGGGGGAGTAGTATCTTGGAAATCCACTAAGCAGACGTGCATTGCTTGGTCAACTATGGAATCTGAGTTTATAGCACTAGACAAAGAAGCTGAGGAAGCTGAATGGCTGAGGAATTTTTGGAAGATATTCCGAGCTGGATGAAACCTGTGCCTGCCGTACTGATCCACTGTGATAGTCAATCGGCGATTGGAAGGGCACAGAGTAATATGTACAATGGGAAGTCACGACATATACGTCGTAGACATAATACCATTAGGCAGTTGATCTCGAATGGAGTGATTGCAATCGACTATGTTAAGTCCAAAGATAATTTGGCAGATCCTCTTACGAAAGGGTTGAGTCGAGATCAAGTATACTGCTCATCAAGAGGAATGAGATTAAAAATCTATAACTAAAAACGACTGTAGCGGTAACTCAACCTTGTTGACTGGATATCCCAAGATCTTGGTTCAAAGGGACAACGAAGTTACAAAAGTTGTGTTATAGCACATGAGATATTTTATCTCTATCCCAATCCTAGGATGAATTTGTGCTGTCCTACCTCATGTAGTGAGGTTAAGCTTATGCTTTTAGTGACTTCTATACCTTATAAGGTAGAGTATGGTAGGATACTCCTGATAGAAGTGTCACTTATATGAGTGTGAAGATAGGCCGCTTCAATGAAACACTCATGAATCCAAGATGGTATCCATGGACGAAACAGAACCAACCATGAGAACCTAAAGTAGGTGAGATAGGTCTCTGTGTGGATGTTGTTGTCTTAGTATACACCAACAGCTGAGCAGTTCAAGACATCACGTTCACTGCACAGCCTAGTATACTCGATAGCATTCCACTACGGAAGGTTCAAAGCCACAAGCTACCTCTCCCGATGCAGTGACTTATCGATTGGACTCTTGTAAAGTGTCAGCATGCATACACGCATTGCATTAATTTTCATTCATGTGGGGGATTATGGGATATTGGAGTCTTAATGGACCAATATCGATTTTATGAAAAAATCAGAATGCCATCAATAGATAGAAGTCATAATTGACTTCAAAATTGAAATCTACGTTTCGCGTAGATAGATTTAGACTATTAATTTGCTCAAAACCGATTAAAGGTGAATGAGAAATTAATTGTTTAAAGTCGGCCCAAATAAACATTAATTACTCATTAATGATATATAAGGAAATGCATGGGAGAATAGTCCCACATTAGAAATTTTTGATGTGCATTCTTTGCTTATTAATGATGCTGTGTTAATGGAGTTAACTCAGAAAAAGACCAGGTGCTCTCTTCTCAGGGGCGAGCAAGTGCTCGCACCTGTGAGCCCGCCACCCGCCACGTGCGCAATGGGCGCTTTGTAGGCGCATTTTGCGCTTCGCACGTACGCATCGTCGCGAGGAGCATTGAGGAGTCACGTGGTCAAGAAGATATGATTGGACTATTGATTGGGGCAAATGGATGGCTACCGTTGATCAAAGAGGTGTGATGGATCGCGAAGAGTCACGATCTGACCACTTGGGATGAGACTTGATCTGAAGCGTTAGATCGAATGGATCAGTAGATTCAGATCCGATGGCTGATGACAATAGGCGAGATTTGAGGGTCACAACTCTTCAGATTTGATGGATGAGATTAAAGTGGGATACGTGAAGGGTTATAACTCTTCAGAATGGACGATCCAGCCCAAAGAACACATCCACTCACCCAAAAGGCATTCAACCTCTTCATTTGGTATAAATAGAACCCTCCAGATGCTGGAAAATTCATTCGAATCATCGAATTCATCTATTCTACTCTCTCTTGAGCATTCATCTCATCTTGTGCATAAAGAGTCCAAAAAGCCTACGAGAAGGTTCGCTGGTCTCGGAATTCGGAGTGCTACGATTCCGAGACGTTCGCCGTTGTATCTTGGGAATGAATTGCTGCTATCCGTTAGCACCGTAGCGGAGCAATATCGTTTACGGAGATAGTGTCGAACACTAGCCTCCTTTGGATACTCAAATGTATCTAGCTAAAGGGATAGAGTCATCTTTTAGATAAGACTCGATCTGAATCATGAATTACAAAATAGATGATGAACTAAGGAACAATGTATTCCTTCAGATGGGATACAATCTGGATCGTTCAATTTAAGTTGGACGAATTTGATCAAATTAAACCAAAAGAGTACCGTCTTTGTAAATCGATCCGTTCAAAACAGAATACAAGCACAAGCATAAGCATTCTATACTTGTATTTTTTGAGAGTTTGAGAATTGAAGGATTTTTTAGGAGTTCTTATGATTTGAAGTGTTGTAATTGTAAGATAAAGTCATTGTATTTTAAAAAATGATTGTCATATTCAATGAGCATTGTGTGCATAATAAATTTATCTTAAAGAGATGCAATTTAACTCTAACTTAGATTTTACCTAAACAATGTTATACCATCATTTTATATCTAACCACCTTCATCAACTCTAAAAAAAAAAGCATACCTATTCTTTTCCCTCGTATAGTTGGGGCATCTTGACTTGAACTGAAGACATGGCCTGCAAAGTAAATCATCCCACTTCAACCCAACCAATGAGAGAGAGTTAATGCTTCCGGGTTGTGGTACAGTAGAAACGTATCAAGTTATTATCCAAATATTGGTACGGAAAGCATCCGACGATCGAACTTAAGTTTTGATAATGATAAAGGGTTCAAAGTTAAGGTTATTTATTCTTTAACGTGCTTGAATGAGTTTGCAGAAAAGTCCTAAGTGTACTTAGGCAAAAGTCCTAGTTGGGGTTATGTAACGCCCGCCCTCCCTGCTAACCCTAAGGGACGGGGTTACGATACTCTACGTACGTATTACAGCGGAAGACTTAAAATTATTTTTCTTAACTTAATTAAAAATCGAACTACACTAACATGGTTTCATAACATGGTAGCAAAATAAATAAAAACTTAACATCAAGTCACCCATATTGTATTACATTTCACAAAACCAAAGCATAGTTCTTAAAGGTTTTAAAGCAGGTTCCTAATTAGTTGCCTAGCCACCGCCACACACATCTTCGTTGCCCCTCCTGCTGCTCCTTTAGCTCATCCAGCTTTTTCCTTTATTTGTGGTACAAGGAAAGTAAGCTGTGAGCACTCATGGCTCAGTAAGTTCCTTTCCTACTCACTAAAACCAAAATCAACATATAATCAAAGAATGTCTCAACTTAACATAATCTCAACTAGTCATGGTATAACATATCATATTCTTTAAGCATATCGTGCAGCATAACAAACATCATAACTAGTCATGGCATATCATCTCCCAAATCATAGCATGACACATAGCATAATCATATCATGGCATATCATCTCTTTAAGCATAGCATGAAACATAACATAATCATATCATGACATATCATCTCTTAAAGCATAACATGAAACATAACATAATCATATCATTGCATATCATAAATCATAGCATCATCACAACATGATCATAAAGTATATGCAATATGATTTTTGAAAACATGTATCCGAAAAACATGTGTATGTCTCATGATCTTTAAAACCATTTCTTCTTACATATATACTTGAACATAATCTCAACTTAAAGGGGATCCCGGCTATGTACCACTTACATATTGCGCGCAACCTATGTAGGCCCAAGGTAGCAAGTCTTGAACCCTACAAGGCAAACATACTAGGCCTGAGTCTTACTCCATCGACCTAGGGGCACTTAGGAGCCCATCCCTAACGAGGCCCGAGTCTTATTCCATCGACCCCGGGGCGCTTATGGAGCCCACCCTTGGTACAAGCCACATAAAGTAAAGTACATGTCATACTTATACATATCATACATCATAAAAGCATGCATCACTTAGGCACACATCATATCATAAAAGTATGCATCACTTAGGCATACGTCATATCATAAAGGTATGCATCACTTAGGCATACATTATATCATAAAAGTATGCATCACTTAGGCATACATCATGTCATAAAAGTATGCATCACTTAGGCATACATCATATCATAAAGGTATGCATCACTTAGGCATACATCATATCATAAAGGTATGCATCACTTAGGCATACATCATGTCATAAAGAAAAACATGCATATTTTCACCACATAGCATATCATAAAAAGCATGCATATTCTAACATATAGCATATCATCAAGCATGCATATTCTAAGCACATATCATATCATTAAAACATGCATATTTCTAAGCACATAACATGTCATTAAAACATGCATATTTCTATTCACATATCATATCATAAAAGGTATAAATCACAAGCATACATGGTTAAGCATAAGGGTATATCATGTGATTATACTATCATAAGAAACATGGTAATATAGTTAACTTGGGTTCTAAGCTTCCTAAACCCTTGGGTTCCTATCATGGCCGAACCCCCTTAGGTTTCAATTTAGGTAAAAACAACCTCCAAGCATGTGAAACCTAAATCATCATCACATAAATTTCATAGGAAGCATTATAAGCATGATTAACTTGGTTTCTAAGTTCTCCAAGTCCTTAAACTCATGTGGCCAAACCCTATCAGTATATAAACAAGGTCCCAAATGTCATGAAAGCATGGAAACCTTAAACCATATTTATAGCATTTTTTTCAAATAGCATAGTAAGCATATTGAGCTAGTTCTTAAGTCCTTCAAGCCCTTAACGTATATCTTGGTCAAACTTTTAACAAGTGTTCCTTAGGGCTAAAAACAAACATACAAGCATGTGAACTTGAACTAACATCATGTATAAATTCATAATAAGACATCATACAATAGGTATGGCCGAAACTTACCCTAGCCTCATTTAGGTCACTAAACAACATATAGTATGAGAATTTTGATTTTCTACTTATCATATTTCATGTAGAGTGACATAAGCATATTTAATTCTTGTTCTAGGGTTTCTAGGGCATCTATTCCATCATGGCCAAAACACACAATGATCCATTTAGGTCATGGAAAAATTATACAAATATGTGACACAACCAACACCTTATCATATTTTCATAAGAAGTACTTTTAACACATTTGGTTTCATTTCTAAGGCCTCTAGGTCTTTTAAACCCTACTTGGCCGAAACTCACAGAATATAAACTTGCTTCAAATAGCCTAAAAGCATAAGAAATCATACAAGTTTCATAGCATGTATAAAGACAAGCATAATAAACATACATGTGAATTGTGTCTTAGGCTTCCTAGGTTTCTTTCCCCTTTTTTTTTTTCCTCATGGCCGAAACCTACCAATCTTTAAACTAGGTTTTAAGTGGCCTAAAGCATGGAAAACCTAAGTAAGTTTCATGGCAAAAATTACTAAGAACATCATATACAAAGTTGGTTCATAAACAAGCTAGGACCCTTGTGATCTTACAGGTCATATATCATGTAACTAATTTTCTATACTCAATTTAAACATAAGAGCATTAAACAACTTTCATATCATAATATCACAGAGGTCTTGAGCATATTAGAATTTTGTTTAAGTTTTTCTAAACTATCCATCTTATCATGGCCGAAAATCAAAAATAAGAGTTCATGAATTCCTAGCAATGTACAACATGCAATTCTTTAATAGAACTCTATATTCTATCATACAAACATGGTTATTTAAATTTAAAGGTCTTCCTAACCCTAAACCCTTTTCTTGGCCGAAACCTATAAATGGATTTCTTTGGTTTCAAGTAACTTTCAAGCAAGAAAACCAATAAAAACCCTTAGTATTTCATGGGAGAAATTTTGTACTAGTTTAGTTAAACAATATTTTTCCCTAACCTCCTTAGCATATTTTTGGCCGAAATTCTAGGGTTAGGTACTCCTCTGATCAAGCATCATTTAATTATAAAAATATGAAGAAAATCCTTCCTACATAGCATAGAAAGAATATCATGAAATAAGGAATTGTTTAAATCATCCTAGATTTGAAAACCCTTTCTTTAGCCTAATTTTCTTAAATTCTTTCCTAGGTTTTCTAATCCTTATAGAATCCGAAAATCACATAAAAGAATCTTGTACCACAGGTGAGGGGAAGCTTACATCCTTTTCGCTTGTGGATCTAAGGTATGGTGGAGAAGAAGTAGCCTCTTCTTCTAGTTCCTTTTCCCTTGATTCCCTTGCTTAGTCCTCCTTGTATCTTAGGCTTTCTTAGGGAAAAACTTGGATTTGGGGCTGAAGATGGAGGAGAGGGGACTGTGGTGTTCTCGATGAGGGAGAGGATGAATGAGAGAAAATGAGAGAAAAATAATTTTATCTTTTCTTGCTCTCTTTTATGTTAAGGGGGAAGAGGTAGCAAACTTAGTTTTTGCTTTCCTTCTCCCTTAGCCTTTTTTTTCTATTTTATTTTTATTTTTATTTATTTATTTATCCTCATCATTCATGGTGAAATAAGGGGGAATGAATCCCCTTAATTAACCTCTTTTATTTTCGGCAAGAGAAGAGAGAAAGAGGGAGAGAAAGGGAGGAAGGCAAGTTGCCTTTCTCTTGCTCCTTACTTGTTTTCTTTTGGCTAGCTTTTACTCTTACCTTTATCATGAGTTTCTCTCCTTTGCTATCAATATCTTCTCTCTATCCCAATTGGTTTCTACTAATTAATTCTATGAATTATAATATAAGAGGTTCAAGGTTCAATCCTTGACCTTCACTTCTTTTTATTTCATTTTATTCCTTTTTGCCTCAACTCACTTCCTATTATTTTTCTAAGGCAAAATCCCACATTCATATATTTATCTTACAAGCTTAGTGGGTATTACAGGTTAGGCAAGTGGAAAACCTTAGAGGGTGGTAATCCTAGGTCCTAGGGGTGGTAACCCTAGGCGGAAAGTCTTGGCGGGTCGAAAGCTTCGGGCAAAAGTCCTAGAGTCCGCGGAAAGTCTTGGCGAGTCGAGGGCTTCAGGCAAAAGTCATAGAGTCAGGGACTCTAGGTGGAAATCTTGGTGTCGCGAACCAGGTGGAAGACTGGATGAGTCGTGGAGCGGACGCCCAACATGAAGACCGGAAGCTTCGGACGCTGAGCAAAAGTCCAGTTGGTTTGGAGGATCAACTGGCAACAGATAAACTCTCCTGAGTGGAGTAGGTGAGGGTGCGTTCCCCGGTGAGGGAACAGTAGGCATCGATTCGACCTAGGGGTTTCTGGATGAAAATCCGAAGTCAGAACCGGACAATCAGAGGCTGCCAAATCTTATATTAAATATATTATTTTTGCCTGAACTAACTTTATTTTGCAGAAAATAAAGGTGTTGGAGAAAGCTGGTCTGGGCACCCGGAAGGGGTCCGGGTGCGAGCTGGTCCGGGCGCCCGGAGTCGGTCCAGGCGCCCGGAACCCAAAAGTTATTGGGAAGCTGACATGGCATACGCGGAGTGGCCGAGCCACGTGGTCCAAGCGCCCGGAGGGGTTCCGGGTGCCCGGAACAGCCTATATAAGGAGTCTCGACCAGAAGCCTCAGTACAACACAACGAACGACTTCCGCTTCTTCGAGCTGCTCAGAAATCGCTTCCATGACGCCCGAAAGCTCCGATGACGATTCTTCTAGAAGATTTCCTCATACAGAGCTGTCGGTATTATTTTCATTTAAAAATTCCTTGTAATACAATTGTAATACTTCTGTACTCTTTCAAATTGATTAGTGTCTGCCCATCGAAAGCACTCTTACGTGCGGGCCTTTGAGTAGGAGTCGCCACAGGCTCCGAACCAAGTAAAAAACTTGGTGTTTACGTTGTGTCTCTTATTTTCCGTTGAGTCTTTTACTTTGAGTTTTCCGAAACGAACGAAATAACCATGAGCGCTATTCACCCCCCTCCTCCTCTAGTGCTTTAGATCTAGAAATTGGTATCAGAGCGGCCTTGCTTCGAATTGGTGAAACCACCATTCAAGTAGTTTTTCATGGTATTTTTTTTATTTTTTGAAGTTGATCGGAATCGGTATAATTGTCGTCTTCCGATCTATTTTAATCACAATCGAAATTTTTGCTCGAAGCTAGTGCAACACCACTCGAGTTCACGTATTTTTTTTTTATCCTGCACTACTAATCCAAGACCAAGTCTTGGAACAAAGTTTCTTGTCTTTTTTGTGCGAGGTTCTTCTCTAAAATTGCCTATCAAGAATGCTATAGCACAACCCGACCGCCGTTCTTTTCTGGCGAAGATTTCGGCTACTGGAAGGGCCGAATGGAGTCTTACCTTCAGACCCAGTTCGAGATGTGGATGATCATCAAAATCGGCATCACACTCCCACTCGACGACACGGGAAAACTAGTTTCATGCGAGAACTAGGATGCAAGTATAATAAAGAAGGTTGAGGTCAATGGCAAAGTGATATGTACCCTTCAATGTGTCCTAACAAAAGAGGAGTTGAACCGAGTCGGCTCATTTTCAAGCGCGAAAGAGCTGTGGGAAAAATTAATCGAGCTACACGAGGGCACTTCTAACACGAAGGTAAGCATGCGTGATTTACTTTTTAATAAACTATATAACATCAAAATGCAGGAAGGTGAGTCGGCTAACCAACTTCACACACGCATTCAAGATCTTCTCAACGGACTCCATGCGATTGGACAGAAAGTGGAGAACCATGACGTCATAAGGTACACACTTAATGCCTTTCCGAGGAACACTTTGTGGGCATCTATGGTTGATGCTTTCAAAGTGTCCAAGGATCTTTCTCAAATCAAACTAGATGAACTATTTTCCGAATTTGAATTGCATGAACAGACTAATGCACATCCAACCGAGAAAGGTATTGCGTTGATTGCAGGTATAAGCAAGGAAAAGGAGGCTAGAAAGAAGCATCAGATTGAACCCGAGTCCGAAGAAGAATCAGACTCAGACGACGACGAAATAGCAGCTGAACTCGTCAACTTAGTGCGCATACTCTACAAAAGGAAGAAGAGATTCACAAAGAAGGATATCAAGAAGGTAATTCAATCCAAGAAGGTACAAAGAAGTCCAAAAGTGAAGTTCGAGGTAACCTGCTACGACTGCAATCAAAAGGGGCACGTCAAAGACAACTGTCCAAACCAAAAGGAAGCAAAGAAGCAGAGGAAGAAGAAAGCACTGCAAGCAACTTGGGATGAGTCCTCGTCAGAAGATTCCGATGAAGAGCTCGGGCAAACGAGCTTCCTTGCGCTGATAGCCAGGAACAAATCGACGAATCGAAAATCGAGAGCGAATCGGAAGCTGAGTCCGAGCGAAGCCATGGATTCGTATCCATTTTCGACGGGCCTAAACCCACTGTAAGTATTTCTCAAGTAAATAAACTTTATAATTTAGTCAATTACCTTATGTGCAAATTAGCTAAATCGAATATCCGGGTCAAATCACTTCAAAAGGAGGAGGTAACAACCTTAAAGAAGTGACTAACCCTAGCTCCTTGACTGACCTCATTCAGACTGGAACCTCAACTCAAGTCCAAAAACTTGAGGAAGAGAATTCTAGCCTAAAAAATCAAGTCAAGGAACTAAAGGATACGTTGGAACGGTTTACCTTGGGTTCCAAGAATCTTGATCTGATTCTTAGAAAACAGCTTGCAGTTTACAACCGATCTAGACTTGGATTTAAGGCTAAAAGAAAATACAAGTCTTACTTATCCCTTGTAAATAGAGCAAATAGAAAAATAATCCAAGCATGGGTCCCCAAGTCAAACTTGGTTAACCAAGTTGGACTTGGACAATATTAGGTCCCCAATGATCAAATCCATTACCTTGATAGACCTTATCGAGACTATGATTCAGGAGGAGCCAATAGAAAGACTATTTTTTATTAATAAATAGAATTGTTTTATGTTTATTTTTTTCTTGCCTTTATTATACATGCTTAGATTAGGTTAGATAAGACTAAGGCGTAATTTACACTTGACCAGTTAGACCTAGGGGGTTCAAAAGGAAAATTAAATATCTAATTTCTTTAAAAGACTTTGTCTAAAATTGGTGGATGATCTCATATCCAAGAAGGTCTAGTGTCTTGTCACGGCTTGGAAGTCAATCCTTGAAATAGATATTTAATTGACTAATTGTAAAACCTGAGTGTAACTCAAATGTAAATTAATCCTTAGATGATAACCTAAATCAAAGATAAAATTAAATCATCTTACAAAATTCTATAAGATTCCCTGATTGATTACTTAGAAAAAGAGTGAGATGGACTTAGGTAATCAATTAGAATAATCTAATTTAATTTAATTTAATCAATTAATTTAATCTAATTTAATCAATTAATTTAATCTAATCAAATTTAAATAATTAATTTAATCTAATCTAATTTAATCAATTAATTTAATTTAATCTAATCTAATCTAATTTAATCAATTAATTTAATCTAATCTAATTTAATTAGTTAATTTAATCTAATCTAATCTAATCTAATTTAATCAATTAATTTACTCTAATTTAAGCAATTAATTTAATCTATTTTAATCAATTAATTAAATCTTAATTAATTAATACTACTTATCTCTAAATTAACCTAACACAATTTAACTTAAACAAACACAACAACAACAAAAAAACTGATTAAATTAATCTCAATTAATATTACCTAATCTAAATCAACCCAACCAGTTCATAACTCAAACCTAAATTTGATTAACCCAATCAAACACAAAACCATCTCACAATCACCCATAGGAATACCATGTTTTGATAATCTAGACTGGGTGAGATGGAATATTAAAGGGTTAATTTCAATCAAACTATTTTTTGATCCGTTAAATTGAACCAAATCAAATACTTTATGTGTAGGAGCATAAAGATTTGGATCAATGGATGTTAGATAGTGGATGCTCCAGACACATGACTGGAGACAGATTGAAATTTACTAAGCTGAAATTCAAGAACCTAGGGGCAGTTGCATTTGGCAACGACGGAACACTTAAGGTAATCGGAACAGGTAATATCCAACTAAGTTCCGATTTCTACATTCGAAAAGTTTTATTGGCTGATCAACTGAATTTTAACTTAGTATTAGTCAATTATATGACTCAAGGTACTCAGTCACATTTTCAAAAACTAATTGCTTAATTAAAAATGTTGAAAACCCTGAAATTACACTTAAGGGAATTAGGAAAAAGAACATCTATACAATTGACCTACCAACCTCCTCACTAAAGTGTCTATTGACGCAACAAGAGGAAACTATACTGTGGCATAGAAAACTAGGTCACACTCATACCAGACTTATTTAAAAAATGAGTCAAAATTACTTAGTTAGAGGTCTACCCAAATTAAAATTTATAGAAAATATAATCTATAATGCGTGCCAACAGGATAAACAAACCAAATCAACCCATAAATTAACCAACTTAAATAGAACTAACTCAATACTTGAACTCCTACACTTAGACCTATTTGATTCACATTGAGTCAAGTCGCTAAGCAAGAACCAGTATTGCTTAGTTATAATTGATGATTACTCAAGATTTACTTGGGTAAAATTTCTAAAAACTAAAGATGAAACTTACGAAATTTTTAAAACATTTTGCAACTTAGTAGAAAATGAAAAAGATACTAAAATTAAAAGGATTAGAAGTGATCATGGAGGAGAGTTTGAAAACCATAAATTTACTGAATTTTGTGAAATTAATGGATACAAACACGAGTACTCATGCCCTAGAACCCCCCAACAAAATGGTCTAGTAGAACGCAAAAATAGAATCCTACAAGAAGCCGCTAGAACCATGTTAAATGAATATAATTTAAATAGTCAATTCTAAGCTGAGGCAATTAATACAGCCTGCTACATTCAAAATAGAATTTTACTTAATAAATTTCATAATAAAACTCCTTATGCAATATATTACAATAAAATACCTAACCTAAATCATCTAAAAGTGTTTGGATGTAAAGTCCACATTTTAAACACTAAACACTGCCTAGGAAAATTCACATCAAAATCAACCCCTGGGATCTTTTTAGGTTATTCCACAACTAGTAGGGTCTATAGAGTCTATAACAAAGAAACCCTAAAAGTTAAAGAAACCGCTAATTTAATTTTTGATGAAGATAATAACTCAATAAATGAAAATGTTAATCAAAACATAGGAAATATTAATTCAAGAAACATACAAGATGATGAAGATGTTCAAATTAAACCTATTAAATTACAAGAACCAATTATTGACCCTAATATAAGACCATTAAGAATAAGTATCAATCACTCATCTGACCAAATTTTGGATTACCCAACCCTAGGAGTTTGAACTAAATCATCTTATAGAAACCTAAGTTAGATAGCCCTTATCTCTAAAATTGAACCCAAAACTATAAAAGAAGTCCTACCAGACCCAGACTGTATATTAGCAATGTAAGAAGAGTTAACCCAATTTGAAAGAAACCAGGTATGAGAACTAGTACCTAAACCCATAAACAAAACCATAGTTGACACTAAATGAGTATTTAGAAATAAATTGGACGATAAGGGTGAAATAGTAAGAAACAAAGCGAGATTGGTAGCAAAAAGGTTTAGCCAAGTAGAAGGGTTAGACTATGATGAGACCTATGCTCCCGTAGCCAGACTTGAATCCATAAGGATGCTGCTGGCCTATGCAGCACATAAAGGATTCAAGTTATATCAAATGGATGTAAAATCTACATTTTTAAATGGTTTCATCAAAGAAGAAGTGTATGTAAGTCAACCCCCAGGATTTGAGGACTTAGACTACCCAAATCATGTCTTTAGATTAAAGAAAGCCCTACATGGACTAAAACAAGCACCTAGGGCTTAGTATGGACGCTTATCAACCTATCTAATATCTAAGGGGTTTAAACAATGTCAAATAGATCAAACCCTATTTGTAAAAATCCTAGAAAAAGATATATTTATAGCCCAAATTTACGTAGATGATATAATCTTTGGTTCAACTAATACTAAATTTTTAAAAGAATTTACTAAATTAATAGAAAGTGAATTTGAAATGAGCTTAGTTGGGGAACTCAACTTATTTTTATGCTTACAAATTAAACAAACCAAAGATGAAATTTATATTTTTCAAACAAAATATGCTAAGGAATTAATTAGAAAA
This sequence comes from Zingiber officinale, assembly GCF_018446385.1. Taxonomy (NCBI): domain Eukaryota; kingdom Viridiplantae; phylum Streptophyta; class Magnoliopsida; order Zingiberales; family Zingiberaceae; genus Zingiber; species Zingiber officinale. The sequence goes on from NC_055995.1 coordinate 115,739,580, forward strand.
TTTGGCATGAGAAATTCTAAAAATATAAATACTCCAATGGCAACTAATATTAAAATAGACTCTAACTTAGAAGGAAAACGAGTAGACTTAAAATACTATCGAAGTGCGATAGGGAGTCTACTTTATCTAACTGCAAGTCAACTTGACATTTTGTTTGCAGTAGGTATGTGTGTAAGATACCAATCTTGCGCTAAGGAGTCACACCTAACAAATATTAAAAGAATACTTAGATATATTAAGGGAACCCTAAATATAGGACTCTGGTACCCTAGGTCTTGCACCTTTGACCTAATTGGATATTCTGACTCAGACTATGCCAGGTGTAAACTAGATAGAAAAAGTACAAGTGGTAGCTGTCAATTTTTAGGACAGTGCCTAGTAAGTTGGTTAAGCAGAAAGTAACACGGTGTTGCTTTATCCACTACTGAAGCTGAGTATATAGCCCTAGGAGAATGTGCATCTCAACTATTATGGATGATGCACACCTTAAAGGACTATCAACTACAATATAAAAAAATAAAAATTTTAATTGATAATATAAATTTAATTAACTTAACCAAGAATCTAATTCACCACTCAAGGACTAAACGCATAGAAGTGAAACATCACTTTGTAAGGGATTATGTAGCTAAGGGTGACATTGTACTCAACTATGTTTAGTCCAAGTCAAACTTGGCTGACATTTTCACAAAACCCTTACCTGAATTTGAGTTCAGTGCACTTAGAAGACAAATAGGGATGCGTTTAGTAGAATAGAATTTTTTTTTACTTACTATTTCAAAGTTTTTTTTTGTTTTAAAATTCTAGGAAAAATATTTTCAAAATTCCAAGTTTATTAGTATTTCAAAATTTAGACTTAGCCTAGGTATTTATCCCCTAGAAAGCATGTACCCCTAGATCTCAGTCAGAGCATCTCATAAGTACACTAGGATTACCTTGTGTACGAAACAACTTAGAATGGTGTGAGATGCATAGGGTACTGCCTGGACTTCAGAATGCTTATGTCTGTGCATCGACATAAGTTTGATCAATAAATACCAACTTAATAGTAATCAAATTAAGTCATTCTTGCTTAGTAAAACTAACTGGAACACTTACTTAATTTGACTAACCAAGTAAGAGCTACTACCTCTTGGTAAATAGCTAGTAACTAAAGGTTACACAGTTGTTTGAAAGTAAATATTTTGTTTACTCATGCTTGGACTCTAGAACTTTTTCATAACAAAAAAAAAAATTGGCATTAATTAAGGGGGAGTGAACAAGGAATTTTTTTTTTCAAATGAACCAAGTTAATATTTTCTTTTGACTTAGTGTTGAAATAAATTTTTGGTTTTGAAATATAAATTATTTTTTGACTTAGTGTTGAAATAAATTTTTGGGTTTTGAAATAAAAGTTATTTTTGAAATAAATTTTTGGTTTTTGAAATAAATATTTTTGACTCAGTTTAAAAAAATGTTTTAAAAACAAAAATTATTTTGCTAAGCAAAAATTATCTTTTAACTCGATGTTTATCAAAAATATTTTCATCAAAAAGTTTTTAACTACATTTTACTAAGTTTTTTATCTCAAGCTAAAGTGCTAAATTATAAAATTCTTTAAGCTCACTTTTGCTAAAGCTAAAATTTTTTTCTAAATTTTCTCATTCTCTTGCAAAACTAATATTTTTTTAAGACTATCTTTAAGTAATATTTTTCCATTTTTTCTCTACTTTTTTGTAATATTTTTCTTATATATGACAAAGGGGGAGAAAGAAAGTGAAAGTTAAGTAAATAGAAGTGAATTTAAAAGTGAATAAGTGATTAAGGGGAAGGTAGAAGATACAATAAGTTGATTGCAACTAAATGTTTTTTTTTCAACTAAATGGTTTCAATGTTCACTTGAATCTTGATATTGCATTTATGTTGCTATTATTATACTTAACTTTGAATTTTGTTGCCATAATAAAAAAGGGAGAGATTGTTGTTGCGGGAAGCATCCGACGATTGAACCTAAGTTTTGATAATGACAAAGGGTTCAAAGTTAAGGTTATTTGTTATTCAACGTGCTTGAATGAGTTTGCAAAAATATCCTAAGTGTACTTAGGCAAAAGTCCTAGCTGTGATTTGGCAAATGGAAAACCCTAGGGGGTGGTAACCCTAGGTCATAGGGGGTGGTAACTCTAGGCGGAAAGTCTTGGCGGATCGAGGGCTTCGGGCAAAAGTCCTAGAGTCATGGACTCTAGGTGGAAATCCTGGTGCCGCGAACCAGGTGGAAGATTGGACGGGTTATGGAGCGGACGTCCAGCATGAAAATCGGAAGCTTCGGACGCTGAGCAAAAGTCCAGTTGGTCTAGAGGATCTACTAGCAGTAGGTAAGCTCTCCTGAGTGGAGTAGATGAGGACGCATTCCCTGGTGTGGGAACAGTAGGTGATAGTTCGACCTAGGATTTTTGGATGGAAATCCGAAGTCAGAACCGGACAGTCAGAGGCTGCCAAATCTTATATTAAATATATTGTTTTTGTCTGGACTAACTTTATTTTGCAGAAAATAAAGGTGTTAGAGAAAGCTGGTCTGGGCACCCGGAGTCCGGGCGCCCCGAGCTGGTCGGGGCACCCCGAGCTGGTCGGGGCACCCCGAGCTGGTCCGGGCACTCGGAGTCGGTCCAGGCGCCCGGAACCCAAAAGTTATCAGCAAACTAATGTGGCATGCGCGGAGTGACCGAGGCACGTGGTCCAGGCGCCCGGAACCCTACGGAGCCTCAACCAGAAGCCTCAGTACAACACAACGAATGACTTCTGCTTCTACGAGCTATTGGGATCTTAGATGGCTAGAGGGGGGGGGGGTGAATAGCCTCTTTGAAAAACACTAAACAGAAATTTCTTCAAGAACTTTGTTAGCACAGCACAGTGGAAGTAGAAAAACTAAAACGAAAGAAAACAAACACACAGCAGACACAAGGATATACGAGGTTCGGGGATAACTTGCCCCTACTCCTCGGCGTGTCCGTAAGGAGGATGACTCCTTGATCTTTCGGTAGATCACACCCCGGACAAGATCCGGCTAAAGATGTCTCCTTCTCGGTGGAGCAACCTCTCAACAAGGTTTCAGATGATTATAGATTTAAGCACAAGACTTACAGTGGCTGAGAAAAATATTAAGATGAGCTTACAGCCACGCGGAGAACAGAACAGAGCAGAGAGCGCACAATCAACCTTCTCAGCAAAGAGCTCACAGCTTCACCAACTTGCTTTCTCGAAGGCTTGATCACAAAAGACAGAGAATTCAGAATGCCCTTTCTGAACTCCTCTTCTTCCTTCTTATGTCTCTCTGCTTCACTGGCTCGAATCACCGCCGTCTGCAGAATCGCTGCTGCCAGCCAGGCGTAGCCAATCACACCTCCTCCTCTTCTGATTCTCTGAACCCATGCCAATGGAAATCACTGGCGTCTCTGGATACGAACCAATAGCTAGAGGTCAAACTGAGCAGCCCAATCGTAATCAGATTTCGTCAGAGAACGTTGATGCCTCAAATGCATCTGTTGCAGCAAATTACAGTGAAAAGGGTACTTGTCTCCTTCTCTTAATGAAGCTTAATTTGAATCCAAACATGAGAATGTGACCTGCAACCTGCAAGCTAGAAAGACTCACAGCAAATGGTTAAAAACAGATAGGTGAATACAAATACGGCAATCAGAAAAAGTGCATGCAAAGCAAACAATACCGTGGGTCGGTCTGCAGATCGAACCACGCTGAATCTCGATCGGTCT